>NC_056438.1:78340776-78530776 GCF_018296145.1 Oncorhynchus tshawytscha | reverse complement strand
TCCTCCAATCGAGGTACTTAAAAAAAAAAATTTTTCTCCACACATCAAGAGGTATAACATGAATTTGTGTCAAGAGATTTTGTCAATCCAACATCTACATTTGATTAGAGAGCGGATCTTTCCAGTTTATATTCTCCAACCTAGGTCCTAGGGGAGAGGCGACATGAGGGTTGAGTGCCCATTCATACCCAGTTTGGAGGCGCCGATCTTGGACCAGGGGTTTGGTTTCTCCTTGTTAGTTATTTGGATAAGATAAATGTATGAGTTCTGTATTATTTTGATTAAATTACTTATTTTGATAAGATGTAACATTGAGATGTATTTTAGAAGGTTAATGTCAGCTCTCTGTTAAGTAGCTAGTTCGATGTAAACAGTGTTTTGAGAGACCGTTTTATAGCCTAGTTATTCTTATTTTCGTAGATCCAACTATATATTTGGTATTTTTGGGGGTATTTTATTAGGATCCCAAAAGCAGCAGCTTCTCTTCCTGGGGGTCCACACAAAATATGAAACATAATACAGAACATTAATAGACAAGAACAGCCCAAGGACAGAACTACATACTGTACATTTCATATCCAATTCTACTGCGTATCACCACCATGCTGTTACTAAAACAACTGTCTTCACCTGAAAGACTGTTGTCCGGCGCCTTCTGCCGTCTCCCTTTGCTTTTTTCTATGTCTAAAAAAAAAAGAAAAAAAAGCCTATCAGACTAGGACAAGACAGTGTTGCCATGACAACAGAATTTTGACCGTCGATACCGATACCATCACGATACTCGATACGAAAATGATACGAAAACATTACCACTGCAACAAACAAACAAAAGAAGTCACAGAATGGCACTTGATCCAGACAGATGAACTCAGCTATTTTCTCTATTCAATCGTTGGGCATCTTTTGAGTTCAATATCTTTATATTAGAATTGTCAACATTTTTCAGAGACAGCCATATATGCATAAATTAATCAATTATACATTCATACGATCAATTTGACTTTATTTTTTTACCAATCAATCTACATAACAACACAATGGTAATAATTGATTTGAATGGTAAATCTCGATTGATAAACTGGGTACATCAAGACTTAGCCTAGGTCTACTCCAAACACAGGTGAAGGAATATTCAATAGGATTCTGTGAGCTGATTTCACAGAGCTACAGATGACAAACAATATGTTTCTCTCGTACATTTGGGACTTATTTTATTGTACTGATCAACAACATTTGCATTGAAGTAGCTTATTTGATAAAAGTCTGCCATCATTCAGGAGGCAAGGGGCGGGGCCCACCGGAGGCCAGAATTCACACACACAGTCTGGTCGCTGAGGTAATAGTTCCTCTTTGGGAGAGACGTGAGAGCGAGACCGAATGAACATAGTTTTGATGGCAATCTGCTTTTACATTAGCATAATTTGCATGATGGTTTGCATATTATCACAAACAAAATACTAGGAGTAATGAACTGATGATAAGGGAGGACATTGGCTGCGCTGATAAACAGACTGCTGCTACTCTGTTATCATCTATTCATAGTAACTTTAATAACTCTACCTACATGTACATATTACATCAGCTAAGCGGTGCACCCCTGTGTATAGTCTCGCTATTGTTATTTTCCTGCTGCTCTTTAATTACGTGTTACTTTTATTTCTTATTCTTATTCATATTTTTTTTTAACTGCATTGTTGGTTTGGGGCTCGTAAGTAAGTATTTCACTGTAAGGTCTACTACACCTGTTGTATTCAGCATTTCACTGTAAGGTCTACTACACCTGTTGTATTCAGCATTTCACTGTAAGGTCTACTACACCTGTTGTATTCAGCATTTCACTGTAAGGTCTACCTACACCTGTTGTATTCAGCATTTCACTGTAAGGTCTACCTACACCTGTTGTATTCGGGGGCATGTGATCCAGGTCTGGAGAGCGTTCATGGAACGTCTGGGGGTCTCGGTCAGCCTCACCTCAGGTTTTCACCCGAGGGTAACGGGCAGGTGGAGAGAGTGAACCAGGATGTGGGTAGGTTTCTGCGGTCATATTGCCAGGACCAGCCAGGGGAGTGGGCGAAGTATATCCCCTGGGCAGAGATGGCCCAAAACTCACTCCGCCACTCCTCCACTAACCTCTCTCCTTTCCAGTGCGTACTGGGGTTTCAGCCTGTTCTGGCACCGTGGCATCAGAGCCAGATCGAAGCCCCTGTGGTGGACAAATGGTTCAAGCGCTCCGAGGAAACCTGGGATGCCGCCCATGTGCACCTACAACGGGCCGTGAGGCGGCAAAAAGCGAGCGCCGACAGCCACCACAGTGAGGCCCCGGTGTTTGCACCGGGGGACCGGGTCTGGCTCTCGACCCGAAACCTGCCCCTCCGCCTGCCCTGCCGGAAGCTGGGTCTGCGGTTTGTGGGGCCATTTAAAGTCCTGAGGAGACTGAACGAGGTATGCTACAGGTTACAGCTTCCCCCAGGTTATTGTATTAATCCCTCGTTCCATGTGTCTCTCCTCAGGCCGGTGGTGGCTGGTCCACTCCAGGAAGCTGAGGTGCGGGAGGTTCCTCCGCCCCCTCTGGACATCGAGGGGGCCCCGACGTATGCTGTTCGAGCCATCCTGGACTCGAGGCGTCGGGCGAGGGGCCTTCAGTATCTCGTGGAGTGGGAGGGGTACGGTCTGGAGAAGAGATGCTGGGTGCCGGTGGAGGATGTCCTGGACCCTTCGTTGTCGTCCCTGAGGTCATGTCGGCGCACGGCTCTGCCACGACTTCCACCGAAGGTGGTCCCTCTCCTTGTTCGCGCGGCGTTCAGCGGGCGACATCACCGCCTTTCTAACCACCGTCGATCCACTTTTCATTTTCCATTTGTTCTGTCTTTGTCTTATCACACCTGGCTTCACTCAACAAATTACTTGTTTATTATTTAACCCTCTGTTCCCCATGTTGTTTTCGTGAGTGATTGTTTATAGTAATTCGGTCCGTGTTTGTGGGCTATCATTGGTTGCCTTGTATATTTGCATTTTCTTGAGTAAAGTACTTTAATTCCTCATATCTGCTGTCCTGCGCCTGACTCCCTACACCAGCTACACATAGGACCGCTACAATGGCCCTAATACAGAGGAGTTCCCAGAAACTGCAGGAGGTAGGCTATACAACAGCATCTTCCAATGGAAGTTAACAATGGTTGAGTGTTAGAATCACTCACTCAGCCTCTTGTGTATTGATGATGTTGACACTGTGTTACGAATACATGCCCCAGACACATCCAAGGCACTCTGGATAAATCATCTACCTAGCCTATTCTGATTAAATAACGTTTTCTGCAGGTTTCTATATAAAGTCGTGTTCTCAGAACATTAAGAAAACATTCCATAAAAACCACAATAAAACATGGGTAACGTTCAAAGAATGTTCTAAGAATGTTATTTAAAAACATATACATTCTGTTCTCAGTATCAACAAAACTCTCTCTGTCCTCTATCAGGCCAAGTGTGATCAGGTGTGTTGGCCACGCCCACTAATTGATCACACCTGATCTAAATGAGTGCTTGTGTCCTTTGAAATGGGGTCTGTTTGAATAGACGAAAATTGACAGCTTTGTACGAGTTCAAAAAACAAGGGGTGCTTGCTCCATCCTGGTGGCGCAGTGGACTAATTCCATGGATAGGAAACAGAGGATCACAGGTTTGAATCTCACGGACTGCCACAATAATAAAGAAAAGTGTTTGCATGATTAATGCCTAAGCAAATTCATTTCCAAAGGTCCTGTCTGTGTTTAGAGTTCAAAGCAGATAACCCAAACTAAGCTAGCAGTGTTATTAAGTCTTATTTATGCTTGTTCTCAGAATGTTATGTAATTACCTTTTCAAATAACCTCTCATTTCCATTCTCTGAACGTTAATAAAACCTCCCAGGAAAACTTTCAGGGAACCATAGTAAAACGTTCTTAGGACCTCCCCGCAACCATAATAAAAGTTTCTCAGAACCTCCCTGGAACCATAGTAAAACGTTCTCAGAACCTCCCTGGAAACATTGTAAAAGGTTCTCAGAACCTCCCTCCATCCTAAATATGTAAGTTCCCAAAACAGGCAAAATGTTCACTTCCGTTCTCAGAATGTTTAAAAAACGTTCCGTTTTACCTGTCAGTAAACTTGTGGTTTCATTCCCAGAACGAATGGGAAACCAAAAACGTACATTCCCACTACTTCCAAGCAACCAAATGTGCTAGCTGGGTTATATTTCCTAAAATCCTATTAATGAATCACGCATTTTTGGATTAATGATAATGACAACAAAAATTGGCGTTTACACAGGTCCCACTGGACGCACACTGGTTGAATTAGCATTTTTTTTTGAGGAGGGGAGGTTGATGGTCGAGGCAAACAACCCCTACCTCACCCTCCATCCTAACCGACACACGCAACATTCGTGCTTAAATCGTCAGTCTTTCAGTAGTGGCAGTCTAGAACACACATACATCAATGGCGTTAAAAAACAGAAATATTGTAGCCTGCACACAAGTGCACGTTTCTATTTATTTGTAATATGTCCTCACAGCTTCTGCAATATGTTGAAAAGACCAATAAACTAAAAGCCTACGCTAAAGGTGATGCATCCTAAAAAAGTCTATAACCTTCAATTTAAATTGTCATAATCTATGTTTACTTGTCATTGTTATTCACCGGAAGTAAATGTTGCAAATTAGGAAAATTCATGAATCACACAATGGATTATTTAGCCTACTTTTCATGTTCAGAAAAGCTTCAATTCGTCCACCAAAACCATCAAAGTTGTCACAAATAGGGTAGGCAGAATAGAGAATGCGAAAATGAACTTTAGTAATCATACTTACAGGTCGCAACGTGCAGACTAGAGTGAAAACCAAGACACCTTTGGAAACATCCATAACGCTGGTCGATAAAGAAACGATTTGTCTTCTTTTTTTAATATCCAAGATAGATAATAAAACTGTACAAGCTGTTGAACACGAACATTCACTATAATTTCGAATGAAGAAACTCTGTGATAAGTTATTGTAGCCACCTCGGATCGTTAGTATGAGCGTGCGTATTGCGCTGTGATCAAATCTTCAACTCTCACGGTGGACACACTTTTGAACCACTTCTCCACTGAGGAGCAAGGACAGCGAAGTCAGAAGGGAACCGCACCCTGTCGGTGCGCCTCGGAACTTCCCTCGTTTATAAATTATGTTCTGGGTTCTTCCACCTGGAGGAGGAAGGCAACAATTTCCCTGTCATCTATATTCATCATAAAATACATCGTTGAAAAACTGAGAACAACTCAAATTATAAAGTTGCATACGTCACAAAGTGGTTGTAGCTCAATTGTGATTTGACAAGACTACAATTATGCCGAATCAGATATGACATTGTGTTGCCATGTGATATTATGCTGTCATAATCAAATCTTGGAATAAAGAAATCAAATGAGCTAAAATATCCCCCCATTGCCCCACCACAAGAGAAAACCAATTTGTTAACTTCTGTAAAAATCACGGTAATCTCGTTTATCATATATTTCCCGCCTACTGTGTGCACAATTAGCCTGTGGAGTGAGGATAAAACCATGGGAAACCATAGGCCCAGTGCTTTCTTTGATTGGGCACTACTGCCTTCATCATAAACAGTTGTGTAAAGTACTTAAGTAAAACTACTTTAATTACTACTTAAGTGGGTATCTGTACTTTACTATTTTGCTCTTACTTTTACTTCACTACATTCCTTAAAGAAAATTATGCACTTTTTACTCCATCCATTTACCTGACACGCAAAAGTACTTGTTACATTTTGACAGGAAAATGGTCCAATTTACACACTTATCAAGAGAACATCCCTGGTCATCTCTACTGCCTCTGATCTGGCAGACTCATTTAAACACAAATGCTTCGTTTGTAAAGTATGTCTGAGTGTCAGAGTGTGCCTGGCTAGCCGCCTGGCTATCCATCAATACAAATACAAATAAAATGGTGCCATCTGGTTTGTTTAATATAAGCAATTTTAAATGATTTATACTTTTACATTTGATACTTAAGTACATTTAAAACCAAATACTTTTAGATTTTTACTCAAGTAGTATTTTACTGGTTGACTTTCACTTTTACTTTAATCATTTTTATATTAAGGTGTCTTTACTTTTACTCAACTATGGCAATTGGATACTTTCCCCACCACTGCTCATAAACACTCCTTTAAATTATTTTCCTTATCAGTGAAAGGTCAACATCTCCGGGTAATGAAATATCATTTCAATTTACAGGTGCAGCTTTCTGTCCCACTCCAGTCAGCTATGTTACAAAATGTTGGAAGTCTCGTGACACTGTGTTATGTTGTGTCTGCTGTGTTCTAAGTTCACTCTCCGACCACTGGCGTAACTTATTATTAATGTTAATGTGGGATGTAAATGCCCCAGACTGAGACAGACACACACACACATACACACACACACACCTGGGCGAGTTGATAAAATCTTAAACACGGCCATGTTATCCAACAGGGTCTAAGAGCATTTCATGTTATTCTGTACGTAAATCAGAGATACTAAATTTAGTTATATATTTTTTCATTTTGTATGGTATGTATTAATTTGTGGGTGTCCATCACCCAATTCTCATGATATGTTACAAATTTCAAATTTGATTAAATGTTAAAAATTTGCTAAACGTACAGTACGTTACAAATTCGCAAAACGTACAATATGTTATGAATAGCAAAACGTATGATATGTTACAAATTCTAGCTAGGTGGCTAATATTAGCTAGGCTAGGGGGTAGGTGTTAGGGGTTAAGTTTAGGAGTAAGGTTAAAGGGTTAAGGTTAGGGTTAAGGTTAGGGTTAAGGTTAGGGTTAAGGTTAGGGTTAGAGTTAGGTTAGGGTTAAGGTTAGGGTTAGGGGAAGTAGTTGATAATTAGCTAAAATGCTAAAGTTGTCATTGACGAGATTCAAACTCGCAACATTTGGGTTGCTAGTCGTTTGCGTTATGCGCCCACCCATCAATCCCTACAAACCACCCTACTTTTGTTTTTGCCTTTAAGTAACCATTTGTCTTATGTAACTATACCAAATGTAACATAATCATAATTTGAGTGTTTTGAATTGACATGTACTATGCTACGTCTAGTCAATGAGACCAGGCTGTATTATCCTGCAGCGAAAAGTAGCAGGCTAGGACTCCTCCTCCAACTCTTCCTCAACAACTCCCTCTAGGACAAAACAATCATCTTATCAGCTGGCAGGACAGGACTGGAAAGGACAGGATCGGACCAGGCAGGACAGGAGGAGCTTAAACTAGGCAGATGGACCCCCAGATGAGTGTGCGTGCACCAGTTTTCCTGTGTGTGTGTGTGTGTGTGTGTGTGTGTGTGTGTGTGTGCATTCGTGTGTCCAGATGCACAGTGAAGAAAATCTCCATAAATCAGTCTAGAGTCTGTGTGTGAGGAGATCTCTAGTGTGTGTGTGTGTGTGTGTGTGTGTGAGAGAGAGAGAGGGATCTCTAGTGTGTGTGTGTGAGAGAGAGAGAGAGAGAGAGAGAGAGAGAGAGAGAGAGAGAGAGAGAGATGACTGTTCTGTTCCATCCCTGTCTCTCTTATCTCCTGAATGATCTGCTGAACTGTGGTCTATGAGTTCATCTTATCTGTTAAAAGAGGAACGTTATTCTCAGCCTCTGCTCTGGTGGCCATAAATAATACACCGTACATACATTACGTGTGATTGTTTGAACCTCAATAAAATCCCTGACCCTTTTACCACTGAAGTACAGTGGTAGAATTAGTTTACCATCTATCTACTACTATGTCTAAAACCCTGGGAGACTACATGAATGGGCAGACTCAGTAAGCTACTCAACTGAATGGCCATCTTCAATCTTCGATAAGGGCTTTCACGTCTGACTGTTGCAATCCACATTGATCTGCATTCTGCATCGCCGGGGGTCGGGGAGGTCATTGCTTTTAACAGTGTGAAAGGGCCCTGTGGTAGTAGTCATGGCATTTATATCTGTTTCTGTCAAACCTATAGAAACGTATGCCAGGATTCTCTCTGCGGTGTAGTGATGTAGTACATACAAATCTCTTTGAAAATATAGTGAAAGGATGCAAGAAAAACAAATCAAGGACACCCATTGTCCATCCGTAAGGCTCTATTCCACAGCCAGAAGTATACTTGTTTGGCACCTCCAGGGATACATTTGGTGAAGGAAACCTTCCCACGGTTTCTAATGGGATTTTATGTTAATTTTCTTTGTGGAGTACAACATTTTGCGCTAAGTTCATCCATGCTGGACAGCGTCTGTCTAAGAGGCTTGATACATTGATATGGGCTGCAGGTTCTTTGTGCTTTCAGGAGTTGCTTCCATTTCCACTTGATGTGCCTTGTATCGGTTAATGGGGTCTTAGCGCCCTCTAGTGGAAATAAGGATGATAGACTTTCACTTAATTATTGTTTTTACAGTAGTTCTAATTATGTGCAATTACAGTTACAGGTATAGATAGGTACAGTTGAAGTCGGAAGTTTACATACACTTAGGTTGGAGTCATTAAAACTCATTTTTCAACCACTTCACAAATTTCTTATTAATAAACTATAGTTTTGGCAAGTCGGTTAGGACATCTACTTCGTGCATGTCACAAGTATTTTTTTCCAACAATTGTTTCCAGACAGATTATTTCACTTATAATTCACTGTATCACAATTCGAGTGGGTCAGAAGTTTACATACACTAAGTTGACTGTGCCTTTAAACAGCTTGGAAAATTCCCCAAAATGATGTCATGGCTTTAGAAGCTTCTGATAGGCTAACTGACATCATTTGAGTCAATTGGAGGTGTACCTGTGGATGTATTTCAAGGCCTACCTTCAAACTCAGTGCCTCTTTTCTTGACAGCATGGGAAAATCTAAATAAATCAGCCAAGACCTCAGAAAAACAATTGTAGACCTCCACAAGTCTGGTTCATCCTTCATCCTTCATCCTGAAGGTACCACGTTAATCTGAACAAACAGTGCAAATCAATCCCAGAACAACAGCAAAGGACCTTGTGAAGATGCTGGAGGAAGCAGGAACAAAAGTATCTATATCCACAGTAAAACAAGTCCTATATGCTGCATACTGGACCCTATTCCAACTAAACTACTGAAAGAGCTGCTTCTTGTGCTTGGCCCTCCTATGTTGAACATAATAAATGGCTCCCTATCCACCGGATGTGTACCAAACTCACTAAAAGTGGCAGTAATAAAGCCTCTCTTGAAAAAGCCAAACCTTGACGCAGAAAATATAAAAAACTATCGGCATATATCGAATCTTCCATTCCTCTCAAAAATCTTAGAAAAAGCTGTTGCGCAGCAACTCACTGCCTTCCTGAAGACAAACAATGTATACGAAAGGCTTCAGTCTGGACCACATCATAGCACTGAGACTGCACTTGTGAAGGTGTTAAATTACCTTTTAATGGCGTCAGACCGAGGCTCTGCATCTGTCCATGTGCTCCTAGACCTTAATGCTGCTTTTGATACCATCGATCACCACATTCTTTTGGAGAGATTGGAAACCCAAATTGGTCTACACGGACAAGATCTGGCCTGGTTTAGATGTTATCTGTCTGAAAGATATCAGTTTGTCTCTGTGAATGGTTTGTCCTCTGACAAATCAACTGTAAATTTCGGTGTTCCTCAAGGTTCCGTTTTAGGACCACAATATATTTTACCTCTTGGGGATGTCGTTCGAAAACATTATGTTAACTTTCACTGCTATGCGGATGACACACAGCTGTACATTTCAATGAAACATGGTGAAGCCCCAAAATTCCCTCGCTAGAAGCCTGTGTTTCAGACAAAAGGTGGCTGCAAACTTTCTACTTTTAAACTCGGACAAAACAGAGATGCTTGTTCTAGGTCCCAAGAAACAAAGAGATCTTCTGTTGAATCTGACAATTAATCTTGATGGTTGTACAGTTGTCTCAAATAAAACTGTGAAGGACCTCGGCTAGATCTACTGCCTCTTTTATTTTACGACAGACCAGCTAGATTTACTGTCTCTATTATATTATGACAGACCAGCTAGATCTACTGTCTCAATTACTTTATGATAGACCATCTACATCTACTGTCTCTATTATATTACAGCAGACCAGCTAGATCTACAGTCTCTACTTATTTATGACATACCAGCTATATCTATTCTCTATCATATTATCACAGACCTACTACATCTACTGTCTTTATTATATTATGACAGACCAGCTAGATTATGACAGACCAGGTCACTTGAGTGGGTTGAGTCACTGATGTGATCTTCCTGTCTGGGTTGGCGCCCCCCCTTGGGTTGTGCCGTGGTGGAGATCTTTGTGGGGTATACTTGGCCTTGTCTCAGGATGGTAAGTTGGTGGTTGAAGATATCCCTCTAGTGGTGTGGGGGCTGTGCTTTGGCAAAGTGGGTGGGGTTATGTCCTGCCTGTTTGGCCCTGTCCGGGGGTATCATCGGATGGGGCCACAGTGTCTCCTGACCCCTCCTGTCTCAGCCTCCAGTATTTATGCTGCAGTAGTTTATGTGTCGGGGGGCTAGGGTCAGTCTGTTATATCTGGAGTGCTTCTCCTTTCTTATCCAGTGTCCTGTGTGAATTTAAGTATGTTCTCTCTAATTCTTTCTTTCTTTCTCTCAAAGGACCTGAGCCCTAGAACCATGCCTCAGGACTACCTGGCATGATGACTCCTTGCTGTCCCCAGTCCACCTGGCCGTGCTGCTGCTCCAATTCCAACTGTTCTGCCTGCGGCTATGGAACCCTGACCTGTTCACCGGATGTGCTACCTGTCCCAGACCTGCTGTTTTCAACTCTCTAGAGCCAGCAGGAGTGGTAGAGATACTCTCAATGATCTGCTATGAAAAGCTAACTGACATTTACTCCTAAGGTGCTGACTTGTTGCACCCTCAACAACTACTGTGATTATTATTATTTGACCATGCTGGTCATTTATGAACATTTGAACATCTTGGCCATGTTCTGTTATAATCTCCACCCGGCACAGCCAGAAGAGGACTGGCCACCCCTCAGAGCCTAGTTCCTCTCTAGGTTTCGTTCTAGGTTTTGGCCTTTCTAGGGAGTTTTTCCTAGCCACAGTGCTTCTACACCTGCATTGCTTGCTGTTTGGGGTTTTAGGCTGGGTTTCTGTACAGCACTTTGAGATATCAGCTGATGTAAGAAGGGCTATATAAATACATTTGATATCGACATGGTCACAAATGGCCCTTCCAAATGGACAATGATCCCAAGCATACTTCCAATGTCGTGGCAAAATGGTTTAAGGACAACAAAGTCAAGCTACTGGAGTGGACATCACAAACCCCTGACCTCAATCCCATAGAACATTTGTGGGCAGAACTGAAAAAGCATGGGCCAAAATTCACTCAACTTATTGTGGGAAGCTTGTGGAAGATTCCCCGAAACATTTAACCCAAGTTAAACAATTTAAAGGCAATGCTATCAAATACTAATTGAGTGTATGTAAACTTCTGACCCACTGGGAATGTGATGAAAAAAATAAAAGCTGAAATAAATCATTCTCTCTACTATTATTCTGACATTTAACATTCTTAAAATAAAGTGGTGATCCTAACTGACCTAAGACAGGGAATTTTTACTAGGATTAAATGTCAGGAATTGTGGAAAAACGTAGTTTAAATGTATTTGGCCGAGGTGTATGTAAACTTCCGACTTCAACTGTACATGGCTTTAGGAGTGAAAATAAGTGATAAGACTTTTCATTCATTCATAATCTTTATTTGTGCTTCATATAAAGAAGTTAAACAATAAAAGAAAAAAAGCATGTTACAAAACAAAAAGTAATATACAAATCGTATACTAACTGTCAAAACAATTACCATTAGCCCAGTTCCAATAAACTAATTGTTCATTTTGATACAGTAGAATAAAGACAACTTTCATAGCAACCTATTTGAAGAGGCTCCTTGCCATTAGAAGAGTAGCAACGGTGGCCAACTGTCCTGCTGAAGAGTTACTGGGGTGTAGAAGGCTTTTACTCCAGCCGTGTTCTAACACAAGGCTTTTACTCCAGCCGTGTTCTAACACAAGGCTTTTACTCCAGCCGTGTTCTAACACAAGGCTTTTACTCCAGCCGTGTTCTAACACACGGCATTCTAGGTTTAAGAACATCTCCAATGTTCTTTTATAGAGCTGATCACATCTTGGTGAGACGAAGTGTATTGAGCTTTACAGTGAGAATCGTGGCACCTGCAGCATAGCTGATCTCTCTCAAAATCCCATTCCAGCAGTCCTCCTCAAATCTGTGGGGAAAGGAGGAAGTGCATTGTTCATTGTCTGTGGATTTTCTACACGGATCCAGCAGCACCATTTTTAGATGAATCACTTTTAATTGAGTACATTCTCAGTGGCTATAACTAGTTGTACTGACGCACGTTCAGCCAATGTTGCCCTTAATGGGAATTGTTTATTATTACAACAGTCTATAACTGCCCTCCAGGTGTTGTTCCTCGTGGTTATCTACAGCAGGGGTTTTCAAACAAGGCATTCTATGTATTTGAACTATTGCATAGCTAGCACACCTGATTCAACCTGTCAACTAATCATCAAGTGAATCAGGTAAATGAATCAGGTAAGTGAATCAGGTAAGTGAATCAGGTGTGGTCGTTCAGGGCTTATCTCTCGTAAACATAAATGGTACTTTAGCCTCTGACTGAGCATCTGACCAGATTATGCAATATTTTAGTTATGGGTTAACCTAGAATAGTTCAGGGATACAACAATGTTAACTGTCTGGGAGTCCCAGAGGAGAGGTTTAAAAAACAACTGATATTCAGTATGCAGTGCTTCATGAATGCTCTATAAAGCACTATTGTAGTGTGTATGAATGCTTTATAAGATATTATAGAAATTACCTCCAGATGTCGTTCATCTCAGTGGGCTGTGGCTCTTCGCTGATCTCGCTGGGCATCATGGCGAAACCGCCCACAGCGTACAGACATTCTCCCATGCTGATCATGTTCATGGAGCTACGCTCCTGGGGAAACTCTACAAACTCTGACCACCTGGAACACAGCACACACACACACATTAAAACACGCATTATAATAAGATAACAGCATACACATTAAAACACACATTATAATAAGATAACAGCATACACATTAAAACACACATTATAATAAGATAACAGCATACACATTAAAACACACATTATAATAAGATAACAGCATACACATTAAAACACACATTATAATAAGATAACAGCATACACATTAAAACACACATTATAATAACATGGACTAAATGTAACCCAGGCAGTTCTGTGAACCACGCTCGTGTAATAAATAACCATGCCTGAAACCAAAATACTTCCCACTGGGCAAATTCATTGAAATGACGTGGAAACAACGTTAATTGAACCAGTGGGTGTCCAATGGTTTGTGTTAGCTCCCTGAGGTGATGTCCAGGCTTTAGTTCAGTAGGCTAACATAGTCTTGTAATAACCCGGGTTCAAACCATAGTCTATTACGTCACCTAATGAATTAATGACATGAAAAAATAAAAAATAAACAATCAAGTACAGTCTTAGGGCTCTATTCAATCAAGTACAGTCATAGGGCTCTATTCAATCAAGTACAGTCTTAGGGCTCTATTCAATCAAGTACAGTCTTAGGGCTCTATTCAATCAAGTACAGTCTTAGGGCTCTATTCAATCAAGTACAGTCTAAGGGCTCTATTCAATCAAGTACAGTCTTAGGGCTCTATTCAATCAAGTACAGTCTTAGGGCTCTATTCAATCAAGTACAGTCTTAGGGCTCTATTCAATCAAGTACAGTCTTAGGGCTCTATTCAATCAAGTACAGTCATAGGGCTCTATTCAATCAAGCGTTGCAGATTCCACATTAGAAACGTAAAAGGGTAATTTCCAATTGAGCCGACATATGTAGCGTTTACCGGGAATGCAGTCTTCTCTAAAGAGGAGACATTGTGGTTCAAATTTCAAATCACACCTTTAAACGCTGAACTTCCACGATGTGGATTGAAAAAGAGCCCTTACTTGTTTGTAGCGATGTCATAGACCTCTACAGTGCTGGTGAGTCCTGTGTCTGTAACGCCCGTGGCCACGTAGATCTGGTTATTGTGGACCGTCACAGCGAACAGAGAACGAGCCAGCTTCATAGGAGCTAGCTCCTTCCACTCAAACTTAGTGGGATTGTAGACAGACACCTTCCGTATGCACTTCCTAGGGGACAAAAAACAGTATATAAACTTAATGGGGTTGTGGACACACACTCTAAGTATGCACTTCCTAGGGGACAAAAAAACAGTATATAAACTTAATGGGGTTGTGGACACACACTCTAAGTATGCACTTCCTAGGGGACAAAAAAACAGTATATAAACTTAATGGGGTTGTGGACACACACTCTAAGTATGCACTTCCTAGGGGACAAAAAAACAGTATATAAACTTAATGGGGTTGTGGACACACACTCTAAGTATGCACTTCCTAGGGGACAAAAAAACAGTATATAAACTTAATGGGGTTGTGGACACACACTCTAAGTATGCACTTCCTAGGGGACAAAAAAACAGTATATAAACTTAATGGGGTTGTGGACACACACTCTAAGTATGCACTTCCTATAGAGAGCAATACAATACAGTACAGTAACATTATACCAGAACTCATATTTAGTTTTAGACAGGAAGTAGGGGTGCTGAGCAGCACCTGAAAAATCAGAAGTAGACAAAAAAATGTAATAAAAAAATATAAAATATAATAGATTTTTTTTTATTAGGCACCGACTGCTTTTAATTTGATATCGGCATTTGAATTTGTCCTTGTTGTTATCTGATAACCAAGGGGTTCATTTAAGTGGGGAGCCCTCCTTTATCTGATAACCAAGGGGTTCATTTAAGTGGGGAGCCCTCCTTTATCTGATAACCAAGGGGTTTTTAATTTGATACCAAGGGGTTCATTTTGAATTTGTCCAAGGGGTTGCCCTTGTTATCTGATAACCAAGGGGTTCATTTAAGTGGGGAGCACTCCTTTATCTGATAACCAAGGGGTTCATTTAAGTGGGGAGCCCTCCTTTATCTGATAACCAAGGGGTTCATTTAAGTGGGGAGCCCTCCTTTATCTGATAACCAAGGGGTTCATTTAAGGGGTTCATTTAAGTGGGGAGCCCTGGGGAGCCCTTTATCTGATAACCAAGGGGTTCATTTAAGTGGGGAGCCCTCCTTTATCTGATTTAACTTTATCTGATAAAGGGGTTCATTTAAGTGGGGAGATAACCAAGGGGTTCTGGGGAGCCCTTTATCTGATAACCAAGGGGTTCATTTAAGTGGGGAGCCCTCCTTTATCTGATAACCAAGGGGTTCATTTAAGTGGGGAGCCCTCCTTTATCTGATAACCAAGCCCTCCTTTATCTGGGTTCATTTAAGTGGGGAGCCCTCCTTTATCTGATAACCAAGGGGTTCATTTAAGTGGGGAGCCCTCCTTTATCTGATAACCAAGGGGTTCATTTAAGTGGGGAGCCCTCCTTTTGTGTGAAGAGAAGGAAAGGAAGACGAGTGAAGAAAAGAGGAAGACAAAGATTGGAGGAAAAGAAAAAGTTGAGAGTAAGAAGAGTGACACAAGGAGAGTGTAGAAGAGCAGACAGAGGAGATACAATGACTCTTTCTAAGAAACAGAAATGCACTTTATGAAAAACTTGATGAGAGAATGTCCATTTATACGCTCCGGTCAAGACGATAGAATGGTTCACTGCACCCTTTGTAATTCCTCTCTTTCAATTGGCATCCGGAGAAGAACAGCAGTGGTGGAACATCAGCAGACTAAAAGCATAAAGCCTCTCTGATTGGCTGTGTTAGTTTGTCCTCTGTCACCACATAAAGCCTCTCTGATTGGCCGTGTTGGTATGCCCTCTGTCACCACATAAAGCCTCTCTGATTGGCTGTGTTGGTTTGCCCTCTGTCACCACATAAAGCCTCTCTGATTGGCTGTGTTGGTTTGTCCTCTGTCACCACATAAAGCCTCTCTGATTGGCTGTGTTGGTTTGCCCTCTGTCACCACATAAAGCCTCTCTGATTGGCCGTGTTGGTTTGCCCTCTGTCACCACATAAAGCCTCTCTGATTGGCTGTGTTGGTTTGCCCTCTGTCACCACATAAAGCCTCTCTGATTGGCCGTGTTGGTTTGCCCTCTGTCACCACATTTTTCAAGAAGGTAGAGCCTTCCCAATAACAATATGATTTAGCTGTGCAGGAGGGTGTCTTTGCATAGCACACTATGCGACACAATCATAGTTACAGATCTATGGACTGCACAGCACAACTGACACGAAAGCTTTATGAGCCGAAGTTTACATGTGCTAGGACAAAATGTGACGCCATAGTGAGTAACGTGTTAGCATCACGTGCTAGGACAAAATGTGATGCCACAGTGAGTAACGTGTTAGCATCACGTGCTAGGACAAAATGTGACGCCATAGTGAGTAACGTGTTAGCATCACGTGCTAGGACAAAATGTGACGCCATAGTGAGTAACGTGTTAGCATCACGTGCTAGGACAAAATGTGATGCCACAGTGAGTAACGTGTTAGCATCACGTGCTAGGACAAAATGTGAAGCCATAGTGAGTAACGTGTTAGCATCACGTGCTAGGACAAAATGTGACGCCATAGTGAGTAACGTGTTAGCATCACGTGCTAGGACAAAATGTGACGCCATAGTGAGTAACGTGTTAGCATCACGTGCTAGGACAAAATGTGATGCCACAGTGAGTAACGTGTTAGCATCACGTGCTAGGACAAAATGTGATGCCACAGTGAGTAACGTGTTAGCATCACGTGCTAGGACAAAATGTGATGCCACAGTGAGTAACGTGTTAGCATCACGTGCTAGGACAAAATGTGATGCCACAGTGAGTAACGTGTTAGCATCACGTGCTAGGACAAAATGTGATGCCACAGTGAGTAACGTGTTAGCATCACGTGCTAGGACAAAATGTGATGCCACAGTGAGTAACGTGTTAGCATCACGTGCTAGGACAAAATGTGACGCCACAGTGAGTAACGTGTTAGCATCACGTGCTAGGACAAAATGTGACGCCACAGTGAGTAACGTGTTAGCATCACGTGCTAGGACAAAATGTGACGCCACAGTGAGTAACGTGTTAGCATCACGTGCTAGGACAAAATGTGACGCCATAGTGAGTAACGTGTTAGCATCACGTGCTAGGACAAAATGTGACGCCATAGTGAGTAACGTGTTAGCATCACGTGCTAGGACAAAATGTGATGCCATAGTGAGTAACGTGTTAGCATCACGTGCTAGGACAAAATGTGATGCCACAGTGAGTAACGTGTTAGCATCACGTGCTAGGACAAAATGTGATGCCACAGTGAGTAACGTGTTAGCATCACGTGCTAGGACAAAATGTGACGCCATAGTGAGTAACGTGTTAGCATCACGTGCTAGGACAAAATGTGACGCCACAGTGAGTAACGTGTTAGCATCACGTGCTAGGACAAAATGTGACGCCATAGTGAGTAACGTGTTAGCATCACGTGCTAGGACAAAATGTGACGCCATAGTGAGTAACGTGTTAGCATCACGTGCTAGGACAAAATGTGACGCCACAGTGAGTAACGTGTTAGCATCACGTGCTAGGACAAAATGTGAAGCCATAGTGAGTAATGTGTTAGCATCACGTGCTAGGACAAAATGTGACGCCACAGTGAGTAACGTGTTAGCATCACGTGCTAGGACAAAATGTGAAGCCATAGTGAGTAACGTGTTAGCATCACGTGCTAGGACAAAATGTGAAGCCATAGTGAGTAACGTGTTAGCATCACGTGCTAGGACAAAATGTGAAGCCATAGTGAGTAACGTGTTAGCATCACGTGCTAGGACAAAATGTGAAGCCATAGTGAGTAACGTGTTAGCATCACGTGCTAGGACAAAATGTGACGCCATAGTGAGTAATGTGTTAGCATCACGTGCTAGGACAAAATGTGAAGCCATAGTGAGTAATGTGTTAGCATCACGTGCTAGGACAAAATGTGAAGCCATAGTGAGTAATGTGTTAGCATCACGTGCTAGGACAAAATGTGAAGCCATAGTGAGTAATGTGTTAGCATCACGTGCTAGGACAAAATGTGAAGCCATAGTGAGTAACGTGTTAGCATCACGTGCTAGGACAAAATGTGAAGCCATAGTGAGTAATGTGTTAGCACCATGGCCAACTACTTTGGTAACACAGGACCTAGACCAGGTTGAATTTGTGTCCCTGTCCATTGATGTGTCCAATCATGGACATGTAAAGCTGCTGCCAATAGTAGTCAGATATTGTCAGATATATGGTGGCAAAACATCTGTGGAAACAAAACTGCTTGATTTAGTTGAATTGAAAGGAGAAACAGCAGAGGAGATTGCAGCTGAGGTCCTGGTGGTCATCCCAAAATTTAACCTGGAAAACAAAGTCGTGGCATTCTCTGCCGTCAACACAAATACCAACTTTGGAGGACTGAATAGGCTGGGGAGGGTCAATGTCCATACCAACGTTAAAAATGCTCTGCAGCAGGAGGTGATTGGCTGAGGTTGTCCTGCCCACATCATTCATAACACGGCCAGAACAGCTTTGGATATGATTCCTCTTGATGTTGAGTACCTGCTCACAAAGATATTTGTATATTTTCACCATCAGAGTAGAAAGACTGAAGGGCTTTGTGAGTTTGTTGGCCAGGAGTAACATAACATTTTAGGACACAGAAATGTTCGCTGGCTGTCCCTGCTTCCTGCTCTAGAAAGAGTGCTGAAAAGGTGCCATTTGAAATCCTTTTTTCTTTCTGAAGACAAATGCCCTGTTGTCCTGCGAGCAATGTTTGAAGATCCACTGACTGAACTTTGGCTGGCCTTTGTTCATGGAAACTTGACCATATTCAGTGACACGATCAAGAGGCTTGGAGGTCAGGACCGCTGTGTTGTGGAGTCCGCTGCAATTCTGAGAAACGTTGAGGCAAAATTGACTGCAAGACATGATGACAACTTCATTCCCGTTTTGGTCAGAGGACTTCTGAGAGAGCTGGAGGACAATGGAGTCATGTCTAAAGAGAGCTTTCTCAAAACATCCCAGTCGTTCTTCACTATGGCTGTGAACTACTTGCAAGCATGGGGAAAGCACACAGATCATCTAAAAGATTTACATGGTCTCCTTTTAAAAAGGCAACCTCAGCGTGAAGGCAGCAGGCATACTACAGGAAAAATGCCCCAATGTGACCATCAATGAGGATGCATTGTGTGACGAGGTTACTGGCCTGCAAGAGTTCCTAAAGGGGGGGATTGTATTTCACATATACTATTTTTTTTTTTTTCAATTTTGCTCATGTTCTCTTCTGCTCCTATTCTACCCAGACTACCAGGACCACTGAATGGCTGTTCAGATCAGTTCTACCCAGACTACCAGGACCACTGAATGGCTGTTCAGATCAGTTCTACCCAGACTACCAGGACCACTGAATGGCTGTTCAGATCAGTTCTACCCAGACTACCAGGACCACTGAATGGCTGTTCAGATCAGTTCTGATTGGCCCAGACTACCAGGACCACTGATTGGCTGTTCAGATCAGTTCTACCCAGACTACCAGGACCACTGAATGGCTGTTCAGATCAGTTCTACCCAGACTGATTGGCTGTTCAGGACCACTACCAGGACCATTGGCTGTTCAGATCAGTTCTACCCAGACCACCAGGACCACTGATTGGCTGTTCAGATCAGTTCTACCCAGACTACCAGGACCACTTGGCTGTTCAGACCCAGACTACCAGGACCACTGATTGGCTGTTCAGATCAGTTCTACCCCCAGACTATGGCCAGGACCACTGACCAATGGCTGTTACCAGGACCACAGATCAGTTCTACCCAGACTACCAGGACCACTGAATGGCTGTTCAGATCAGTTCTACCCAGACTACCAGGACCACTGAATGGCTGTTCAGATCGGACAGTTCTGTCTTGTCTGTAGTGTTTCTGTAGTATAGGTGTTTTCTCTGTCACAGTGGGCCTGAGAAAACACGAAAGACATGAAACCGGAATTGTTCCCCTTTTATTTTTCACAGATAATAACATTGGATATTTTAATGATATTTTGACCACCGAACTGTAAATGTCCCCGGTTTTAATTTCAGAAATCTGGTCACCTCACTATAAACCTAAAATAAACCTAATGTTACGGTGATAATTAAGATCTTATTTTTTTTGTTTGTTTTGTTTGTTGCTATTCTCCAAATAGCATTTGAGAGTTTTTTAATTGTGTAGAAGTACACCCCACATTGCCGTATCACACCCCCCAAAACTACTTCCTGCGGCTATGATTGTAGACACACAAGCAGCTTCTACATGACCTGTTAGGTAACACCTCATATCCAGGTACCTCTTATGAATCACAACCTTCGGGGCATCCGACATTCAGTCGCTTCTGTTATGAAGGTTCTCATGCCGCCCTCTACCGGCGGTGTAACAGTGGTGCCCTAAAGTACCGATAAACCCAGTCGTTCTGTCTTTATCACGACTGTATAGTCTAAATTACACTATATAGTGTCTGGCATTGCAAAAGTAGTAAAAATGTTTTGGTACGAAACAACTTTGCCAGCATTATCATGTCGTCAAATTTACTTTAGATGAATGGCAATGTTGTCAAAAAATAGCTAACTAGCTAATGTTATACTGCATCCAAAGTCAATCTGGCGACGTCAACATGATGACAACAGGTTTTCCTACTAAATAGTGTCCTCCCTTTGAGTGACATTGTAATTCCAAGCCACTGTAATGCACTTTACGTGAAATCTCCATGACGATGCGTTGAGTAGCATGAGTACACAACAAACGTTCAACACAATATTGTGACGAAACATGCAAACCATGAATAGGGGACAGCATACAATCTTCAACAGTGTGACTTACTTGCTCTCTGCCTTTCCTCCTATGACATAGACAAGGCCATTGTGCGAGACAGTTCCGTGACCATAGACTGTGTATGGAAGAGGGTCTGACTCGCCCCATTTAAATGACCTGTAGAACATAACATAGAACCAACAATTAAACATTGTTTCATTAATTGTCTCTTGTCTGTTTAATTTTAATTTTACCTTTATTTAACTAGGCAAGTCAGTTTATAACAAATTCTTATTTTCAATGACGGCCTAGGAACAGTGGGTTAACTGCCTTGTTCAGGGGCAGAATGACAGATTTGTACCTTGTCAGCTCGGGGGGTTTGAACTTGCAACCTTCCGGTTACTAGTCCAACGCTCTAACCATTGACAGAAAGCTAAAGAGAGAGAGAGAGAGGCAGAGACAGAAAAAAGGGGTGGAGTCCCTGTACTGTACTCACTGCCTGTCATAGATCATGACAGAGTCTAGAACGTGTTCTCCCTCTTTCATTTCCTTGCCGCCCACAACAAAGATGGAGTTTTCTGCTTCAGTCAGCCCAAACAGGCAGCGAGGTCCTGGCAGTGAGGGCATCCCCAGCCACTCTCCGCTCACAGGGTCAAACTGGAGGAGAGAGAAAGATAACCGAATGGTTAATTGGTACTATCAATGTGGGTCGAACTGGTCAAAAAATAGCTAACTAGCTAATGTTATACTGCATCCAAAGTCAATCTGGCGACGTCAACATGATGACAACAGGTTTTCCTACTAAATAGTGTCCTCCTTGAGTGACATTGTAATTGCCACTGCACTTTAAGGAGGAAGATCCCAGAATGGTTTATCAACGGCATAATAGTTCATATCATTCTGCTTGTAGTAAGTCAAAGTGTCTCTCTGGCACAGCGAGTTTGGTGACAGTGAATGTTATGGACATCTGTTATAACATCCAAAATGTCAGCAAAGCACATGAAGAAGATGGCCAACAAACAGTCTGTCTGAATGTTAGTCACCACCAGGCCATGCAGAGAGACATACCTTACTAATGTTTATTAATAGCAGAGAGACATACCTTACTAATGTTTATTAATAGCAGAGAGACATACCTTACTAATGTTTAATAATAGCAGAGAGACATACCTTACTAATGTTTATTAATAGCAGAGAGACATACCTGACTAATGTTTATTAATAGCAGAGAGACATACCTGACTAATGTTTATTAATAGCAGAGAGACATACCTTACTAATATTTAATAATAGCAGAGAGACATACCTTACTAATGTTTATTAATAGCAGAGAGACATACCTTACTAATGTTTATTAATAGCAGAGAGACATACCTGACTAATGTTTATTAATAGCAGAGAGACATACCTTACTAATGTTTATTAATAGCAGAGAGACATACTTGACTATTGTTTATTAATAGCAGAGAGACATACCTGACTAATGTTTAATAATAGCAGAGAGACATACTTGACTATTGTTTAGTAATAGCAGAGAGACATACCTGACTAATGTTTAATAATAGCAGAGAGACATACCTGTAAGAAGTAGGAACTGAGTGGTTCTTCCTTGTTGTCCTCGTTGAGGAGGAATCCTCCAGCCACAAACACCTGGTTCTCCTTGGTTACCAGACTGCAGTGGTTCTTAGGGATCTCTGTCGACTCAGACGCCACGAAACACTCGTTCCCCACCGGGTCATACGCTACGCTCCCCGTGTCGCTGATCATAAGGATCAGGTCCGTCTCAAACATCCCAAACCGAGGGTTATTGTTCAGAATCCCCGGAAGCAAACCTTGCTCATCATCAGAGTCTTCTTCATCTTCCTTGTCACCTGCCATCTTGGACTTCCTGTTCCTTGATCTCTGGACCTCTGGGAGTCTTCCTTTGTGGGCGTCTTTGATCAGCTGCAGCTCTTTCTTGACCTCCGTATTGGCCTGAATCCACTTGTGATTTTCAACCTTCTCCGTGAAGTAATCCACCGGGATCAGGCGGAAGCGGACGCAGTGCAGGAGATCTGGCAGCTCCTTCACCCTCTCCGTTCTGTCGTAGCCCACCCAGTCCATCAGAGACTCAAACACCACCTAAATGTCCAGGTTAAGAGGACCAGAACGGGAAAAGATTAATGGGTACGTCCCAAATCAATCCATCCATCCATCCATCAACCACCCACCTCCTCTCGGTCCACGTTGAGTGCGTCGGAGGTGATGATGGCTGCCAGCTCGCTGGGGCCCAGCTGGTGGATAAATTAATATACTTTATTGTCAATTGTCACGGAGACAGAAACATTTACATTTTTCCTTTAAACTTTTTGCTGCAGTGGGCTAAATTAAGGTCACACAGAGTGTTTCTTGGTGGTCTTAAACAAATCTACTTTGAAACAAAAGTATACACCTCACACACATGGTTATGGGTTTTGAAAAAAGACACCTGGACCATGTCAAATTTAGAGTTGAAATGTATGGAATTTTGAGTTTGCATCCCAATATTACACTTTATATACATCACAGAAGACTAAAATATAAGAACCATTTGACATAGAAACACCAGATGTTTGGCTGATTAAAAAAAAGTCAATTAATTATGAAATTATGAACAATATTAATAACATTCCACCCATGAGGCCACTAGTCATTTGACTGCAGTAAAGGTCTACCACAATATCCCAAATACCCCCCCCCACACACACACACACACTAGGTTACCTGGTGAAAATCCTGGTCCCTGACGATGAGCTGGTAACGCTCACAGATGAACTCTCTAGCTGTGAAAGCCAGGCGGGGACAGTCCAACAGAAGCCCCAGCCTGAAGATAGCCAAGCAGTTCCCCAGCACCAGCTTCTCCTACAGGGAAATATACTAATATCATCTACATTTCCTTATCTTGTTGAAACTCGTCCCCGGCCGGCTCTCTCTTAGACGAGGTCTATTCAAGGTCTATTCTATTCCCCATGACCAGCTTCTCCCGATGATGATGATGACAGAGAGACAGAGACAGATGCTAGCTGTAGGTATGAGACGCAGACAGAGAAGACGGAAAGAGAGAGAGAGAACAAGAGAGAGACAGAGCAAGAGAGAGAGATAGAGAGTGACAGAGAGAGACAGAGAGAGAAAGAGACAGGCAGAGAGAGAGAGACAGATAGACAGAGACAGATGCTACCTGTAGGTATGAGACACAGACAGAGAAGACGGAAAGAGAGAGAGAGAACGAGTGAGACAGAGCAAGAGAGAGAGAGATAGAGTGACAGAGAGAGACAGAGAGAGAAAGAGACAGACAGAGAGTGAGAGACAGAGAGAAAGAAAGAGACAGACAGAGAGAGAGAGACAGATGCTACCTGTAGGTAGGAGACACAGACAGAGAAGATGGACGGGATCTGGTACATGTTGGCCACCATGAAGATATCCTGGACGTTCTGCTCTGTCAGGTTGATGTCCGAGGTGTAGATGTAACGCAGTATCATCGCCATGACGCCAGGCTCCACGTCTTTCAGAACAATTTCCTTCTTCCCTCCTTCCTCCAGGTTGGACAGGAACATAGCCTTTGAAGAAGAAGAATAATCAACCAATCAATCAATCATGATTGATGATAATATGATTGATGTTAATATATCATATGTGTTCTTTAGTGGAAGCTTTTCCCCAAGGCATATGAGTGCATACATGTGTGACCTAGCGCAGTGTTTTTTTAAACTCCGGCCTGTGGACCTGTACCGGCCTGCGTGATGTTGTTGACCAGATGTTAAGTTGACACTGACTTAGTCATTTGTACAATGCCAATTGTTATGCAAGTAACCCTCCAAGGAGGAAGAAGTATAGCCTGCCGGTCACTGAATCACTGGCCTAGCGGGAATCAGAATCACTGGCCTAGTGGGAATCAGAATCACTGGCCTAGCGGGAATCAGAATCACTGGCCTGCCGGTCACTGAATCACTGAATCACTGGCCTAGCGGGAATCAGAATCACTGGCCTAGCGGGAATCAGAATCACTGGCCTAGCGGGAATCAGAATCACTGGCCTAGCGGGAATCCGAATCACTGGCCTAGCAGGAATCAGAATCACTGGCCTAGCGGGAATCCACTACCCACAACCCAAGAATTGCTAGCATCATGCTTGTACTTTGCAGAATCACACAGCACCAACAAATTACCTTGAAGAAGGGGCTGGAGGCAGCAAGGACCAAGCGGTGGCACGGGAACTCCCTGTCCTGGATCTTCAAGACACAGTCTACAAACTTCTGGTTTTCCAGCAGGTCACAGAGGCCGTCCTGGAGCAGGGTTTGCTGGTACATCCTTGGCTGTTCCACCGGGTCTATCGATAAGGCAGCCATCTTGTTTTTTTCTGTTAGGTTCTCCTCAGGTCCTCTCTTACATCCTATCAACTTGTAGATGTTTTTTGTGGGAAAGATTTCTAAAATGACGAGGGTATGATCCCTGCTCGCTCCCCACAAAAGGACAGCACAGTACTGCCTGTTTTCACAGTACAGTCCAGAGAGAGAGAGAGAGAGAGAGAGAGAGAGAGAGAGAGCGAGAGATGTTGGGTAATGGGGCAGCTAGCTAGTCCACATCGGTAGCAGTTCCTGCAGCTGTCTGTGGCTGTCAGTCTCTCCAACTCAGAGTGTATTTATAGATAATATAGCCTATGTAGTCAACACACACATAACTTTACATACTGGAAAGACCCTGTAGTCATTAAGTAGATGCGTCACACTCCTTTTCTCCAACACAGACCTTTCATAGTTCACAATGTTTGAATCCCAAAAGGATCTTTGTCAGGTATGTTTTGGAGAACATTAGTGTGCCCTACTTCACTATTTATAGTTGGGGACTCACAAAGCTGAGGAATCCATTTTGGTGAGTGTGTAAAATGACCTCCCTACAGTCTCTTTGGTTCTCTCTCTCTCTCTCTCTCTCTCTTCTCTCTGGACAGCTCCCCTACCCCATCCCCCACCAACAGCTGACCTGCAGCCCAAAGGGGAGTGTCATGTTCTCCCCCTTCATGCACCACTCAGCCAGGCGTGGAAAATCTAATTGTACTTGTCACATGAGCAAAAATGCTTACTTACAAGCCCTCAACAACAGTGCAGTTTTAAGAAAATAATATAAAAATATAAACATTATTTATGAAATAAACTAAACAAAACAAAAAGTAACACAACACATAAAATGTTGTGTTACTATTAATATTAATAACATTCCACCCAATAACAATAACAATAACGAGGCTATATACAGGGGGCACCAATACCGAGTCAACGTGCGGGGGTACAGGTTAGTCGAGATAATTTGTACATGTAGGTAGGGGGTAAAGTGACTATGCATAGATAATAAACAGTGAGTAGCAGCAGTGTAAAAAAAATGGAGGGTCAATGCAAATAGTCTGGGTAGTCATTTGATTAATTGTTCAGCAGTCTGATGGCTTGGGGGTAGAAGCTGTTCAGGAGCCTTTTGGTCCTAGACTTGGTGCTCCGGTACCACTTGCTGTACGGTAGCAGAGAGAACCGTCTATGACGGGTGGCTGGAGTCTTTGCCTATTTTTAGGGCCTTCCTCTGACACCGCCTATTATAGAGGTCCTGGATGTCAGCAAGCTTGGCCACAGTGATGTACTGGGCCGTATGCACTACTATCTGTAGCGCCTTGCGGTCAGACGCAGAGCAGTTGCCATACCAGGCGGTGATGCAACCGGTCAAAATGCTCTCGATGGTGCAGCTGTAGAAGTTTTTGAGGATCTGGGGACCCATGCTAAATCCTTTCAGTCTCCTCAGAGGGAATAGGTGTTGTCGTGCCCTCTTCACAACTGTCTTGTTGTGTTTGAACCATGATAGTTTGTTTGTGATGTGGACACCATGGAACTTGAAGCTCTCGACCCGCTCCACTACAGCCAGGTCGATGTAAATTGGGTCGTGCTCCTTTTCCTGTAGTTCACAAGCAGCTCCTTTGTCTTGGTGACGGTGAAGTCTCCATACTTTAGATGACTCTCTTACACGCTATCAACTTGTGCTGCACTGATGTGATTGAGACTGGATAGGAATTAAATGAAAATGAAGGAAGCATGGAGTCTGTGTGATCCATGTTGCTCTGACCTGTCCCGTCCTGTCAGATCAGTGTGAATGAGAGAGGACACGGACAAGTAGATTCCTGAAGAGCTTTGAGACACTCTTGCGTATCCTAGTGTTGAGTGATGAATGGCTGAGACATTTGTCCTGAATGTGAAGTGAGCAACTTTGATTTATAAATGTACACTAGGCTACATCCTCCTCATCAGTGACGCATGGGATTTTAGACAGTGAGACACGGCCCCCTTGTGGTGACAGTGGGAATGTTCCGGAAATATGTTTTCATGTGGGGGACATAGAGTACCTTCATAGAGCAACCAGAGTCCATTAGAGAGTTCATCAAAAATACATTTGAGGACAGAAAGTTGTATTCCTAACAGTTTATTATGTTGTCTCCAAATCTTATCAAATCCCAACCAGAACAGAAATATTATCACTGAACTGTGGTGGAAAGCAATGATGACGGCACGAGTTTCCTTGCAGGTAATCATAGTTAACAGAAGAAGAACAATGATTCCAAGCACCACCCTCCTTTTGAAGCAGTCTGTTATTCAAACTCAATCAGCATGACAGAGTGATCTCCAGCCTTGTCTTCGTCAACACTCACACCTGTGTTAACGAGAGAATCACTGACTTGATGTCAGCTGGTGCTTTTGTAGCAGGGCTGAAATGCAGTGGAAATGTTTTTTTGGGATTCAGTTCATTTGCATGGCAAAGAGGGACTTTGCAATTAATTGCAATGTATCTGATATCTGGAGTATATGCAAATTGCCATCATACAAACTGAGGCAGCAGACTTTGTGAAAATTAATATTTGTGTCATTCTCAAAACATTTTGGCCACGACCGTAGTGACACTTATAGTACTGAGATGCAGTGCAACTGAATCTCTCTTAGACGGAAGACATTTCACTGAACAGGTTTCAGTGACAGGACAGAGAGTCCCAGACTAAACCCATATCCCTTGGTGCTTGAGCCTTTCATAGTGTGCCGACTGATGTCAGAATAGGTCCTCAGCCCAGACCCTCTCAGAGTGGCATGTTGCCAGCCAGACCTGGAATCAAATAGTATTTAAAATATTAAAAATAATTCAACTGTATTTCATTGAGCTTGTCTGTTGCAATGCAACCAATTGAATATTCCCATTGTGTAAAACCCACCCATCTGGTAACCCAGACAAGCTTAAGGAAACGCAATACAAAGTATTTAAATGATTTCTAATGTTATTTAAACCCAGGTCTTTATCCAGCAGCAGGCTGTGTCATCTGAGAGGGGAGGAGGGAGATGCAGAAATGTCACACTTAATCTCTACTGTAAAATAATGGCAGAGTGGAGTTGTGCAGTCATGAATACTGTATGGAGTTGAGTAGTCATGGATACTGTATGGAGTTGAGAAGTCATGGATACTGTATGGAGTTGATTAGTCATGGATACTGTATGGAGTTGAGCAGTCATGGATACTGTATGGAGTTGAGAAGTCATGGATACTGTATGGAGTTGATTAGTCATGGATACTGTATGGAGTTGAGCAGTCATGGATACTGTATGGAGTTGAGCAGTCATGGATACTGTATGGAGTTGAGCAGTCATGGATACTGTATGGAGTTGATCAGTCATGGATACTGTATGGAGTTGATCAGTCATGGATACTGTATGGAGTTGAGCAGTCATGGATACTGTATGGAGTTGATCAGTCATGGATACTGTATGGAGTTGAGCAGTCATGGATACTGTATGGAGTTGATCATTAATGGATACTGTATGGAGTTGATCATTAATGGATACTGTCTATAGTAGAATGGAGGGATGGACTTCAGTGCTATGTTTGGGTTTGGGTTCATTCCATATGAAAACAATATACACAAAGATTTATTTCTAAGAATGTAATCCATTCTATAAATTATTCATCCATTTTGAACCACATTTTCTGTTCAATAATACTGTAACCCTTTGATTCTTGTTAGACGGGGGCTCAACCAATACAACAGCCTAAAAATATCCTGAAGAGATAAAAGTAGGCCTCTTCTGTAACATGTGTACCTATATAGTTACTCAGCAGGGACTCCCACTGGATCTCTTACTTAAAGAAATTCTCAAGATGTAAGATGAAAAATGTTAATGTCATTTAGGTCTCAAGTAGAAATAAACGTTCTGCAAAAAAAGCCTATGTAATATTAACACAAACAAGACAGAGTTATGAGGTTTCAGTTTTGTATTACTGCAATAGTTTTGGTACATTAAAAACAGACATAAAAGACACTTGAACAAAATGTAGAGACATTTGGCTCAGAGGTGTTTGACAACAACGTGCAATGCCAATGACGTGGGTTTGATTCCCACTGGGGACCAGTACAAAAAAATGGATACAATCACTACTGTAAGTCACTCTAAATAAGAACATATGATGTCAATATATTAGCTGTGTCTGCATAAAATATTTGCCTTGTCTCTCTTCAATTTCCTAATATCCATCTTTTGTTTCATATGAATATACAAAAATGTACCTTCGGTGTATGTACCAAAAAGGACGAGGGTACGTGTCAAATGACGATTATCTACAGCAAGTGCACTTCAGGACTTTCCACAGTTAAAAAGAATAAAATAATGCTTTGTTTTTTCAAAACCAACAGAGTGGTAGAGTAGTAGTTGTCATGGTGACAACTTGGTAGTAGTAGTAGTAGTAGTAGAAGAGTTGCCACGACGATGATTACCTGTGACTTGTGACAGTCTGGTACGATTCAGTACAGTACGGAAGCTCAAGGGTGTAAAAATAAGAAAGGGGCAGGGGGGCGGGGTTGTTGACTGTTGTGAAAACCAGGTCCTCAAAAAACAAAATTAAGTTTTCTCCTTGTTTATGCGTTTACTCAGCTTTCATTTTTCCGACCTCCTCAGGCATGTCTTGGGGCACGGCCGCTGGCTCGGGGTCATCCAAAAAGGCTTGTTTTCTCTCCCTCTCCTTCACCAGCTGAACACCACAGTAGGTCACAAACAGTACAGACAGGGTGGACAGAGGGAAACCTGGAAGACAGAGACAAGAAGTGAGAAATAGACTAGAGAATGATGTGAAATATAAGATGGAGAAAATATACTTTTGAACAGCTGCCGTTTTCAATGTAAACTAGATGGGTCAAGAACAGTTTCCAAGGAAGGAGGACATCTTTATCAGACTGGTCAAGAACAGTTTCCAAGGAAGGAGGACATCTTTATCAGACTGGTCAAGAACAGTTTCCAAGGAAGGAGGACAATCTTTATCAGACTGGTCAAGAACAGTTTCCAAGGAAGGAGGACATCTTTATCAGACTGGTCAAGAACAGTTTCCAAGGAAGGAGGACATCTTTATCAGACTGGTCAAGAACAGTTTCCAAGGAAGGAGGACATATTTATCAGACTGGTCAAGAACAGTTTCCAAGGAAGGAGGACATCTTTATCAGACTGGTCAAGAACAGTTTCCAAGGAAGGAGGACATCTTTATCAGACTGGTCAAGAACAGTTTTCAAGGAAGGAGGACATCTTTATCAGACTGGTCAAGAACAGTTTCCAAGGAAGGAGGACATCTTTATCAGACTGGTCAAGAACAGTTTTCAAGGAAGGAGGACATCTTTATCAGACTGGTCAAGAACAGTTTTCAAGGAAGGAGGACATCTTTATCAGACTGGTCAAGAACAGTTTTCAAGGAAGGAGGACATCTTTATCAGACTGGTCAAGAACAGTTTCCAAGGAAGGAGGACATCTTTATCAGACTGGTCAAGAACAGTTTCCAAGGAAGGAGGACATCTTTATCAGACTGGTCAAGAACAGTTTTCAAGGAAGGAGGACATCTTTATCAGACTGGTCAAGAACAGTTTCCAAGGAAGGAGGACATCTTTATCAGACTGGTCAAGAACAGTTTCCAAGGAAGGAGGACATCTTTATCAGACTGGTCAAGAACAGTTTCCAAGGAAGGAGGACATCTTTATCAGACTGGTCAAGAACAGTTTCCAAGGAAGGAGGACATCTTTATCAGACTGGTCAAGAACAGTTTCCAAGGAAGGAGGACATCTTCATCAGACTGGTCAAGAACAGTTTCCAAGGAAGGAGGACATCTTTATCAGACTGGTCAAGAACAGTTTCCAAGGAAGGAGGACATCTTTATCAGACTGGTCAAGAACAGTTTCCAAGGAAGGAGGACATCTTTCCAAGGAAGGAGGACATCAGACTGGTCAAGAACAGTTTCCAAGGAAGGAGGACATCTTTATCAGACTGGTCAAGAACAGTTTCCAAGGAAGGAGGACATCTTTATCAGACTGGTCAAGAACAGTTTCCAAGGAAGGAGGACATCTTTATCAGACTGGTCAAGAACAGTTTCCAAGGAAGGAGGACATCTTTATCAGACTGGTCAAGAACAGTTTCAAGGAAGGAGGACATCTTTATCAGACTGGTCAAGAACAGTTTCAAGGAAAGGAGGACATCTTTATCAAGGAAGGAGGACATCTTTATCAGACTGGTCAAGAACAGTTTTATCAAGGAAGGAGGACATCTTTATCAGACTGGTCAAGAACAGTTTCCAAGGAAGGAGGACATCTTTATCAGACTGGTCAAGAACAGTTTCCAAGGAAGGAGGACATCTTTATCAGACTGGTCAAGAACAGTTTCCAAGGAAGGAGGACATCTTTATCAGACTGGTCAAGAACAGTTTCCAAGGAAGGAGGACATCTTTATCAGACTGGTCAAGAACAGTTTTCAAGGAAGGAGGACATCTTTATCAGACTGGTCAAGAACAGTTTTCAAGGAAGGAGGACATCTTTATCAGACTGGTCAAGAACAGTTTCCAAGGAAGGAGGACATCTTTATCAGACTGGTCAAGAACACCTCAGACCAACAAGCTGTTAATCTCTGTGGCATTTTTTCTATGTAACTACATACAATATTTACTTTTGGCCTGTAATGAAATTTGGAATATACTTTTTCCCCATGACTTTGAGCATTGTTCTTTGTGTTGTCCACTACAGTAAAGGTCCTTCTTACCTTGGACGATCAGTCTTTTTCCCACCAGCTTGGCAAACTCCAGACTGTTGAGAGCCAGGACGTTGTAGAGGATGATAGTCCAGAAGTTGAGGGCCCCGAAGACGGCTCTGATTCTACGAGACATGGCCTCACCTATGGCATACTGTGGACAGAGGGGAAATAGGGACTCAATCATCAATCAACCAGACCTTATTTTCTACAGCCACTCCTGCAGATATGAATCTGAAAGGATTGGATTTCAAAGCAATATTTACATTTTGGGAGCCATTATGGTAACATTGGCAGCACACCTAATTCAGCTAATCATGATTCCAATGAGCAGCTGATTCATATCAGTACACAGCTGGGGTACAGTAGCCTCTCCTGCAGACGGTACAGTAGCCCCCCCAGAGGGTACAGTAGCCTCTCCTGCAGACGGTACAGTAGCCCCCCCCAGAGGGTACAGTAGCCTCTCCTGCAGACGGTACAGTAGCAGCCCTCAGAGGGTACAGTAGCCCCCAGACGGTACAGTAGCCCCCAGAGGGTACAGTAGCCTCTCCTGCAGACGGTACAGTAGCCTCTCCTGCAGACAGTACAGTAGCCCCCCAGACAGTACAGTAGCCCTCCCCCTCCCAGAGGGTACAGTAGCCCCCCCAGAGGGTAAAGTAGCCTCTCCTGCAGACAGTACAGTAGCCCCCCCCCAGACAGTACAGTAGCCCCCCAGAGGGTACAGTAGCCCCCCTCAGAGGGTACAGTAGCCCCCCTCCCCCAGACAGTACAGTAGCCCCCAGAGGGTACAGTAGCCCCCCAGACAGTACAGTAGCCCCCCAGAGGGTACAGTAGCCCCCAGACAGTACAGTAGCCCCCCAGGATGAGGGTTGGTCTACCATAGAACAGCTCTTTCCCACATAGCATCCATTCATTTTCAATAACAATTTGCCTTGTATTTTTTTTAACCCTTACTTTACCAGGTAAGTTAACTGAGAACACATTCTCATTTACAGCAATAACCTGGGGAATAGAGGTGGGATAATAGAGGGGGGATGAATGAGCCAATTGGAAACTGGGGATGATTAGGTGGCCATGATGGTATGAGGGCCAGATTGGGAATTTAGCCTGGACCCCGGGTTAACACCCCTACTCTTACGATAAGTGCCATGGAATCTTTAGTGACCACAGAGAGTCAGGACATCCCATCCAAAAGACAGCACCCTACACAGGGCAATGTCCCCAGTTACTGCCCTGGGGCATTTGGATATGTTTTGTTGTTGACCAGATGAAAGAGTGCCTCCTACTGGACCTCCAACACCACTTCCAGCAGCATCTGGTCTCCCACCCAAGGATCAAACAGGATCAACACTGCTTTGCTTCAGAGGCAAGCCAGCAGTGGGAGGCAAGGATGGTTTGCCGCTGGTGTTAACTTACCTCGATGTTGGAGAAGGGAGGTAAGGAGAAGATCTTGTCCACCCAGAGCTCCAGGTTGAGACCAAAGCAGTTGAAGAACGACCAGATGTAGACCAGCTCACATGGACCCAGCCACAAAGTGGTCACAACGAACGTGCAGATGGTCGCCACAAGCTCCTTGAAGATTTGTTTGTGGCTTCCTCCAATGTAATCGTAAACATACCTGTCAGAGGAGATCGAGATGGAGACACCGTTTGTTAGTACTGAAGGGTTCATGGTTTTTGTCTCTGGTCATCAAAGGATGTTCCCCAATGATGGAAGTGGGGCCAGAGTGAAACCGTTTAGGGACCACTGATATTGGGGAGTAAATCAGCTTTAAAATGAATTCTGGGCAGTGAGAGGGTTTTGAAAATGTTTTGCCATCTATATCGACTATGGAACACTCACTTGCACAGCCAGTCATTGATGCCTCTGTCAAAGTGCCTACGAATTGAAGAGAGGATATTAGTTAGAGAGCATGGACTCTATATTCATTGACCTAAAACTCAATACTCATTGTGATGTCCACATCCAGTAGTAGGTGTATAATGAAATGGTACAGAACACAGCTTCCGACATTCACTAGACAAGTGTTCACATGTGAAGGGTTAGGGTTCTGAGACATACATTCACTAGACAAGTGTTCACATGTGAAGGGTTAGGGTTCTGAGACATACATTCACTAGACAAGTGTTCACATGTGAAGGGTTAGGGTTCTGAGACATACATTCACTAGACAAGTGTTCACATGTGAAGGGTTAGGGTTCTGAGACATACATTCACTAGACAAGTGTTCACATGTGAAGGGTTAGGGTTCTGAGACATATATTTACACCATGTAGCAGACACTCTTATCCCTGAGCGATTTACAGGAGCAATTAAGTTTTAAGTGCTTTGCACAAGGGCACATCGAGAGATTTTTCACCTATCCGTCTCTCGTATTCGAACCAGCGACCATTCGATTACTGGACCAATGCTCTTATCCACAGGGATTCAGTACATGTGAATCCCTGTGGTGGTTGGACACTTACGTCTCAGCAAACACGTAGAGCATGGTGATACACTTAGGAGGCTGAGGAGGATCCAGATGATCCAGTCTGGCCACAGTGTTGATCACTCCAAACATCACCGCTGCCTTCACCCAGTCATACACCAGGTTAGAGTAGGCCAGGCCAGCTACAGACGAGACAGAGAGACCAGACATACACCAGGTTACAGTAGGCCAGGCCAGCTACAGACGAGACAAAACAAGTTCCTGTCAGATCATGCATCATTTGAAACGACATGCGATTATCTTACAGTTTTGTTACAAGTTTTAAAGTGTCATTGATAATATGTATACGCTATATAGAGAGAAGATAATACCGTAGCGTAATATCATATTTGTATTACCACAACCACCGACAGCTCTGTAGAGAAATCATGCTAAACTTGATATCTCTGTTAGGTTGTGATATTGGCCTATAAGATGAGGTTGTATTTTTTGTTTCCCTGGTCAGGTGAGGAAATAAACAGAATTCAATCCAGTGGATTTATGCAGGGCGTACACTACACTACTTCGCTACGAATACGCCATGTTTTTTTCCATCTCAGATTCATTTGAATGATCGGGGTGAAATCCTATGAACTTGGGCTAGGGTCAGTAAATCAAATCAAATCAAATTTTATTTGTCACATACACATGGTTAGCAGATGTTAATGCGAGTGTAGCGAAATGCTTGTGCTTCTAGTTCCGACAATGCAGTAATAACGAGCAAGTAATCTAACTAACAATTCCAAAAAAAACTACTGTCATACACAGTGTAAGGGGATAAAGAATATGTACATAAGGATATATGAATGAGTGATGGTACAGAGCAGCATAGGCAAGATACAGTAGATGATATCGAGTACAGTATATACATATGAGATAAGAATGTAAACCAAGTGGCATAGTTAAAGTGGCTAGTGATACATGTATTACATAAGGATGCAGTCGATGATATAGAGTACAGTATCAACGTATGCATATGAGATGAACAATGTAGGGTAAGTAACATTATATAAGGTAGCATTGTTTAAAGTGGCTAGCGATACATTTACATCATTTCCCATCAATTCCCATGATTAAAGTGGCTGGAGTAGAGTCAGTGTCATTGACAGTGTGTTGGCAGTAGCCACTCAATGTTAGTGGTGGCTGTTTAACAGTCTGATGGCCTTGAGATAGAAGCTGTTTTTCTGTCTCTCGGTCCCAGCTTTGATGCACCTGTACTGACCTCGCCTTCTGGATGGCAGCGGGGTGAACAGGCAGTGGCTCGGGTGGTTGATGTCCTTGATGATCTTTATGGCCTTCCTGTAGCATCGGGTGGTGTAGGTGTCCTGGAGGGCAGGTAGTTTGCCCCCGGTGATGCGTTGTGCAGACCTCACTACCCTCTGGAGAGCCTTACGGTTGAGGGCGGTGCAGTTGCCATACCAGGCGGTGATACAGCCCGCCAGGATGCTCTCGATTGTGCATCTGTAGAAGTTTGTGAGTGCTTTTGGTGACAAGCCGAATTTCTTCAGCCTCCTGAGGTTGAAGAGGCGCTGCTGCGCCTTCCTCACGATGCTGTCTGTGTGAGTGGACCAATTCAGTTTGTCTGTGATGTGTATGCCGAGGAACTTAAAACTTGCTACCCTCTCCACTACTGTTCCATCGATGTGGATGGGGGTGTTCCCTCTGCTGTTTCCTGAAGTCCACAATCATCTCCTTAGTTTTGTTGACGTTGAGTGTGAGGTTATTTTCCTGACACCACACTCCGAGGGCCCTCACCTCCTCCCTGTAGGCCGTCTCGTCGTTGTTGGTAATCAAGCCTACCACTGTTGTGTCGTCCGCAAACTTGATGATTGAGTTGGAGGCGTGCATGGCCACGCAGTCGTGGGTGAACAGGGAGTACAGGAGAGGGCTCAGAACGCACCCTTGTGGGGCCCCAGTGTTGAGGATCAGCGGGGAGGAGATGTTGTTGCCTACCCTCACCACCTGGGGGCGGCCCGTCAGGAAGTCCAGTACCCAGTTGCACAGGGCGGGGTCGAGACCCAGGGTCTCGAGCTTGATGACGAGCTTGGAGGGTACTATGGTGTTGAATGCCGAGCTGTAGTCGATGAACAGCATTCTCACATAGGTATTCCTCTTGTCCAGATGGGTTAGGGCAGTGTGCAGTGTGGTTGAGATTGCATCGTCTGTGGACCTATTTGGGCGGTAAGCAAATTGGAGTGGGTCAAGGGTGTCAGGTAGGGTGGAGGTGATATGGTCCTTGACTAGTCTCTCAAAGCACTTCATGATGACGGATGTGAGTGCTACGGGCGGTAGTCGTTTAGCTCAGTTACCTTAGCTTTCTTGGGAACAGGAACAATGGTGGCCCTCTTGAAGCATGTGGGAACAGCAGACTGGTATAGGGATTGATTGAATATGTCCGTAAACACACCGGCCAGCTGGTCTGCGCATGCTCTGAGGGCGCGGCTGGGGATGCCGTCTGGGCCTGCAGCCTTGCGAGGGTTAACACGTTTAAATGTCTTACTCACTTCGGCTGCAGTGAAGGAGAGACCGCATGTTTCCATTGCAGGCCGTGTCAGTGGCACTGTATTGTCCTCAAAGCGGGCAAAAAAGTTATTTAGTCTGCCTGGGAGCAAGACATCCTGGTCCGTGACTGGGCTGGGTTTCTTCCTGTAGTCCATGATTGACTGTAGACCCTGCCACATACCTCTTGTGTCTGAGCCGTTGAATTGAGATTCTACTTTGTCTCTGTACTGGCGCTTAGCTTGTTTGATAGCCTTGCGGAGGGAATAGCTGCACTGTTTGTATTCAGTCATGTTACCAGACACCTTGCCCTGATTAAAAGCAGTGGTTCGTGCCTTCAGTTTCACACGAATGCTGCCATCAATCCACGGTTTCTGGTTAGGGAATGTTTTAATCGTTGCTATGGGAACGACATCTTCAACGCACGTTCTAATGAACTCGCACACCGTATCAGCGTATTCGTCAATGTTGTTGTCTGACGCAATACGAAACATCTCCCAGTCCACGTGATGGAAGCAGTCTTGGAGTGTGGAGTCAGCTTGGTCGGACCAGCGTTGGACAGACCTCAGCGTGGGAGCTTCTTGTTTTAGTTTCTGTCTGTAGGCAGGGATCAACAAAATGGAGTCGTGGTCAGCTTTTCCGAAAGGGGGCGGGGCAGGGCCTTATATGCGTCGCGGAAGTTAGAGTAACAATGATCCAGGGTCTTTCCACCCCTGGTTGCGCAATCGATATGCTGATAAAATTTAGGGAGTCTTGTTTTCAGATTAGCCTTGTTAAAATCCCCAGCTACAATGAATGCAGCCTCCGGATAAATCGTTTCCAGTTTGCAGAGAGTTAAATAAAGTTCGTTCAGAGCCATCGATGTGTCTGCTTGGGGGGATATATACGGCTGTGATTATAATCGAAGAGAATTCTCTTGGTAGATAATGCGGTCTACATTTGATTGTGAGGAATTCTAAATCAGGTGAACAGAAGGATTTGAGTTCCTGTATGTTTCTTTCATCACACCATGACACGTTGGCCATAAGACATACGCCCCGCCCCTCTTCTTACCAGAAAGATGTTTGTTTCTGTCGGCGCGATGCGTGGAGAAACCCGCTGGCTGCACCGCTTCGGATTGCGTCTCTCCAGTTAGCCATGTTTCCGTGAAGCAAAGAACGTTACAATCTCTGATGTCCCTCTGGAATGCTACCCTTGCTCGGATTTCATCAACCTTGTTGTCAAGAGACTGGACATTGGCAAGAAGAATGCTAGGGAGTGGTGCACGATGTGCCTGTCTCCGGAGTCTGACCAGAAGACCGCTTCGTTTCCCTCTTTTTCTGAGTCGTTTTTTTTTTTTTTTTGGTCGCTGCATGTGATCCACTCGGTTACACTGGTTGTAAGGCAGAACACAGGATCCGCATCGCGAAAAACATATTCTTGGTCGTACTGATGGTGAGTTGACGCTGATCTTATATTCAGTAGTTCTTCTCGGCTGTATGTAAAGAAACCTAAGATGACCTGGGGTACTAGTGTAAGAAATAACACGTAAAAAAACAAAAAACTGCATAGTTTCCTAGGAACGCGAAGCGAGGCGGCCATCTCTGTCGGCGCCGGAAGTACAATCAATACGTCGGGACTGGCGTAGATTGAACAGGTCAAGGACGCACCGATGATGACTGTTCCGTTCTCCAGACCCCTGTCGGATGACCTTATGCATTTCTGACATGTCAGACATTTTTGTCGTACATCTTGTAGTATGAGCAGTGCTACGACGCAATTGGGCAACGGACTACTGCCAATAGCCAATGAGCCCTTAGCATGTGAGACCAAAACAAAGATGGTGAAGAGGAGAGCAACAACAACATGCACCGTGTGGACCGAGGTGATGTAAGACAGATTGGGGGAGCTGTGGAGAGAACAGCTGCCTTTTCAATGTTAAACGTTTTATATGACCTCCCATTCCCTCTGTAGAATCGAAAGTCCATATTGTCCAAGTCCAACCATTGGCTGGTCCATATTCTGCACCTCTTCCATTGGCTGGTCCATATTCTGCACCTCTTCCATTGGCTGGTCCATATTCTGCACCTCTTCCATTGGCTGGTCCATATTCTGCACCTCTTCCATTGGCTGATCCATATTCTGCGCCTCTTCCATTGGCTGGTCCATATTCTGCACTTCTTCCATTGGCTGGTCCATATTCTGCACCTCTTCCATTGGCAGATCCATATTCTGCGCCTCTTCCATTGGCTGGTCCATATTCTGCACCTCTTCCATTGGCTGGTCCATATTCTGCACCTCTTCCATTGGCTGGTCCATATTCTGCACCTCTTCCATTGGCTGGTCCATATTCTGCACCTCTTCCATTGGCTGGTCCATATTCTGCACCTCTTCCATTGGCTGGTCCATATTCTGCACCTCTTCCATTGGCTGGTCCATATTCTGCACCTCTTCCATTGGCTGGTCCATATTCTGCACCTCTTCCATTGGCTGGTCCATATTCTGCACCTCTTCCATTGGCTAGTCCATATTCTGCACCTCTTCCATTGGCTGGTCCATATTCTGCACCTCTTCCATTGGCTGGTCCATATTCTGCACCTCTTCCATTGGCTAGTCCATATTCTGCACCTCTTCCATTGGCTGGTCCATATTCTGCACCTCTTCCATTGGCTGGTCCATATTCTGCACCTCTTCCATTGGCTGGTCCATATTCTGCACCTCTTCCATTGGCTGGTCCATATTCTGCACCTCTTCCATTGGCTGGTCCATATTCTGCACCTCTTCCATTGGCTAGTCCATATTCTGCACCTCTTCCATTGGCTGGTCCATATTCTGCACCTCTTCCATTGGCTAGTCCATATTCTGCACCTCTTCCATTGGCTGGTCCATACTCTGCACCTCTTCCATTGGCTGGTCCATATTCTGCACCTCTTCCATTGGCTAGTCCATATTCTGCGATTCCGTTTCTTTCTTGATGTAATTAATGACGCTGTTTGCGTTATGTTTGGTTATGTTTCTGTTATGTTTGGTTATGTTTCTGTTATGTTTGGTTATGTTTCTGTTATGTTTGCATTATGTTTGTGTTCTGTTTGCTTATGTTTGGTTATGTTTCTGTTATGTTTCTGTTATGTTTGGTTATGTTTCTGTTATGTTTGCATTATGTTTGTGTTCTGTTTGCTTATGTTTGGTTATGTTTCTGTTATGTTTCTGTTATGTTTCTGTTATGTTTGCTTTATGGCATTTTTACGAGAACCCGAGAAATGCAGGTCATGACAGTGAAGTGTTTCCCATGAAGAAAACATATGCAGTGTTTCCCGTGAAGAAAACATATGCAGTGTTTCCCGTGAAGAAAACATATGCAGTGTTTCCCGTGAAGAAAACATATGCAGTGTTTCCCATGAAGAAAACATATGCAGTGTTTCCCATGAAGAAAACATATGCAGTGTTTCCCATGAAGAAAACATATGCAGTGTTTCCCATGAAGAAAACATATGCAGTGTTTCCCATGAAGAAAACATATGCAGTGTTTACCGTGAAGAAAACATATGCAGTATTTACCGTGAATGCGGTCTCTGCGAACACGGGAAACATTGCCTTTAAAAGGTGCATTTTTCGACAAAGTGTGATGGGATTGAATCCCGGCCTTGGTGTATTTCAATGCTTGATAAGAAGGGCTATAAACTTTTTTCATGATTATGTGTTCCTGATCAGGAAAAACTCCTTGGCCCACACTGATAAATGTTGAACCTTAAAGTTAGCTGAACTGACCCAAGGACCAGTCGGACAGCTGCTTGACCAGCTTCATGTCGTTGGGGATGGTCAGGATGTACAGGTAGTGGAAGAACACGTCCACCACAAAAATGGCTCCCAGGTGCAACAAAGCCCCGGTGGTAATGTTCCACATCTCTCTCTGCTTACGGGTCAGGTTAGGGTTGTTGGCCTGGGGGGAAGGGGGAGGGGGGGGGGGATTCAAAGTTTAAAGATCATGGTATGGTAAAAAAACAACAACTGACCAATACATTAGTTCTATAAAACAACAAATATATAGAAAACAAACTAAAGTGACATCAAATTGATGAACTAAATACTCTAGTCAAATATTACAATGTCAATTTAATTATGACTGCCAGCTTCACCTGCTCAAGGATATAACTCATCTGAACAAGGTACTGATGGAACGTCTGGATGAGTCCAAAAGTAGAAAAATGACTCACCTGAACATGGAACTGATCAAAAGTCTGGATGAGTCCAAAAGTAGAAAAATGACTCACCTGAACATGGAACTGATCGAAAGTCTGGATGAGTCCAAAGTAGAAAAATGACTCACCTGAACATGGAACTGATCGAAAGTCTGGATGAGTCCAAAAGTAGAAAAATGACTCACCTGAACATGGAACTGATCGAAAGTCTGGATGAGTCCAAAAGTAGAAAAATGACTCACCTGAACATGGAACTGATCGAAAGTCTGGATGGGTCCAAAGTAGAAGAATGGAAGGTAGAAGTTGTATTTGAGCAGGTCAGTGAAGGTGTAGTTGCCATCCTTCTTCTCACAGTTCTCCAGAGCAAAGCTCATACAGCGCATTATGGTGAAACAGGATCCTCCGTAGAACAGGATGTCTTGCAGGTCGAAGTAGCCCGTCACAAAACCTTGCTGGAGGAGATGTGAACATGATGTTTTATTTATTTATTTTACCTTTATTTAACTAGCCAAGTCAGTTAAGAACAAATTCTTATTTTCAACGACGGCCTAGGAACAGTGGGTTAACTGCCTGTTCAGATTTGTACCTTGTCAGCTTGGGGATTCGAACTTGCAACCTTTTGGTTTCCACTAGGCTATTCTGCCGCCCCAATGTCAGTCATTACTGAGGAACTTTTGTCAAACAACTGACATCTTCCCAATATGGATGCCATACTTTGTCAAGACTTCAAACTTCTATTCAAGAACTAATACACCAATGACTATTAAAAAATCCATTCCAGAAAGTTAAGCTACATAAATTTAGAAGTTAGTTCAAAATACTAATGACATTTGGTGCAAATTTACTTTGAAATGTGTGTCTAATCGCAGTCAAAAAGATAGCACTTCCAGGACTGACATTTATTCCCTCAGCTCCGGGAAGAAGGTGAATCTACACTAGCTATGCACCAGGATAGTACTGGACCATTAAAGTTTAGTTCTGAATACACAGGACATGGTGTTGTGAATCCATCGTACCAGTAGTTGATTGCGAACACTAACCTGACACTTGCGTGACGTTGTTGAGACAAGGACAGGAATAGGGTAGAAATATTTGAAGCGGTCCAATCAACCAATCAGATCTAAGTTTAGCCAACCCACCTGCCAAGTATTAAAAGGTTCCATCTTGAAGGTGGCCAGGCTGGCGAGACCGGCGACGAAGACGATCCACTTCCTCTTGACCAGAGCCACGCTGTAGAGGATGAAGCAGTGTGAAAGGACCAGAGCCAGGAAGCCCCCGCCCATACTGACCAGCACCGCCAAACCACCGTACAATCCATAGATCAACGACCTGTGCTGTGGAGCAGGAAGAGCCAACATTATTACAAGGTTGTAACAAGGTTATTTGAATATATATATATTCATAAATATATATGTATATTTTACAATGTTATTGTAAGGTTGTTATAAGGTTACCAAAAGGTTATTACAAAGTTGTTATGTTAATGTTATTACAATGTTGTAACAATGTTGTGACAATGTTGTAAAAATTGTATGATATGTTATTATTACAACTATATAGCAATGTTATTATAACTTAATTACAATGTTAAATCAATGTTATTATAACTTAATTACAAGGTTAAATCAATGTTATTATAACTTAATTACAAGGTTAAATCAACGTTATTATTACTTAATTACAAGGTTAAATCAATGTTATTATAACTTAATTACAAGGTTAAATCAATGTTATTATAACTTAATTACAAGGTTAATAAAATGTTATCAGAAATGTCAATGATTGTAGTGATAAAACCAGGACATTATTACTATGATGTAATATACTCCAGATGACATACGTATCCAACAGATACATTAGGAACCAAACAGCAGCGAGGACAACGTTATAGATGGTTGATTACACTAAAGGGATGTTATCTATTGTTTAATAATGTTACCTTGCAATACCAATCATCCATACCAATCTTCATCGCAAGCGTAAAACAAAACAAAAAGCATGTTTAAAAACATATGAACACATTTGTCAGGTGTTTAAACCCCCTTAAATGATTGGGAGCATAATCGTTGATTATACATAAATGTGCTATTCCATTAGTCAGCCAACTCGTGCTTTTTACTAGGCAGGATTATACAATAATAAATTTTAAAAAATTTAAAAAACACTCCAAATTACAGTGTTATGCAAATTAACATTCAGTTACTATAACAACATGTTAATACAATGTTTTTTTTTAATGCGTAATTACAGTGGTACTACACAGGTATACGAGCAACTAGAGGCGTCAGGACTCTGAGCAAGGCAGTTAACCCCCAACAACTGACGTGCATGTCGATTAAGTCAGCGGGCTTGGGTTAAGTACGGAAGACACATTTCAGTTGAATGCATTCAGTCGTACATCTGACTAGGTATCCCCCCTTTCCCTTAATGTAAATTGTTACACAAACCTAAAAAGCTACATTTAGGCTTTATCCCTCACTGGGATCCTAATCTCTCTATAGTACACTACTATATTGCCCAGAGCCCTATAAGGGTGCCTTTTGAGACCTACATTTTGAGTGTGGCAAGTCATTGTAACTGTGAATACACACCCTGGGAGATATCAGGGAGCAGACTTTGGCAAAGATCACATGACCGGCGAGGGCGAATAGGATGTGATTGCGGAATGTTGTGAACCACATCACCCATTCAAAATCAGCAACGTCCTATAACACATAAAAATAAAAAAAATAGTTGAAAAAACAAATATATAAATTCACACATCAATTTCATCAATTTCATCAATAAAATAAAAAGTGTGTAAAATGTATTAGTGATGCAACAAGGTCTCACGAGGAACAGAGAGATAAATCAATTCCAATTAGTTAGAACAGATTAAGCCTAGTACTGGACTAAATTGCATGCTCAATGGAAAATCGCACTTTTCAGTCCAGGACTAGGTTTAATCGGTTTCAGTGTATGGGATGGCTTGTACATTACATACTGGGAATGAACCACTGACCATTTTCCTTCCAAAGTAGTGCCATCCTGGTTTCACACTCTTCTTGAACACTTTTCTGTTCACGTTGTCTGAAAATCAAAACAGGAAAGGGAATTACTGTACACTGACGACTGATGGACAAACCATTTAAAACAACAAATGTGAGAGTTTTGTTGGATCCTGTCAGAGATGAGGGGAACTCAGACAGGCTCTGTTGAATTCTGGCAGAGATGAGGGGAACTCAGAAAGGCTCTGTTGAATTCTGTCAGAGATGAGGGGAACTCAGACAGGCTCTGTTGGATTCCATTAGAGATGAGGGGAACTCAGACAGGCTCTGTTGGATTCCGTCAGAGATGAGGGGAACTCAGACAGGCTCTGTTGGATTCCATCAGAGATGAGGGGAACTCAGACAGGCTCTGTTGGATTCCATTAGAGATGAGGGGAACTCAGACAGGCTCTGTTGGATTCCATTAGAGATGAGGGGAACTCAGACAGGCTCTGGTGGATTCTGTCAGAGATGAGGGTAACTCAGACAGGCTCTGTAGATTCCATTAGAGATGAGGGTAACTCAGACAGGCTCTGGTGGATTCTGTCAGAGATGAGGGTAACTCAGACAGGTTCTGTTGGATTCCGTCAGAGATGAGGGGAACTCAGACGGGCTCTGTTGGATTCCATCAGAGATGAGGGGAACTCAGACAGGCTCTGTTGGATTCTGTCAGAGATGAGGGGAACTCAGACAGGCTCTGTTGGATTCTGTCAGAGATGAGGGGAACTCAGACAGGCTCTGTTGAATTCCATTAGAGATGAGGGGAACTCAGACAGGCTCTGTTGGATTCCGTCAGAGATGAGGGTAACTCAGACAGGCTCTGTTGAATTCTGTCAGAGATGAGGGTAACTCAGACAGGCTCTGTTGGATTCCGTCAGAGATGAGGGGAACTCAGACCGGCTCTGTTGGATTCCATCAGAGATAAGGGGAACTCAGACAGGCTCTGTTGGATTCCATTAGAGATGAGGGGAACTCAGACAGGCTCTGTTGGATTCCATTAGAGATGAGGGGAACTCAGACAGGCTCTGTTGGATTCTGTCAGAGATGAGGGGAACTCAGACAGGCTCTGTTGGATTCTGTCAGAGATGAGGGGAACTCAGACAGGCTCTGTTGGATTCTGTCAGAGCTGAGGGGAACTCAGACAGGCTCTGTTGGATTCTGTCAGAGATTAGGGGAACTCAGACAGGCTCTGTTGGATTCCATTAGAGATGAGGGGAACTCAGACAGGCTCTGTTGGATTCCGTCAGAGATGAGGGGAACTCAGACAGGCTCTTTAGGAGTGGTTACATTGGACTAGCGTGAACTGAGATCTCCAGAATCATGTCTACTGTGTGATTTATCTGTTGTTAATGTGTTTTAGAGTGTTTGTATCATATCCTAGCCGGACGAATCAAACTGAGTTCTTCTGCTGCTCTGGTTCTAACGTTCATGGGCATGGCTTGGCATTTTGCCAGACTAAGGAGTCTGGGTAGCCAGGCTAAGGAGTCTGGGTAGCCAGGCAAACCGCATCCATCTTCTGTCTGATACAATCTTTTTTTAACCTTTGAACTTGTGTAATTGGAAGAGGAAGAAAAAAAGACAGTTACGTGTTGATATTTCCATTGAGTGTGTTATTTTGGTAAGAGCAGCAGCATGCCCTCAGGTAGCCTTTTTCTGGTCTCAGGTTCAGGAATGGCTGAAAATGCACAGCATGGATCTAAAATTGACCCTAGAAATAGTACTGTTAGGAGATCTGGAGAGACCGGGTCAGTCAATTACTAATATACTAATACTCTTAGTAAAAGTATTTATCTTCAACACGCAATCTGTGGATTCTATTCGATAAGATATATTGAAATTGTACGTTAAACATCGCAGCATAGTTGAAAGATATATCTTGCGTAGAAATACGAAGTGGGTGGCCAGCAGAGATAGATGGGATAGACTGAGGGAAGCTGAGGGTTGGGATGGGATGGGCTGAGGGAAGCTGAGGGTTGGGATGGGATGGGCTGAGGGAAGCTGAGGGTTGGGATGGGATGGGCTGAGGGAAGCTGAGGGTTGGGATGGGATGGACTGAGGGAAGCTGAGGGTTGGGATGGGATGGGCTGAGGGAAGCTGAGGGTTGGGATGGGATGGACTGAGGGAAGCTGAGGGTTGGGATCGGATGGGCTGAGGGAAGCTGAGGGTTGGGATGGGATAGACTGAGGGAAGCTGAGGGATGGGATGGGCTGAGGGAAGCTGAGGGTTGGGATGGGATGGGCTGAGGGAAGCTGAGGGTTGGGATAGGATGGGCTGAGGGAAGCTGAGGGTTGGGATGGGATAGACTGAGGGAAGCTGAGGGCTGGGATGGGCTGAGGGAAGCTGAGGGTTGGGATGGGATGGGCTGAGGGAAGCTGAGGGTTGAGATGGGATGGGCTGAGGGAAGCTGAGGGTTGGGATGGGATAGACTGAGGGAAGCTGAGGGCTGGGATGGGCTGAGGGAAGCTGAGGGTTGGGATGGGATAGACTGAGGGAAGCTGAGGGCTGGGATGGGCTGAGGGAAGCTGAGGGTTGGGATGGGATGGGCTGAGGGATGCTGAGGGTTGGGATGGGATGGGCTGAGGGAATCTGAGGGTTGAGATGTGATGGGCTGAGGGAAGCTGAGGGTTGGGATGTGATGGGCTGAGGGAAGCTGAGGGTTGGGATGGGCTGAGGGAAGCTGAGGGTTGGTATGGGATGGGCTGAGGGAAGCTGAGGGTTGGGATGTGATGGGCTGAGGGAAGCTGAGGGTTGGGATGGGATGGGCTGAGGGAAGCTGAGGGTTGGATGGTCGAATGGTTGAGGGACAGATATTGGGGAACTGTGGGGGGATCTTGGAGAGTTCGGGTTTCACAAGATTGTGATCATGAAAAAGGAAACTATGACATATATTTTATATCACTATCATGCACACGCCCCCTCACACATAAGGACGGCTCTGCTGCAGGACGACTGATACATGTTTGATAGTAGTAGTAGACACCCTCACACATAAGGATGGCTCTGCTGCAGGACGACTGATACATGTTTGATAGTGGTAGTAGACACCCTCACACATAAGGATGGCTCTGCTGCAGGACGACTGATACATGTTTGATAGTAGTAGTAGACACCCTCACACATAAGGACGGCTCTGCTGCAGGACGACTGATAAATGTTTGATAGTAGTAGTAGACACCCTCACACATAAGGATGGCTCTGCTGCAGGACGACTGATACATGTTTGATAGTAGTAGTAGACACCCTCACACATAAGGACGGCTCTGCTGCAGGACGACTGATAAATGTTTGATAGTAGTAGTAGACACCCTCACACATAAGGATGGCTCTGCTGCAGGACGACTGATACATGTTTGATAGTAGTAGTAGACACCCTCACACATAAGGATGGCTCTGCTGCAGGACGACTGATACATGTTTGATAGTAGTAGTAGACACCCTCACACATAAGGATGGCTCTGCTGCAGGACGACTGATAAATGTTTGATAGTAGTAGTAGACACCCTCACACATAAGGATGGCTCTGCTGCAGGACGACTGATACATGTTTGATAGTAGTAGTAGACACCCTCACACATAAGGATGGCTCTGCTGCAGGACGACTGATAAATGTTTGATAGTAGTAGTAGACACCCTCACACATAAGGATGGCTCTGCTGCAGGACGACTGATACATGTTTGATAGTAGTAGTAGACACCCTCACACATAAGGATGGCTCTGCTGCAGGGAGACTGATACATGTTTGATAGTAGTAGTAGACACCCTCACACATAAGGATGGCTCTGCTGCAGGACGACTGATACATGTCTGATAGTGGTAGTAGACACCCTCACACATAAGGATGGCTCTGCTGCAGGACGACTGATACATGTTTGATAGTAGTAGTAGACACCCTCACACATAAGGATGGCTCTGCTGCAGGACGACTGATACATGTTTGATAGTAGTAGTAGACACCCTCACACATAAGGATGGCTCTGCTGCAGGACGACTGATACATGTTTGATAGTAGTAGTAGACACCCTCACACATAAGGATGGCTCTGCTGCAGGACGACTGATACATGTTTGATAGTAGTAGTAGACACCCTCACACATAAGGATGGCTCTGTTGCAGGAAGACTGATACATGTTTGATAGTAGTAGTAGACACCCTCACACATAAGGATGGCTCTGTTGCAGGACGACTGATACATGTTTGATAGTAGTAGTAGACACCCTCACACATAAGGATGGCTCTGTTGCAGGACGACTGATACATGTTTGATAGTGGTAGTAGACACCCTCACACATAAGGACGGCTCTGCTGCAGGACGACTGATACATGTTTGATAGTAGTAGTAGACACCCTCACACATAAGGATGGCTCTGTTGCAGGACGACTGATACATGTTTGATAGTAGTAGTAGACACCCTCACACATAAGGATGGCTCTGCTGCAGGACGACTGATACATGTTTGATAGTAGTAGTAGACACCCTCACACATAAGGATGGCTCTGCTGCAGGACGACTGATACATGTTTGATAGTAGTAGTAGACACCCTCACACATAAGGATGGCTCTGCTGCAGGACGACTGATACATGTTTGATAGTAGTAGTAGACACCCTCACACATAAGGATGGCTCTGTTGCAGGAAGACTGATACATGTTTGATAGTGGTAGTAGACACCCTCACACATAAGGATGGCTCTGTTGCAGGACGACTGATACATGTTTGATAGTAGTAGTAGACACCGTCACACATAAGGATGGCTCTGTTGCAGGACGACTGATACATGTTTGATAGTGGTAGTAGACACCCTCACACATAAGGATGGCTCTGCTGCAGGACGACTGATACATGTTTGATAGTAGTAGTAGACACCCTCACACATAAGGATGGCTCTGTTGCAGGACGACTGATACATGTTTGATAGTAGTAGTAGACACCCTCACACATAAGGATGGCTCTGTTGCAGGACGACTGATACATGTTTGATAGTAGTAGTAGACACCCTCACACATAAGGATGGCTCTGTTGCAGGAAGACTGATACATGTTTGATAGTGTCTTGATGCTGTAGTGTTTGATAGTGTCTTGATGCTGTAGTGTTTGATAGTGTCTTGATGCTGTAGTGTTTGATAGTGTCTTGATGCTGTAGTGTTTGATAGTGTCTTGATGCTGTAGTGTTTGATAGTGTCTTGATGCTGTAGTGTTTGATAGTGTCTTGATGCTGTAGTGTTTGATAGTGTCTTGATGCTGTAGTGTTTGATAGGGTCTTGATGCTGTGATGCTGTAGTGTTTGATAGTGTCTTGATGCTGTAGTGTTTGATAGTGTCTTGTCTTGATGCTGTAGTGTTTGATAGTGTCTTGATGCTGTAGTGTTTGATAGTGTCTTGATGCTGTAGTGTTTGATAGTGTCTTGATGCTGTAGTGTTTGATAGGTCTTGATGCTGTAGTGTTTGATAGGGTCTTGATGCTGTAGTGTTTGATAGGGTCTTGATGCTGAGTGTTTGTAGTGTTTGATGCTGTAGTGTTTGATAGGTCTTGATGCTGTAGTGTTTGATAGGGTCTTGATGCTGTAGTGTTTGATAGGGTCTTGATGCTGTAGTGTTTGATAGGGTCTTGATGCTGTAGTGTTTGATAGGGTCTTGATGCTGTAGTGTTTGATAGGGTCTTGATGCTGTAGTGTTTGATAGTGTCTTGATGCTGTAGTGTTTGATAGGGTCTTGATGCTGTAGTGTTTGATAGGTCTTGATGCTGTAGTGTTTGATAGGGTCTTGATGCTGTAGTGTTTGATAGTGTCTTGATGCTGTAGTGTTTGATAGGGTCTTGATGCTGTAGTGTTTGATAGGGTCTTGATGCTGTAGTGTTTGATAGGGTCTTGATGCTGTAGTGTTTGATAGGGTCTTGATGCTGTAGTGTTTGATAGGGTCTTGATGCTGTAGTGTTTGATAGGGTCTTGATGCTGTAGTGTTTGTAGGGTCTTGATGCTGTAGTGTTTGGGTCTTGATGCTGTAGTGTTTGATAGGGTCTTGATGCTGTAGTGTTTGATAGGGTCTTGATGCTGTAGTGTCTTGATGCTGTAGTGTTTGATAGGGTCTTGATGCTGTAGTGTTTGATAGGGTCTTGATGCTGTAGTGTTTGATATGTCTTGATGCTGTAGTGTTTGATAGTGTCTTGATGCTGTAGTGTTTGGGTCTTGATGCTGTAGTGTTTGATAGGGTCTTGATGCTGTAGTGTTTGATAGGGTCTTGATGCTGTAGTGTTTGATAGGGTCTTGATGCTGTAGTGTTTGATAGGGTCTTGATGCTGTAGTGTTTGATAGGGTCTTGATGCTGTAGTGTTTGATAGGGTCTTGATGCTGTAGTGTTTGATAGGTCTTGATGCTGTAGTGTTTGATAGGGTCTTGATGCTGTAGTGTTTGATAGGGTCTTGATGCTGTAGTGTTTGATAGGGTCTTGATGCTGTAGTGTTTGATAGTGTCTTGATGCTGTAGTGTTTGATAGGGTCTTGATGCTGTAGTGTTTGATAGGGTCTTGATGCTGTAGTGTTTGATAGGGTCTTGATGCTGTAGTGTTTGATAGGGTCTTGATGCTGTAGTGTTTGATAGGGTCTTGATGCTGTAGTGTTTGATAGGGTCTTGATGCTGTAGTGTTTGATAGGTCTTGATGCTGTAGTGTTTGATAGGGTCTTGATGTAGTGTTTGATAGGGTCTTGTAGTGTTTGATAGTGTCTTGATGCTGTAGTGTTTGATAGGGTCTTGATGCTGTAGTGTTTATAGGGTCTTGATGCTGTAGTGTTTGATAGGGTCTTGATGCTGTAGTGTTTGATAGGGTCTTGATGCTGTAGTGTTTGATAGGTCTTGATGCTGTAGTGTTTGATAGGGTCTTGATGCTGTAGTGTTTGATAGGGTCTTGATGCTGTAGTGTTTGATAGGGTCTTGATGCTGTAGTGTTTGATAGGGTCTTGATGCTGTAGTGTTTGATAGGGTCTTGATGCTGTAGTGTTTGATAGGTCTTGATGCTGTAGTGTTTGATAGGGTCTTGATGCTGTAGTGTTTGATAAGGTCTTGATGCTGTAGTGTTTGATAGGGTCTTGATGCTGTAGTGTTTGATAGTGTCTTGATAATAGTGTTTGATAGGGTCTTGATGCTGTAGTGTTTGATAGGGTCTTGATGCTGTAGTGTTTGATAGGGTCTTGATGCTGTAGTGTTTGATAGGGTCTTGATGCTGTAGTGTTTGATAGTGTCTTGATGCTGTAGTGTTTGATAGGGTCTTGATGCTGTAGTGTTTGATAGGGTCTTGATGCTGTAGTGTTTGATAGGGTCTTGATGCTGTAGTGTTTGATAGGGTCTTGATGCTGTAGTGTTTGATAGGTCTTGATGCTGTAGTGTTTGATAGGGTCTTGATGCTGTAGTGTTTGATAGGGTCTTGATGCTGTAGTGTTTGATAGGGTCTTGATGCTGTAGTGTTTGATAGGGTCTTGATGCTGTAGTGTTTGATAGGGTCTTGATGCTGTAGTGTTTGATAGGGTCTTGATGCTGTAGTGTTTGATAGGGTCTTGATGCTGTAGTGTTTGATAGGGTCTTGATGCTGTAGTGTTTGATAGGGTCTTGATGCTGTAGTGTTTGATAGGGTCTTGATGCTGTAGTGTTTGATAGGGTCTTGATGCTGTAGTGTTTGATAGGATCTTGATGCTGTAGTGTTTGATAGGGTCTTGATGCTGTAGTGTTTGATAGGGTCTTGATGCTGTAGTGTTTGATAGGGTCTTGATGCTGTAGTGTTTGATAGGGTCTTGATGCTGTAGTGTTTGATAGGGTCTTGATGCTGTAGTGTTTGATAGGGTCTTGATGCTGTAGTGTTTGATAGGGTCTTGATGCTGTAGTGTTTGATAGGGTCTTGATGCTGTAGTGTTTGATAGGGTCTTGATGCTGTAGTGTTTGATAGGTCTTGATGCTGTAGTGTTTGATAGGGTCTTGATGCTGTAGTGTTTGATAGGGTCTTGATGCTGTAGTGTTTGATAGGGTCTTGATGCTGTAGTGTTTGATAGGGTCTTGATGCTGTAGTGTTTGATAGGGTCTTGATGCTGTAGTGTTTGATAGGGTCTTGATGCTGTAGTGTTTGATAGGGTCTTGATGCTGTAGTGTTTGATAGGGTCTTGATGCTGTAGTGTTTGATAGGGTCTTGATGCTGTAGTGTTTGATAGGGTCTTGATGCTGTAGTGTTTGATAGGGTCTTGATGCTGTAGTGTTTGATAGGGTCTTGATGCTGGGTCTTGAGTGTTTGATAGGGTCTTGATGCTGTAGTGTTTGATAGGGTCTTGATGCTGTAGTGTTTGATAGGGTCTTGATGCTGTAGTGTTTGATAGTGTTTGGGTCTTGATGCTGTAGTGTTTGATAGGGTCTTGATGCTGTAGTGTTTGATAGGGTCTTGATGCTGTAGTGTTTGATAGGGTCTTGATGCTGTAGTGTTTGATAGGTCTTGATGCTGTAGTGTTTGATAGGGTCTTGATGCTGTAGTGTTTGATAGGGTCTTGATGCTGTAGTGTTTGATAGGTCTTGATGCTGTAGTGTTTGATAGGGTCTTGATGCTGTAGTGTTTGATAGGGTCTTGATGCTGTAGTGTTTGATAGGGTCTTGATGCTGTAGTGTTTGATAGGGTCTTGATGCTGTAGTGTTTGGGTCTTGATGCTGTAGTGTTTGATAGGGTCTTGATGCTGTAGGGTCTTGATGCTGTAGTGTTTGATAGGGTCTTGATGCTGTAGTGTTTGATAGGGTCTTGATGCTGTAGTGTTTGATAGGGTCTTGATGCTGTAGTGTTTGATGTAGTGTTTGGTCTTGATGCTGTAGTGTTTGATAGGGTCTTGATGCTGTAGTGTTTGATAGGGTCTTGATGCTGTAGTGTTTGATAGGGTCTTGATGCTGTAGTGTTTGATAGGGTCTTGATGCTGTAGTGTTTGATAGGGTCTTGATGCTGTAGTGTTTGATAGGGTCTTGACCTAGTGTTTGATAGGGTCTTGATGCTGTAGTGTTTGATAGGGTCTTGATGCTGTAGTGTTTGATAGGGTCTTGATGCTGTAGTGTTTGATAGGGTCTTGATGCTGTAGTGTTTGATAGGGTCTTGATGCTGTAGTGTTTGATAGGGTCTTGATGCTGTAGTGTTTGTCCTTCATGTTCTAATACTTTAATGTTACCTCTTCCTTGTGTTTTTTTGTAATAAATAATTATTTAAAAAAAAATGTAAACTTCCGACTTCAACTGTATGTTAAAACACTTTGGTTATACTAATAAATATGTTTCAATATGTTTCAAAAAATTTTGAAAATAGAGAGCCGCAGCATATTAAGCAAAGCCCCATCAGCATTGCATAACCTACTTAGTTATCACAAAGCCCTTCATATTTTCCACAATAATAATCATATCCTCAAAGCCGTCCTCGTTTTTGAGGAGATTATGTTCCAGCGTGTATCATGGCCCTCGATGATTGAACTATGATTGCAATATTCCACGCAACAGGAAACAAGGAAAAGAACAGCACTTTCTGAGGTGGAGACAGAAATACTCTTGACAAGGAGCACGAGAACTGTGTTTCTCAGGGCCAAGGCATGAAAAGACAACCTTGCTGCCGGGGATCCTGGTACATCTGAAAGGCAGGGCCATATGGCAGATAGAGGGAGAAAAATAAAGCACTCTCTAAAGTTCAACCATAAATAATGACAATGAGCACTAACCAACAGTTCACATGTTCCTACAACAACCTATAATACAACCTACTGTACAACCCATAATACAACCTACTGTACAACCTATAATACACCCGACTGTACAACCTACTGTACAACCTATAATACAACCTACTGTACAACCCATAATACAACCTACTGTACAACCTATAATACAACCTACTGTACAACCTACTGTACAACCTATAATACAACCTACTGTACAACCTATAATACAACCTACTGTACAACCTATAATACAACCTATAATACAACCTACTGTACAACCTATAATACAACCTACTGTACAACCTATAATACAACCTATAATACAACCTACTGTACAACCTATAATACAACCTACTGTACAACCCATAATACAACCTACTGTACAACCTATAATACAACCTACTGTACAACCTACAGTACAACCTACTGTACAACCTACTGTACAACCTATAATACAACCTACTGTACAACCTATAATACAACCTACTGTACAACCTATAATACAACCTACTGTACAACCTACTGTACAACCTATAATACAACCGACTGTACAACCCATAATACAACCTACTGTACAACCTATAATACAACCTACTGTACAACCTACAATACAACCGACTGTACAACCTACTGTACAACCCATAATACAACCTACTGTACAACCTACTGTACAACCTATAATACAACCTATAATACAACCTACAATACAACCTACTGTACAACCTACTGTACAACCTATAATACAACCTACTGTACAACCTATAATACAACCTATAATACAACCTACTGTACAACCTATAATACAACCTACTGTACAACCTACTGTACAACCTATAATACAACCTATAATACAACCTACTGTACAACCTACAAGACAACCTATAATACAACCTACTGTACAACCTATAATACAACATATAATACAACCTACTGTACAACCTATAATACAACCTACTGTACAACCTACTGTATAACATACTGTACAACCTACTGTACAACCTATAATACAACCTACTGTATAACCTACAATACAACCTACTGTACAACCTATAATACAACCTACTGTATAACATACTGTACAACCTACTGTACAACCTATAATACAACCTACTGTACAACCTACTGTATAACATACTGTACAACCTACTGTACAACCTATAATACAACCTACTGTACAACCTACAATACAACCTACTGTACAACCTACTGTACAAACTACAATACAACCTACTGTACAATCTATAGTACAACCTATAATACAACCTGTAATACAACCTATAATACAACCTATAATACAACCTACTGTACAACCTATGTACAACCTACTGTACAACCTATAATACAACCTACTGTAGAACCTACTGTACAACCTACAATACAACCTACTGTACAACCTACAATACAACCTACTGTACAACCTACTGTACAAACCAATACAACTGTACAATCTATAGTACAACCTATAATACAACCTGTAATACAACCTATAATACAACCTATAATACAACCTACTGTACAACCTACTGTACAACCTATAATACAACATATAATACAACCTACTGTACAACCTATAATACAACCTACTGTACAACCTACTGTATAACATACTGTACAACCTACTGTACAACCTATAATACAACCTACTGTATAACCTACAATACAACCTACTGTACAACCTATAATACAACCTACTGTATAACATACTGTACAACCTACTGTACAACCTATAATACAACCTACTGTACAACCTACTGTATAACATACTGTACAACCTACTGTACAACCTACAATACAACCTACTGTACAACCTACTGTACAAACTACAATACAACCTACTGTACAACCTACAATACAACCTACTGTACAACCTACAATACAACCTACTGTACAACCTACTGTACAACCTACAATACAACCTACTGTACAACCTACTGTACAACCTACAATACAACCTACTGTACAACCTACTGTACAACCTACAATACAACCTACTGTACAACCTATAATACAACCTATAATACAACCTATAATACAACCTACTGTACAACCTACAGTACAACCTACTGTACAACCTACAATACAACCTACTGTAGAACCTACTGTACAACCTACAATACAACCTACTGTACAATCTATAGTACAACCTATAATACAACCTGTAATACAACCTATAATACAACCTACTGTACAACCTATAATACAACCTACTGTACAACCTATAATACAACCTACTGTACAACCTACTATACAGCCTACTGTACAACCTATAATACAACCTACTGTACAACCTACAATACAACCTAGTGTACAGCCTACTATACAACCTACTGTACAACCTACTGTACAACTTATAATACAACCTATAATACAACCTACTGTACAACCTATAATACAACCTACTGTACAACCTACTGTACAACCTACTGTACAACCTACTGTACAACCAATAATACAACCTACTGTACAACCTACTGTACAACCTACAGTACAACCTACAATACAACCTACTGTACAACCTACAATACAACCTACTGTACAACCTACTGTACAACCTACAATACAACCTACTGTACAACCTATAATACAACCTGTAATACAACCTATAATACAACCTATAATACAACCTACTGTACAGCCTACTGTACAACCTACAATACAACCTATAATACAACCTACTGTACAGCCTACTATACAACCTATAATACAACCTACTGTACAACCTACTGTACAACCTATAGTACAACCTACTGTACAACCTACTGTACAACCTATAGTACAACCTATAGTACAACCTACTGTACAACCTATAATACATCCCATAATACAACCTACTGTACAACATATAGTACAACCTACAATACAACCTACTGTACAACCTATAATACAACCTACTGTACAACCTATAATACAACCTACTGTACAACCTATAATACAACCTACTGTACAACCTATAATACAACCTACTGTACAACCTATAATACAACCTATAATACAACCTACTGTACAACCTATAATACAACCTACTGTACAACCTACTGTACAACCTATAATACAACCTATAATACAACCTACTGTACAACCTACTATACAACCTATAATACAACCTACTGTACAACCTACTGTACAACCTACTGTACAACCTATAATACAACCTACTGTACAACCTACTGTACAACCTATAGTACAACCTACTGTACAACCTACTGTACAACCTATAGTACAACCTATAGTACAACCTACTGTACAACCTATAATACATCCCATAATACAACCTACTGTACAACATATAGTACAACCTACAATACAACCTACTGTACAACCTATAATACAACCTACTGTACAACCTATAATACAACCTACTGTACAACCTATAATACAACCTACTGTACAACCTATAATACAACCTACTGTACAACCTATAATACAACCTACTGTACAACCTATAATACAACCTACTGTACAACCTATACAACCTATAATACAACCTACTGTACAACCTATGTACAACCTATAAGTACAACCTACTGTACAACCTATAATACAACCTACTGTACAACCTATAGTACAACCTACTGTACAACCTATAGTACAACCTACTGTACAACCTATAGTACAACCTACTGTACAACCTATAGTACAACCTACTGTACAACCTATAGTACAACCTACTGTACAACCTATAATACAACCTACTGTACAACCTACTGTACAACCTACAGGACAACCTACTGTACAACCTACTGTACAACCTATAATACAACCTACTGTACAACCTACTGTACAACCTATAATACAACCTACTGTACAACCTATAATAAACCACAACTGACAGTGAGAGGAAAGCAAGTCAACATCATCCCCATAATTCAGAAAGTCTTTATTGTCCCATTGCCGGGTAGTGGTGGTTGCAGCAGCATACTGTACATCTGAGCTTTTTATTCCATAACCCAGTCATTGTTTACAAGGCTAAAGAAATCCCTCTATTACAATGTAGGCTGCAGTTAGGCTGAGCAGAATCCTAGAGGACAAAGCTCCACTACTTCAGTTTGACACGGTCCGACTGCAGTGCACACACAGACTGCAGCATGCGTAATTCCCTCCCTGCTCATGCATCCATCCATCCATCCACAGAGGTTACATAATCTGCCCCGTCACTTTATTCAAATCAATTCACGAAGATAATGCCTGACTATACTGCAGCATTATACCATGTAGCTCTTCTGCGGGACATCGATAACATCTCTGAATAGCTTTCGTCAGCAAACTGAACAAGGAATACACACACTGGCTGGTAACACTTCATAATGACTTTCATTAAAAAGCCTTTGACACATACTTTTATAAATATTGTATATACATGTTTACAAGTTATTACAAATATAATACATTGGCAGACGATAGTATTTCTGGTTGTGTTTGACTCCCCGACACGTTCTGTCATTTAGACACCAAGAATATCCTCCTTGTCTAATAAGTAGGACAATTATAGCTGCTAATTAGGCCTATTATAGTAACCTGACACTCATAATACACAGATGAATCTAATGAGAAGGCCTTTTAAGGCCTCTTCATTTCAATCAGATACTGTAGACGGAAACACGTCAAGCAACGTGACGTGAGAGGTTTAAATATCACGCTTAACTGACGATAATGTACAAGGAGGAAAATCTATACGAGAGACAACAACAACAAAAAACAACAACAACAAGCAAACCCCTGAGTAATGTTCTACAGAGTCAGTTTTCAATCAGCGTGTAAGCAGGTTAATGTGAAAATAGTGACCTCCTTTGATGAAAGAATACAGGTTGGTTATGAAGACAGAGTGCATAGGACATGATGTGGATAGCTATGAGATTCAGATACGTCAAATCAACGATACAGTTACATCATAGGCACGTCCCAAATGGCAAACTATTCCTTAATTAATTAGTGCCCCAGTGCACTAAATAGAGAATAGGGTGTAATTTGGGACAAGTCCAATAACAACTCATGGTCCTCTACTCACCAGCGGATGCGTCCCAGATCCAGGTACCAGCCCATAGTAGAGACAGGTAGAGCACCGCTGCGTACAGGTACAGCTCCAGCTTAGGAAGGGCTGCCTTGAGCCTCATGGTGGATCTCTGGCACTAAACACACACAGGGGACCTGAGGGGAAGGGACATGAGGATATTAGAACAGGCTAAAATGATAGTAGGAATTATATCTATATATACAGAGAGAGAGAGAGAAAGAGAGAGAGAAGAGAGAGATAGAGGGAGAGAGAGAGAGAGAGAGAAAGAGAGAGAGAAGAGAGAGAGAGAGAGGGGAGAGGGAGAGAAAGAGAGAGAGAAGAGAGAGAGAGATAGAGGGAGAGAGAGAGAGAGAAAGAGAGAGAGGAGAGAGAGAGAGAGAAAGAGAGAGAGGAGAGAGAGAGAGAGAGAGAGAGGAGAGGGAGGGAGAGAGAGAGAGAGAGAGAGAGAGAAAGAGAAGAGAGAGAGAAAGAGAGAGAGAGAGAGAGAGAGGAGAGAGAGAGAGGGGAGTTGTTCATGAACATTATGTATTTTGCAAGCTTCTGTGTCAGTCACTGTCACAAAAAAATGCACACATTGCATAATAACTGTTAAACCATATCAAACATTGCAGCCATCCTGTGTGAAAGCCACAAAGTACTCAGTTCAAATGGTGAAAATAGGAGATGTAATTTTTTTAATGTGATATTGAACAAGCACAAAAAAAAGGTGAATGTATTCCATTACTTCAGCATAAAGCAGTGTTTAGGTGCAATAGGTTAAAAGTATGATGACAGGGAAAAACAACCATTGACACCTATAGGACTAAGCCTTGTATAACAATATGGTTCTGCTGTTATTGTAGCCTACAGTGCCTTCAGAAGCTATACCTTGTGAAGACTTACAGAAAACGTTTGACCTCTGTCATTGCCAACAAAGGGTATATAACAAAGTATTGAGATAAACTTTTGTTATTGACCAAATACTTATTTTCCACCATAATTTGCAAATAAATTCATTAAAATCCTACAATGTGATTTTCTGGATTTTTTTCTCATTTTGTCTGTCATAGTTGAAGTGTACCTATGATGAAAATTACAGGCCTCTCCCATCTTTTTAAGTGGGAGAACTTGCACAATTGGTGGCCGACTAAATACTTTTTTGCCCCACTGTATTTTCAAGTAGTTTTAAGTCAAAAATGTAACTTGGCCACTCAGGAACATTCACTGGTTTCTTGGTAAGCAACTCCAGTGTAGATTTGGTCTTGTGTTTTATGTTATTGTCCTGCTGAAAGAGGAATTAATTTCCCAGTGTCTTGTGGAAAGCAAACTGAACCAGGTTTTCCTCTAGGATTTTGCTTAGCTCCATTAGGTTTCTGTTTTATCCAGAAAAAGTCCCCAGTCCTTAAAGATTATAAGCATACCCATAACATGATGCAGCCACCAGTATGCTTGGAAATATGGAGAGTGGTACTCAGTAATGTGTTGTACTGGATTTGTCCCAGACATAACACTTTGTATTCAGGACAAAAGCTTTGCAACATTTTTTGAAGTATTACTTTAGTGCCTTGTTGCAAACAGGATGCATGTTTTGGAATATATGTATTATGTACAAGCTTCCTTCTTTTCACTCTGTCAATCAGGTTGTTATTGTGGAGTAACTACAATGTTGTTGATCCATACTCAGTTTTCTCCCAACACAGCCATTCAACTCTGTACAGTAGCTGTTTTAAAGTCACCATTGGCCTTTTGGTGAAATCCCTGAGCGGTTTCCTTCCTCTCCAGCAACTGAGTTAGAAAGGACGCCTGTATCTTTGTAGTGACCGGGTGTATTGATACACCATCCAAAGTGTGATTAAAATCTTGCTCAAATGGATATTCAATGTCTGCCTTTTTTTTTTTTTACCAATCTACCAATAGATTGCGAGGCGTTCTTTGCGAGGCATTGTAAAACCTCCCTGCTCTTTGTGGTTGAATCTGTGTTTGAAATTCACTGCTCGACTGAGGGACTTTACAGATACAGTAAAATCTCAATTTTATCCATTTTAAATTCCGGCTGTAACACAACAAAATGTGGGGAAAAAATCAAGGGTACTTCCTGAAGGCATTGTATGTAACATATTCTGTTTCTGTAATGCCATTATGCCATGGGGCAATGTGCCATGGGGCAATGTGCCATGGGGCAATGTGCCATGAGGCAATGTGCCATGGGGCAATGAGCCATGGGGCAATGTGCCATGGGGCAATGAGCCATGGGGCAATGTGCCTTGAGGCAATGTGCCATGGGGCAATGTGCCATGGGGCAATGTGCCATGAGGCAATGTGCCATGAGGCAATGTGCCATGGGGCAATGTGCCATGGGGCAATGTGCCATGAGGCAATGTGCCATGGGGCAATGTGCCATGGGGCAATGTGCCATGGGCAATGTGCCACGGGGCAATGCACGGGGCAATGCGCCGAGGCAATGTGCCATGGGGCAATGTGCCATGAGGCAATGTGCCATGGGGCAATGTGCCATGAGGTAATGTGCCATGGGGCAATGTGCAATGAGGCAATGTGCCATGGGGCAATGTGCCATGAGGCAATGTGCCATGGGGCAATGTGCCATGGGGCAATGTGCCATGAGGCAATGTGCCATGGGGCAATGTGCCATGGGGCAATGAGCCATGGGGCAATGAGCCATGGGGCAATGTGCCATGGGGCAATGTGCCATGGGGCAATGTGCCATGGGGCAATGTGTTATCACTTTGCTTTCAACCATCTAAAAATACAGCCAAATTCCAATGGAAAAATAACGTCTGTTTTTTTAGTACTTGTTGCAGTTGCAGTTTTACAACAAGTTTCTGCAGTTCTACACATTTTGCCAAAGGGCAGAGATATTTTTTTGCCATTTTAAAGGTAAATTCCTGCAAATCTAGACATTTTGCCTATTTAACTAGGCAAGTCAGTTAAGAACAAATTCTTATTTTCAATAACTGCCTGTTCAGGGGCAGAAGGACAGACCTTGTCAGCACGGGGGTTTGAACTTGCAACCTTCCGGTTACTAGTCCAACGCTCTAACCTTGCAAATGATGCAAATGATGCAAATGATCTAAATGAGAGTGACTAACAAAATGTATGTGGGCCTATGCCTGGTCTGTATTCAGCCATGATTACTACAAGTTTAGATAACTGTCGAGGCTCATTTACCAATCTAAAAATAGTTAGCTGACATGGCTAATTGAGTGACTGTCAGTGACCGACAAAACAAGAGAAAAAAATGGCGAACTTGCACCCTGTGTATTTTACTATTGTAACTTTAAACAGTAAGTTGAGACCCTGACTGTGTTCCACATTTTTAAAATAAAATTTTGTGGGGCCAAGGCCCCCTAGTGACCGGGGGGCTATTTGACAACCTATGTCGCTTATGCCCTGAGCTGACCCTGATTGCAATACAAGATATCGTGTACAGTTTGAAAAGTCCTCCCTTATCAACCTCAACTGTAGGCCTACACTGTTTCAAACGCTGTTTCTAATCTCAAAACAACGATAATGGTAACAGTAGTAATGTGAGACCATTTTAACAACATAACATTGAGAGTTGGATCTCTAGAAATGCTGGTCATATAAAGAACACTAAACATTTTTTATTAAAAAAACGTTTTAAAAGTATATTTTCCTGTTAAGCTTGGGGGGGACAAGTCAGTGACAGCGGCAGAGACAGCGTGTTCTAAATTGGACTGTAACGCCTCACAAACTGCCCAGCTCAGAGATCCCCAGAATCAGCACTGTCAGCTGAGCAATCCTACCTCCTCTCCTATTTTAGCCATAGCAGTTGAGCTCTCTCGCTCTCTCCGCCACCGTTCAGCAGCTGCAATGCTATGTGATATCTGCACTGAGACGCATCGGGGAATCACACCACCGTGTAAATTAGCATCGCATAAAATGACCAAGAAAGGTGCACTGGAATACACAACTAGCTATAGGCCTAGACTGTGTTCATATTATGACTACAGTTGGAAGAATAACGTACCTGCGCTGGCATATAGAAACAGGATTATATGGCCACACTGCACCAAGTTGAGAGAGTTAGATGGAGTTGGAGTAACAAACCCAATTGCCAAGATCGTTTTAATGCCAAAGAAGAACTCCAGCTTCGGCTTGAGTGTGTTGCATACAAATTGAACGCTATTTAGCGGTAGGTCTACTGTTCTAAAACCGCCTACGCTGCCAGCATGCAATACATTGTTGCAGTAAAATTCTACCGTATTTCAATGCGATTATGTCACAGTCATCCGATAGCGCACCTGTTCTATACTGACCTTTCTATCCGCTTCTCAGCCACAGGACAGGTTACAAGGTGTATTGCTGTCCCTCTCCCCAAAATGTCCAAAAAATAAGAAGTAAAAGGGGTCTGGGTTTGTAAGGCGTTTTGTTTTTCTAATTCATTCGTCCCTGCTTTTGGTAACGCCGGTGCCGTACCCCCTGTGATAGCCAGGCGCAGTAGTTGAGGATGTTGCGAACTAGGGTTGGGGTGGGGGTGTGGGTGTGGGTGTGGGTGCCACTCTGCGGGATATATTTATCTTTTTCAGAACTGCGCCGCAGTGAGAGGTGGTCCAGTGACTGTCTGTCAAAACGGACGCAGGTTCCACAGCGCAGAGAGAGAATGGAATGGATACTGTCGCAGCCTACTCTGACATGATGGTTCTGCTATATCATATTCCATAGCCTACATGAATGTTCATACATTGAATTGATACGCTCCCCACTGGTCACACCACGTCATTTCAACATGGGTAATTAAGTAAAACTTGATCGAGACGTTGATCAATGAGATTACAAGCTATATTCACCCACTCAAAAGTGAGTTGAATTTCCAATGTGTTATCACTTTGCTTTCAACCATCTAAAAATGCAGCCAAATTCCAATGGAAAAACAATGTCTGATTTTTGGTTTAGTTGTCACCCAAATGTCTTTCACCATTTAAAAGCGCAGCAAAGTTCAAATGGAATAACACAACGTCAGATATTTTGTTTATATTTTTTAAAACAGATTGTGTTATGACTGTGCTTCATCTAATAGCAGAACCAAATGACCTGGATTGCAGTTAAAATTACATTAAAGTACATGGGGCAACTGATCAATGCCATTCGAGATTCTGCGCAGATTATTATATTAATTGTGAAGATCTCGACAGACCTGCAACTACTTATGCCTGTTATCAAATCAAACGTTATTGGTCGCGTACACATATTTTGCAGATATTATCGCAGGTGCAGTGAAATGCTTATGTTTCTAGCTCCAACAGTGCAGTAATACCGAACAATATAAAACAATACACACAAAGACATATTAGAATGAGCAATGACAGAGTCCGGGAATACAAATACAGTAGCAGTAAAAAGTTTGGACACACCTACTCATTCAAGGGTTTTTCTTTATTTTTTACTATTTTCTACATTGTAGCATAATAGTGAAGACATCAAAACTATGAAATAACACATATGGAATCATGTAATAACCAAAAAAGTGTTAAACAAATTCAAATATATCTTCAAAATAGCCACCCTTTGCCTTGATGAAAGCTTTGCACACTCCTGGCATTCTCTCAACCAGCTTAACTTGGAATGCTTTTCTAACGGTCTTGAAGGAGTTCCCACATATGCTGAGCACTTGTTGGCTGCTTTTCCTTCACTCGGTTTCCGCTTCATGAGAATGATATCCACCAGATCAGGCTGTATGTCGTTTGTTATTGAACGCTGAAGGCTGAACAGTGTTTCCTTGTAAACAGTGTTTCCTTGTAAATTTTGTTTTGGATCCTGCGACTCTGTTGGGCTTAGTTGCTGTGAGCGCAGCTGTCTGTCCTGGGATCCTGTCAGATTCCACATAGGGGGAGGGACACGGAAGCCCAGCTAGCCTAGCTGGCTCAGCCGCCTCAAATGGAGGTCGCTATTGAACGTTCCCAGCGCTGCAGAAGCTGTATTTACTTTGCTTCGTTCCGGAATGATCTGGACTGCGCTGACTTTCATTGTAGCAATTGCTTGCTTGTGGAGAACTACAGTAGCGAAGTGGCTACACTTAGATAGCAGGTAGAAAACCTACACAAGCTACTGGGGAATCCACATCTGCCTACTTTTTCTTTTTCTTCCACCCCGGCTCTCCACAGCCGACTAGCCGGTGCTCAGCAGGGATCTTTCCCCGATGGGGTCTCCCCCTTCCCTGGAGAATGGAACTGTTCTTGACCCAACCAATCAGCCATTGAGGTACGTCACTCGCTGTGGAAGTCGAAGAAAGCGTCCTCTGGCAACAGGGGCCTCCTTAGAGATGTTATGCCCGGACCGTCACAGACCGCTTTGTCGCCCTGGATTCAGAGGTTCCTGGCCCCTCTTCCTTAGGGGCTTCCCATTCGATATTGGATTCGGAGGTACCTGCGTATTCGTCCTCTGTTCTGTCTTCCTCTCCAGTGGCTTCTACATCTGGTTCAGATTCTCAGCACCAACACCCTCATCAGACCGTGAGGCTGCCTGAGACACCTTTCCATTCAACATCACCAGCTGTCATCATTGGCAGCTCTATGGTGAGAAACATCTCGGTTCCCAATGCAAAAACACAGTGCTACCCAGGAGCACGGAGTACAGAACATAACAAGGCTGCTTCCGACTGATCTACCACAGATGCCGGGAGCTGATGCTGTCGTAGTCCATGTGGGGTCAAGCGAAATCAGGAGGGCTATCTCGGAACATCTGAAAATTGATTTTAAAGAACTGATTTTAGCAGTAAAAGACTCCAAAAAACGGCCAATCATTTCAAGTCCAGTACCGCCATTGGGCTACGGGTGTGAAAGATTCAGCAGGCTCCTGGCATAAAACATCTGGCTAAAATATTACTGTAACCCTCCTGGAATCCCTTTTATGGATAACGTTGAAAAAGTTCTGGAAACAGAAGGAATGACGGAGTTCATCCAAATCATCTTGACTCCTGGACTACTGTCTACGCATTTCAAGGCTGCGTGGAAACAATGACTTATCAATGACCCAAGACGAGCTCAGTTAATCCCAGCCATTGTGACAATGAGTCATCATAAAGCTGCATCAAATGTACATTATCCTAGGAGTGTTGGCAGACACAATGTAAGTAAATTAAATGTACTTACTGTATGCAGTAATCATGAGCCTATGAACCAGAGTTATACTGTTAGCACTGAGGCGGTGTGCCCTAGCAGGAAGACCACTTTGTGCAGCTCACCCTGTACTATCAGCTCCAACATAAATAACATGAGCAGGTCTACTTCTGATAAGCTTCCCAGTAAAGAATTTAAAACAATCAAGCAACCCAGAAATGTGCTAAAAATAGCCCATATTAACATATGCAGCCTGAGAAACAAGGTCCATTAAGTAAATAAATTGCTTGTAACAGATGACATTCATATTCTGACTATCTCTGAAACTCACTAAGATTATACAGTGAGTTTGAAAGTATTCACCCCCTTGGCATTTTTCCTATTTTGTTGCCTTACAACCTGGAATAAAAATTGATTTTTGGGGGTCTGTATCATTTGATTTACACAGCATGCCTACCACTTTGAAGATGCAAAATATATTATTTTGTGAAACAAACCAGAAATAAGACAAAAAAAACAGACAACTTGAGTGTGCATAACTATTCAACCCCCCAAAGTCAATACTTTGTAGAACCACCTTTTGCAGCAATTACAGCTGCAAGTCTCTTGGGGTATTTCTCTATAAGCTTGGCATATCTAGCTACTGGGATGTTTCCCCATTCTTCAAGGCAAAACTGCTCCAGCTCCTTCAAGTTGGATGGGTTCCACTGGTGTACAGCAATCTTTAAGTCCAAAGATTCTCAATTGGATTGAGGTCTGAGCTTTGACTAGGCCATTCCAAGACATTTAAATGTTTCCCCTTAAACCACTCAAGTGTTGCTTTAGCAGTATGCTTAGGGTCATTGTCCTGCTGGAAGGTGAACCTCCATCACAGTCTCAATTCTCTGGAAGACTGAAACAGGTTTCCCTCAAGAATTTCCCTGTATTTAGCACCATCCATCATTCCTTCAATTCTGACCAGTTTCCCAGTCCCTGCTGATGAAAACCATCCCCACAGCATGATGCTGCCACCATCACGCTTTACTGTGGGGATGGTGTTCTCGGGGTGATGCGAGGTATTGGGTTTGCGCCAAACATAGCATTTTCCTTGATGGCCAAAAAGCTAAATTTTTGTCTCATCTCCCACATGCCTTTTGGCGAACACCAAACGTGTTTGCTTATTTTTTCTTTAAACAATGGCTTTTTTTCTGGCCACTCTTCCGTAAAGCCCAGCTCCGTGGAGTGTACGGCTTAAAGTGGTCCTATGGACAGATACTCCAATCTACGCTGTGGAGCTTTGCAGCTCCTTCAGGGTTATCTTCGGTCTCTTTGTTGCCTCTCTGATTAATGCCCTCCTTGCCTGGTCTGTGAGTTTTGGTGGGCGGCCCTCTCTTGGTAGGTTTGTTGTGGTGCCATATTCTTTGCATTTTTTAATAATGGATTTAATGCTGCTCCGTGGGATGTTCAAAGTTTCAGATATGTTTTTTTATAACCCAACCCTGATCTGTACTTCTCCACAACTTTGTCCCTGACTTGCTTGGAGAGCTCCTTGGTCTTCATAGTGCCGCTTACTTGGTGGTGCACCTTGCTTAGTGGTGTTGCAGACTTTGGGGCCTTTCAGAACAGGTGTATATATACTGAAATCATGTGACAGATCATGTGACACTTAGATTGACCACAGGTGGACTTTATTTAACGAATTATGTGACTTCTGAAGGTAATTGGTTGCACCAGATCTTATTTAGGGGCTTCATAGCAAAGGGGGAGAATACACATGCAGGAACCACTTTTCCATTTTTATGTTTTTTTTTTACTTTCACTTCACCACTTTGGACTATTTTATGTATGTCCATTACATGCAATCCAAATAAAAATCAATCCAAATTACAGGTTGTAATGCAAAAAAAATAGGAAAAATGCCAAGGGGGATGAATACTTTTGCAAGGCACTGTACCTTTGATGGTACAGTGGTAGCAATACATGTAACATCTACCGAAAGACAGAAATGCCAACGGGGGCGGTGTTGCCATCGATATTCAGAACCACATTCCTGTAAAGCTTAGAGACGATATTATGTTAAATGCTGTTGAAGTAATATGGCTACAGGTTCATCTGCCTCACCTAAAACCCATTCTTGTGGGAAGCAGCTATAGACCACCAAGTGCATCAGTATCTGGATAACATGTGAAATGCTTGATGATGTATGTGATATCAACAGAGAGGTATAATTTCTGGGTGATTTAAATAGTGACTGGCTTTCATCAAGCTGCCCACTCAAGAAAAAAATCTTCAAACTGTAACCAGTGCCTGCAACCTGGTTTAGGCTATCAGTCAACCTACCAGGGTATTTACAAACAGCACAGGAATGAAATCATCAACATGTATTGATCACGTCTTTACTAATGCTGCAGAGTTAAAAATAATAATTAAAAAAGAGTATCCGATTCCATAGGATGTAGTGATCACAATATAGTAGCCATATCTACTGTAGGAAACCAAAGTTCCAAAGGTTGGGCCTAATAAAGTGTAAGAGGTCATACAATAAGTTTTGTAGTGATTCGTATGTTGATGGTGTAAATCATAATTGCTGGTCTGTGGTGTGTAACGAGGAGCAACCAGACACTACACTTGACACATTTATGAAATTGCTTATTCCAGTTACTAATAAGCACTCACCCATTAAGAAAATGACTGTAAAAACTGTTAAATCCCATTGAATTCGATGAGAAATTGAAAAACTGTATGGTTGGGAGGGATGATGCAAAAGAGATGGCAAATGAGTCTGGCAGTCCAACTGATTGGCAAACATACTGCAAATTAAGAAATAATTGTACTAAACTAAATAAAAAATAAACTATACTATGAAACAAAAATAAATTATATAAAGAATGATAGTTAAAAAGCTTTGGAGCACCTTAAATTACATTTGGGGAAAAAATGCCAACTCGGCTCCATCATTCATTGAATCAGATGGCTCATTCATCACAAAGTCCACTGATATTACAAACTACTTTAATTACTTTTTCATTGTCAAGATAAGCAAACTTAGGGATGACATGCCAGCAACAAACGCTGACACTACACATCCAAGTATATCGGACCAAATTATGAAAAACAAGAATTGTACTTTTGAATTCCATAAAGCCAGAGTAGAAGAGGGGAACAAATTATTGTTGTCTATCAATAATGACAAGCCACCGGGATCTGACAATCTGGATGGAAAATTACTGAGGATAATAGCAGACGATATTGCCACTCCTATTTGCCACACCTTCAATTTAAACCTACTAGAGAGCATTTGCCCTCAGGCCTGGAGGGAAGCTAAAGTCATCCCTCTAGTAAAGCCCACCTTACTGCCTCAAATAGCCGCCCAATCAGCCTGTTACCAACCCTTAGTAAACTTCTGGAAAAAATGCTGTTTGACCAGATACAATACTATTTCATAGTAAACAAATTGACAACAGACTTTCAGCACACTTATAGGGAAGGACACTGAACAAGCACAGCACTTACACAAATGACTGATGATTGGCTGAGAGAAATTGATGATAAAATGATTGTGGGGGCTGTCTTGTTGCTTCAGTACATTATCGATCACAGTCTGCTGCTGGAAAAACATGTGTGTTGTGGCTTTACACCCCCTGCTGTAATGTGGATAAAGAGTTACCTGTCTAACAGAACACAGAGGGGGTTCTTTAATGGAAGCCTCTCAAATATAATCCAGTTAGAATCAGGAATTTCGCAGGGTAGCTGTTTAGGCCCCTTACTTTTTTCAATCTTTACTAACGACATGAGTCGAGTACAGCCAGTGTGTCTATGTATGCGGATGACTCAACACTATACACATCAGCTACTACAGCAACTGAAATGACTGCAACACTTAACAAAGAGCTGCAGTTAATTTCAGAGTGGGTGGCAAGGAATAAGTTATTCCTAAATACTTAAAGCATTGTATTTGGGACAAATCATTCACTAAACCCTAAACCTCAACTACATGTCATAATGAATAATGTGGAAATTTAGCAAGTTGAGGATTGTGAATTGCCATGGTCAAAACATATTGATACAACAGTAGTTAAGATGGGAGAGAAGTCTGTCCATAATAAAGCGCTGCTCTGCCTTCTTAACAACACTATCAACAAAGCAGGTCCTACAGGCTCTAGTTTTGTTGCAACTAGTCTACTGTTCAGTCGTGTGGTCAGGTGCCACAAAGAGGGACTTAGGAAAATTGCAGTTGGCTCAGAACAGGGCAGTACAGCTGGCACTTAAAAGTACACAGAGAGCTAACATTAATGACATGCATGTCAATCTCTCATGACTCAAAGTGAAGAGAGATTGACTTCCTCATTACTTGTTTTTGTAAGAGGTGTTGACAAGCTGAATGTACCGAGCTGTCTGCTTAAAATACTGGCACACAGCTCAGACACCTACGCATACCCCACAAGACATGCCCTCAAAGGTCTCTTCACAGTCCCCAAGTCCAGAACAGACTATGGGAGGCACAAAGGCACAAAGTACTACATAGAGACATGGCTACATGGAACTCTATTCCACATCAGGTAACTGATACACCTTATGGAACAGAGGAGACTGTGAAGAGACACACACAAAGGTACAAACACATGCATACGCATAGGCACAGACACATACACACACAAAGGTACAAACACATGCATACGCATAGGCACAGACACATACACACACATAGGCACAGACACATACACACACATACGATAACATGCGCACTATACACACACATAGGCACAGACACATACACACACAAAGGTACAAACACATGCATAAGCATAGGCACAGACACATACACACACAAAGGTACAAACACATGCATAAGCATAGGCACAGACACATACACACACAAAGGTACAAACACATGCATAAGCATAGGCACAGACACATACACACACAAAGGTACAAACACATGCATAAGCATAGGCACAGACACATAAACACACAAAGGCACAGACACATACACACACATAGGCACAGACACATACACACACAAAGGTACAAACACATGCATACGTATCCATGGTAACATTGTTGCATGGTGGTATTAAACATTCTGTATTGTAGATATGTTGTGGTGTAACGTTGTTAACGTCACACTGTTTTATCTTTTGTTTTATGTGTAATGTAAGTGATTGAATAAGTTTGGACCCCAGGAAGAGTAGCTGCTGCTTTGGCAGCCGCTAATGGGGAACCCTAAAAAATACAATCACAAAACTCATCACACAATCTTGAAGGAGTTCCCACATATGCTGAGCACTTGTTGGCTGCATTTGCTTCACTCTGCGGTCCAATTCATCTCAAACCATCAAAATAGGTTTGAGGAGGGGTGATTTTGGAGGCCAGCTCATGTGATGCAGCACTCCATCACTCTCCTTCTTGGTCAAAATGCCCTTACACAGCCTGGAGGTGTGTTGGGTCATTGTCCTGTTGAAAAACAAATGATAGTCCCACTAGGCTCAAACCAGATGGGATGGTGTTTCCCTGCTGAATGCTGTGGTAGCCATGCTGGTTAAGTATGCCTTGAATTCTAAATAAATCACTGACAGTGTCACCAGCAAAGCACTCCAACACCATCACACCTCCTCCTCAATAAGTCATGGTGTGAACCACACATGCGGAGATCATCCGTTCACCTACTCTGCGTCTCACAAAGACATCGTGGAAATCTCAAATTTGGACTCATCAGGCCAAAGGACAGATTTCCACCTGTCTAATGTCTATTGCCCCTGTTCTTGGACTAAGCAAGTCTCTTCTTCTTATTGGTGTCCTTTAGTAGTGGTTTCTTTGCAGCAATTTGACCATGAAGTTTTGATTCATGTAGTCTCCTCTGAAAAGTTGATGTTGAGATGTGTCTGTTACTTGAACTCTGTGAAGAATTTATTTGGCCTGCAATTTCTGAGGTTGGTAACTCTAACTTATCATCTGCAGCAGAGGTAACTCTGGGTCATCTTTTGGGTCACCAGGTACTCATGAGAGCCACTTTCATCATAGTGCTTGATGGTTTATGTGACTGCAGTTTTAAAGTTCTTGAAATTTTCCGTATTGACTGACCTTCTTGTCTTAATGTAATGATGGACTGTCGTTTCTCTTTGCATATTTGAGCTGTTCTTGCCATAATATGGACTTTGGTATTTTACCAAATAGGGCTATCTTCTGTATACCACCTTGTCACAACTGACTGACTCAAACACATTAAAAATGTACTTTTAACAAGGCACACCTGTTAATTGAAATCCATTCCAGGTGACTACCTCATGAAGCTGGTTGAGAGAAAGCCAAGAGTGTGCAAAGCTTTCATCAAGGCAAAGGGTGGCTACTTTGAAGAATCTCAAATATAAAACATATTTTGATTTGTTTAACACTTTTTTGGTTACTACATGATGCCATATGTGTTATTCCATAGTTTTTATGTCTTCACTATTATTCTATAATGTAGAAAACAGTAGAAAATAAAGAAAAAAACTTGAATGAGTAGGTGTGTCCAAACCTTTGACTGGGACTGTATATATGGTGTGTAACGCCAGTATGGACAGTATTTGAATAGAAAAGGTATGTACAGCAGTAGGCCTAGTTATATAGAATGAGCCTCGACTAGAATACACTATATATATATTTGATGCACCTGTACCTGTACTGTCTACTGTTTATCCTGAACATGCAGGGTTTATATCAGGGTTCCCCAACTGGCGGCCCGGCGGGACTAATTTGGCCAACGTGTGGTTTTATTTGAACCCCATGTTAAAAATATATATATTTTAAAAAATCGAATATATGTACATTTTAATTTTATTGTTGGACATCAAAAGACTGGAAAAAAAAACAAGAAATCAGCTCCAAGTGATTTTGATTTAAGAAATCTGTTCTCAAGTATTCCCACAATGAATAGAGAGAATAAAAAATCTTATACAAATGTTAGCAACGTTTGGAATGATTATGTTTTACTCAAACATTATATCTGTTTGGGCTTCTTGCGGTAAATTTGCAGTCTACCAATTATTTGTAATTATGTTCAGGCCCCCGAGACCATCCGCTCAAGAAAAATTCGACCCACAGCTGATAGAGTTGATGATCCCTAAGATGAAATGTATAGTAACAGTAACCTCAAAATGGGGCCATGGACGTGTTACTCGTTTTAAGGTTGAATGTTACATTAGTTTGTAAGAAAGTTGAATGCTATTTTGCCACGCCTGCCCCAGTACTCTCCCCGTGGTGCTCGAGGGCGGCAGGCTGCCCATCGCTGCGCACTCCTGCCGCCATCATAACGCACACCTGCTTCCCTCGTCACGCGCATCAGCGAATATCTGGACTTACCTGGACTCAATCACGTGTTTTATTACAGGTGATCCCTATATTTGTCAGTTCCCCAGCTCTGTTCCCCGCTGCTGCATTAATTGCCGTATGTCCTTATGTTACCCGGTGCTGACGCTGTGCCTGTCCTGTTCCAAATTAAATGTTGACTCCCCGTACCTGCTTCTCCAGCGTCGGTTCTTACAGAATGCAGCAGCCATCAAACGAACCATCTGGGAGTGCTGGCTTTTCGGTTGGTGGTGACGTCGGGTCCTGGGGCTGCCGTAGATAGAACCCGTGGTGCCTTAGCTGGATCTTCGGGCTTCCATGCCCTAGCCGGCTCGAGAGGTTTCCTTGCCCTGGTTGGCTCGGCAGGGGCCCATCCCACGTTAGGCCTCAGCCGGATCGTCATGTTTTTACGCCTCAGATGGCTCACCAGGCTCCCACGTCCCAGCGGGATAGTCAGGCTGTCACGCCTCAACCGGATCGTCAGGCTCCCATGCCTCAGCCGGCCCGTCAGGCTCGGAGGCATGGGGTGGGGGGTGGGGGGGGGGGACGTCTGTCAATACCACTTACAAATGAAATGTGTCTTCCGCATAAAACTCAACCCCTCTGAATCAGAGAGGTGCGGAGGACTGCTTCAACATCCACGTTTTTGGCGCCCGGGGGAAGAGTGGGTTAACTGCCTTGCTCAGGGGCAGAACAACAGATTTTACCTTGTCAGCTCGGGGATTTGATCTGACAACCTTTTGTTTACTGGCCCAACGCTTTGACCAGTAGGCTACCTTCATCGTCAGCTTGAGGCACTGGGCAGGCAGGGTAAACTGGTCAGGACAAACTGTTAGAGTAGACTATAATATAACATAATAGAATATAATAAAATATAAAAGGTTGTTACACAGAGAGATGTAGCCTAAAGGTGTTTCTCACATTTCAAGATTTAATGTCACGTGCACAAGTACGGTAAAATGCCTTTCCTGCAAACACAAAACCCAACAATGCAATAATCAATAACAATGTATTACTAGAAAAAACACACTTGAGAAATAAGAATAAGAAATACACAATAAAATAAGTCAGCATATTACGGACAGGAAATATTTAAAAAGTCAGTGGTATAGGGTGTCGTTAACATCTGTGTTCACTAGAGTAAGACAAAGCCTTGTACATTTTTTTGGAGATATTCTACTGTGTGAAGTAGTGTTGTCCTCGCAATGGAATTTTATTAATAAAATGTTTATTCTAGTAATTTTAGAGGGTTAAAGTTGAGCTGTTGGGGGGCTCAAGGAGACCCAAATGTTGGTAACCTAGGAGATGCAGAATTGAAATCTATATATGCACAATACAAAGGTCATAAATCCATAAAAACCTGTAGCAATCAATAGGCTGTTAATAATAATATAGCGTGCTTGTCTACGGAGAGCAGAAGAGACCATGAGGATTTTGGCCCGTTATGATGATCAATTATTTCATTCTTTACTGATGAATAACACGCACACACACACATCTGGTCATGGAATCTAGCTTTATTGATGCATTAATTAAACAGTATTTGCCATGAATCAGTGATAAGGAAAGTATGTGTAAATAAACATTACAAAAGGCTGCTCTTAACACACATATCTATATATATATAAAAATATATATATACTGTATACACAACTAAAGTGTGCTATGCAACTGGTAGGCCTAACTGCTGTGTATTTTCGTTCCTCAGCTGGAATCTAACCCACATTCAGCTCCCTCACTGAACCACCCACACGAAGACAGAGATAGGCTGCACAGCTCTGAAGGCATTCATTCATATGATGTGTCGGTAACATGAGAGCGATGCCAGAATAAAGCTTCTGATTGCAATTCAACACTTCGGCCACCAGATGACGCCTATGTCATTTCTGCTGGATTTGTCCAGTGGTGCTGATTGGGTCCATGCTGATCGTGGACCCATCCGTCCATCTCAAGGTTCCATAATGCTGAAAAAAAAGCATTCACAAACGGTTTGACAGAGTATAGTTATTGAGATAAAATATTGATCTGTGTCATTACGGTCATCTACACGTTTTGATCTAATTCATGCATTGCCCTGAATCTACCCCCCCCATTAAAAAAAAAATATTGTGCAGAAACTATGTAGACTCGTTGACTGTCAATCCATTAAACAATCGTAGACTGTCAATCCATTAAAATAATGTTTTGCAACATTTCAGAAGGCAGTGACTCAAATATCATTGACCCTAAAGGTTGGTACGTTGATAAAGCTGCGGAGGTATTATTTTCGATCCGTGTGGGAGGAGGGGTTCCTAGAAACCGCCTCCCACTTTGAGCGCTGCTCGCTTCTGATCCAAATACACACGACGCCTCCATGTTGGAAAGAGTATAGAGGGGGGATACAATTATTTTTTGAAAATGAAGAGAGTTCAAGAAACGGGATTATCGGAACTGTTTCATTTATCGTATTGAAACTTGATCGAGGAGAGCGAGTTTTTTTTTTTTTTTTTTTTTCTTCTTTTTCCCAATCGTCGTTTCATCATTGTTTCAGTCAAAACGTCAATTTTATTTATTTATTTATTTTTTATTATGTTGAATTGAACACTGATCAGTTTAAGGCTAGCTCTAGTTGCTAAGCCAGACGTTAGCAACGTTTTCTTCTTCTTCTTCTTCTTGAGTTCAACGTTGGGAGTTTGTTTTTGCCCATATTGTTCTTTTAAATGTTGTTTACTAAATTGGAATATTCCCAGCGATTGACAAGTGGTTGTATTTTGTCTTTAAACCACTAGCTAGTTTACATTTTGCCCCCTCCTGTGTCCCGTCTCAGTCCAGCTAGTTTAGGGCCCGGCTGCCATTTCAACACAGCTAGCAAGGCAGCTAACGTTACCCCATTGTGGACTAGGACAAGCAAGTCAAATAAACATTTTTTAAAACGAATCAACAAAAAAACAACAACAAAGGAATAACCATCCGTCGCAATGGATCACACGTCTATAATAACCCAGGTTTCCAACCCCAAAGAAGAGGAGATTATCTCGTTTAATCAGGAAAAAGGTAAGAGAGAGAGGGGGGAAAAAAAGCACAGATGGGTTTTTACGGTAGCTAGTTGACTAGCACCCACCAGTGGTTTTTGGGGAAAGCGCTCTGGCTGTCAGAAACTGTTGCAATATTATCAATATTATACAATGATGTTGGATTGGAGAAGACTATCTATCCCGTTTTATAGACGCTAACAACCTTAAAACAAACTCCCTTGTTGATACATTTAAAAAAAAAATATATATATATATATATATATATTACCGTTTTTCCTTGTATAAATACGTTATTCAATGTGTTTCTATGGGCTAATAGCAGAAAGGTCAAATTTTATGTTTCATGTTTTTATAAAGGGAACGCTTTTAAATCAAATAGCTTAATGATCCCGTAGGACGGTTTTAGTAGCGCACCCCCCCCCCATACAGATTAAAGTGTCTGACCTATATCGGAACGATATAAGAAAGATCATACAAAAAAAATGTCGACCCATAGTTACAAAACAAATAAGAACTAAACTACTGCCATATACAGTGCCTTTCAGTAAGTATATTCACACCCCTTGACTTTTTCCAAAATGTTGTTGTTACAAAGTGGGATTAAAATGTATTTAATTGTCATTCTTTGTCAACAGTCTACAGAAAATACGCTAATGTCAAAGTGGGAGAAAAAATGCTAACATTTGTATACATAAAAAAAACACAAATATATCTTGATTAGATAAGTACTCAACCCCCTGAGTCAATACAAGTTAGAATCACCTTTTGCAGCGATTACAGCTGTGAGTCTATTAAATCTGTAACAGCTTTCCACACCTGAATTGTGCAACATTTGCCAATTTGTATTATTTTCTAAATCCTTCAAGCTCGGTCAAATTGGTTGTTGATCATCGCTAGACAACAATTTTCAGATCTTGCCAAATATTTTAAAGCAGATTTTTAAGTCAAAACTCACTCGGCAACATTCACTGGCTTCTTGGTAAGCAACTCCAGTGTAGATTTTTCCTTGTGTTTTAGGTTATTGTCCTGCTGAAAGGGGAATTCATCTCCCAGTGTCTGGTGGAAAGCAGACTGAACCAGGTTTTCCTCTAGGATTTTGCTTAGCTCCATTAGGTTTCTTTTTTTATCCTGAAAAAGTCCCCAGTCCTTAAAGAATACAAGCATACCCATAACATGATGCAGCCACCAGTATGCTTGGAAATATGGAGAGTGGTACTCAGTAATGTGTTGTATTGGACTTGTCCCAAACATAACACTTTGTATTCAGGACAAAATGCTAATTGCTTTGCCACATTTTTAGTTGTATTACTTTAGGCCATAGGGCGGTGCACAATTGGCACAGCGTCGTCCGGGTTTGGCCGGGGTAGACCATCATTGTAAATAAGAATTTATTATTCACTGTCTTGCCTAGTTAAATAACGGTTAAAAGAAAAAAATAGTGCCTTGTTGCAAACAGGATGCATGTTTTGGAATATTTTTATTCTGTACAGGCATCATTTTCACTCTTGTCATCCTCAGGTTTCTCCTAACACAGCCAACTGTTTTAAAGTCATAATTGGCCTCATGGTGAAATCCCTAAGCGGTTTGCTTCCTCTCTGGTAACTGAATTAGGAAGGACGCCTGTGTCTTTGTAGTGACTGGCTTTTTTGATACACCATCCAAAGTGTAATTAATAACTTCACCATGCTCAAAGGGATATTCAATGTCTGCTTTAAAAAAAATGTTTTTACCAATAGATGCCATTCTTTGCAAGGCATTGGAAAACCTCTCTGGTCTTTGTGGTGGAATCTGTTTGAAATTTACGTTATTGACATTTCTAAACATGTAAAACACAGCGTTGGAATTGTATTTCACCATTTTTGTTGAAGAGAACTGATAACCTGACAGAGAAGGTATTTTGAGAGCTAGGAGATGACTTGCTAGCTAATGTTGCCCACTTATTTTCGCTATCTAGCTAATTAAACAGCTAGGTGGACTTGGAGGTAATGCAGTACTCTAACTAGATAGCGATCTGTTTTATAGAGTTTGCAGTGAGCCCCACTCCTTTTTCACACACTCGCGTGCGCACACACACACTAAAAGCATTGTTTTTGATTAAAATTTTTTCTCTAAGACCTAAACCTCAACTGAAGTTGTACATAAAGTGTGGGACCGTTGAGCAGATTGAGAAAGGTAAACTCCTAATTATAAATACTGAGTTGTCACTTATCATGGGCAAGTCCTATTGACAAAGTTGTGAAGATGGGGTATGTATGTTTATAAAAATATATATATATATATATATATAATGTGTGTTTTGCGTTTTTGATACAAATCAACTGTACTAGTGGTTCCGGCTCTGGTCTTGTCCCATCCTGATCACTGTCCGGTAACATGGTCTAGGGCAGCAAAGAAAGACCTGGCAAAGCTGCAGCTGGCCCAAGACATGCCACCAGGGGTCTCTTCACAGTCACCAAGTCCAAAATGGATTCACATCAACGCACAGTATTATACAGAGCCATGATTGCATTCCATTTCCAATTCCTCAGCAAACGGCAAAAATACCTTTTTTTTTTAAATAATAAAAAACAGGTTAATCAACATGTCATAGAACGAAGGGGACAGACACACTCCAACACGCACTATTTTTGTTGTTGTAGTATGGTTTGTATATTGTTATATTTTACATTTTTGTGACTGTCCTTGTCTATCTGTGTTTTATTTGTCATGTTTGTTGTTGTTGTGGACCCCAGCAAGAATAGCTGCTGCAAAAGCTCATGGGGATCCAAACAAACAAACAAGCAGCTTTATCTGGTATGCCTGTCAGGTTTTTCCTGGTGTTGTGTGCCATTGCAGCATGATTCTTGGCCCGGTCCTGCCACATTCAAGTAACATGCTGTACTCATAACAAGCAATTTCCACTACGGTTTACGTCGTGGGCAGAGTACTAATGCAACTCTGATACAGGTCACCTTAACGGCTGGTTAATTTCAGAGAACCAGATGGAGCTTGCCAAAACATGAATGTCACAGTAGCTACACTATATATCAACCAAAGAGGTTTTGAAAGAGGCTAGGTGTCAATTGACAGGCATACAGAGGGGATCTTTTCCAAATCAGGGCATTTGGCAACTATTGAAATACTGACACAGAAACACACACACACCGATACAACCGGCTTCGCAATACCACTACTGGCATAAAGAGGTGTCTTGTTTCCATCAGAGTTTAATATATAGCTGACCTATATGGCTGCTCTTCAGCTGTTAAACGAAGTCACTCCATGTACAGCTGGACCTCCAGTTGAAGTCGGAAGTTTACATACACTTAGGTTGGAGTCATTAATACTTGTTTTTCAACCACTCCACAAATTTCTTGTTAACAAACTATAGTTTTGGCAAGTCTGTTAGGACATCTACGTTGTGCAGGACACAAGTAATTTTTCCAACAATTGTTTACAGATTATTTCACTTGTAATTCCCTGTAATCACAATTCCAGTGGGTCAGAAGTTTACATACACTAAGTTGACTGTGCCTTTAAACAGTTTGGGAAAATTCCAGAAAATGATGTCATGGCTTTAGAAGCTTCTGATCATCATTTGAGTCATTTGGAGGTGTACCTGTGGATGTATTTCAAGGCCTACCTTCAAACTCAGTGCCTCTTTGCTTGACATCTTGGGAACATCAAAACAAATCAGCCAAGACCTCAGAAAAAAATTGGTAGACCTCCACAAGTCTGGTTCATCCTAGGGAGCAATTTCCAAACACCTGAAGGTACCACATTCATCTGTACAAACAATAGTACACAAGTATAACCACCATGGGACCACGCATCCGTCATACCGCTCAGGGAGGAGACTCGATCTGTCTCCTAGAGATGAACGTACTTTGATGTGAAAAGTGCAAATCAATCCCAGAACAACAGCAAAGAACCTTGTGAAGATGCTGGAGGAAACGGGTACAAAAGTATCTCTATCCATAGTAAAACAAGTCCTATATCGACAACCTGAAAGGCCGCTCAGCAAGGAAGAAACCACTGCTCCAAAACCGCCATAAAGTCAGACTACGGTTTACAACTGCACATGGGGACAAAGATCGCACTTTTTGGAGAAATGTCCTCTGGGCTGATGAAACAAAAATATAACTGTTTGGCCATAATGACCATTGTTATGTTTGGAGGAAAATGGGGGAGGCTTGCAAGCCAAAGAACACCATCCCAACCGTGAAGCACGGGGGTGGCAGCATCATGTTGTGGGGGTGCTTTGCTGCAGGAGGGATTGGTGCACTTCACAAAATAGATGGCATCATGAGGGAGGAAAATGATGTGGATATATAGAAGCAACATCTCAAGACATCAGTCAGGAAGTTAAAGCTTGGTCGCAAATGGGTCTTCCAAATGTACAATGGCCCCAAGCATACTTCCAATGTTGTGGCAAAATGGCTTAAGGACAACAAAGTCAAGGTATTGGAGTGGCCATCACAAAGCCCTGAACTCAATCCTATAGAAAATGTGTGGGCAGAACTGAAAAAGCGTGTGCGAGCAAGGAGGGCTACAAACCTGACTCAGTTACACCAGCTCTGTCATGAGGAATGGGCCAAAAATCACCCAACTTATTGTGGGAAGCTTGTGGAAGGCTACCTGAAACGTTTGACCCAAGTTAAACAATTTAAAGGCAATGGTACCAAATACTAATTGAGTGTATGTAAACTTCTGACCCACTGGGAATGTGATGAAATAAATAAAAGCTTAAATTAATCATTCTCTCTGCTATTATTCTGACATTTCACATTCTTAAAATAAAGACTGGAAATTTTGACTAGGATTAAATGTCAGGAATTGTGAAAAACTGAGTTTAAATGTATTTGGCTAAGGTGTATGAACTTCTGACTTCAACTGTATATGTCTGCTCTACAGCTGTTAGACTAAGTCACTCCGTGTTTAGCTGGACCTATATGGCTGCTGTTAGACTAGGTCACTCCATGTGTAGCTGGACCTATATGTCTGCTGTTAGACTAGGTCACTCCATGTGTAGCTGGACCTATATGTCTGCTGTTAGACTAGGTTCCATGTGTAGCTGGACCTATATGTCTGCTGTTAGACTAGGTCCATGTGTAGCTGGACCTATATGTCTGCTGTTAGACTAGGTCACTCCATGTGTAGCTGGACCTATATGTCTGCTGTTAGACTAGGTCACTCCATGTGTAGCTGGACCTATATGTCTGCTGTTAGACTAGGTCACTCCATGTGTAGCTGGACCTATATGTCTGCTGTTAGACTAGGTCACTCCATGTGTAGCTGGACCTATATGTCTGCTGTTAGACTTAGTCACTCCATGTGTAGCTGGACCTATATGTCTGCTGTTAGACTAGGTCACTCCATGTGTAGCTGGACCTATATGTCTGCTGTTAGACTAGGTCACTCCATGTGTAGCTGGACCTATATGTCTGCTGTTAGACTAGGTCACTCCATGTGTAGCTGGACCTATATGTCTGCTGTTAGACTAGGTCACTCCATGTGTAGCTGGACCTATATGTCTGCTGTTAGACTAGGTCACTCCATGTGTAGCTGGACCTATATGTCTGCTGTTAGACTAGGTCACTCCATGTGTAGCTGGACCTATATGGCTGCTGTTAGACTAGGTCACTCCATGTGTAGTTGGACCTATATGGCTGCTGTTAGACTAAGTCACTCCATGTGTAGCTGGACCCATGTCTGCTCTTCAGCTGTTTAGACTAGGTCACTCCATGACCCTGCTAAGGTCTATCATTCAAAATAAGCAACTTAATGCCAATAATTTGAGTGAATTGCCAAACTGCACTGGATAGCATAAATAAATCAAGTATGTGATTCAGGGTGTTCGGTGTCTGATAACATTTTCAATAGCTATCTCCACACACTAACTTTGCAAGTTGTTAGGTCACTTCATGTCCCTCTTAATGTCCATCTTTCTGAATAGCCTGAGGTAATGACAGAATATTTTATGGTAAGGGTCAATTCCACGGTAACAGTGACTTTTTTAAAACCTTAGTTTTTATTAACAATTTCCATACAATTTTACAAAAACACATTTACTTGAACAGTGCAGATGGAACGTTTGGTAACAGACTGACACCCCAAACAACACAAACTACCATTCTGTTACCAAACTTTGCATCTGCACTGTAAAATTCTCTGTGGAAGTTATTCAACGTAGTCCTTGTGCATGGTGTTTGTATGGTGTTTAACGTTGCAATTATTGTTTTTGGTTTGGCATCCATTTTTAAAGTAAAAAAATCACTTGAGACTAAGCATCACTCAGTTAACGTGGAATTGCCCTAAGGCCAATGCTTCAGTGTGTGATTCGGTGTATTGTGTCTCTCGATGGCTGCTGTACTCATTGTGGTGGCACCCCCACTGCTTGTCTGGTGTAGGCCTAGGACTAAATATCCCTAAACAGACCGATAACGTACTCAACATCGGGCCTAAACCTACTTTGCAGGTTGGCACCAACTGTGAACAAGTCAATCCATTCTGTCTTCATTGCATTCCTTTTGCACACTTACTGCATAAGCCCTCGTGACATCAATCACTCATTGTCAGCATGTTAGTGGATTAAAGCGTCATAAAGTTAAACCTCTTGTGGCATTGTGTTCCCTTCCAGTCCCGTTGGCTGCTACTGTAACATTTACAGTGTGTGGTGACTGGGTTTCCTGGGTCATTCAGACACTATCAGTACCAGTATCTGGTGTGTATCAGTACCAGTCAGATCCCTGAAGCTAGCAGGAAATTTTGAACCAGAACGATGACTACCGCAGGTCTTTTCCTAGTCTGATTCTAGCTACCTGGACTGTTGAGGCTATTGAAGTAGATGATGGAGCTTTTATAAGCCAGTATAATACGGACAGAAGTTTAATAAAGGAATAGGAAGGTGACTGTTTTTTGAGAATTACTACAAGGCTGTGGGTGATTGATTGTGGTATTTATCAATTGAGGTTTAGGTGTAGTATTGGATAGACCAGTACTGCCTCACTCCCTTCTATACAATGTTAGGAGAAATGCTAGGGCTGTGACGATACCATTATTGCAGTATTTCTCTCCCCCCTCGTGGCTAAGATTTTAACACGAAGCGGACCACTCTGTCATCCTTTAAAAACCTGCTGTATGTAAAATATTGTGTGTTATAGCTTGGAAAATACACTGAGTGCACAAAACATTAGGAGCACCTGGTCTTTCCATGAGAAACTGACCAGGTAAATCCTGGTGAAAACTATCCCTTTTTGATGTCACTTGTTAAATCCATTTCAGTCAGGTTAGATGAAGGGAAGGAGGCTGGTTTAATAAGTCATTTTTAAGCTTTGAGACAGGCCTATACAAACTATTTGTGAACGGGCAAGACAAGATTTAACTGCTTTTGAACAGGGGGTATGGTAATAGGTGCCAGGTGCACTAGTTTGTGTCAAGAACATCAACACAGCTGGGTTTTTCACGCTCAACAATTTCCTGTGTAACAAGAATGGTCCACTACCCAAAGGTAACACAGCGACCTTGACACAACTGTGGGAAGCATTGGAGTCAACATGGGGCCAGTATCAAATCACATTTTATTTGTCACATGTGCCGAATACAACCTTACAGTGAAATGCTTACTTACAGGCCCTTAACCAACAATGCAGTTTTAAGAAAAATAAGTGTTAGGTAAAAAAAATAGATAAGAAATAAAAAATAACAATTAAATAGCAGCAGTAAAATGCCGGGGGTACCGGTACCGGGGGTACCGGTGCTGAGTCAATGTGGAGGCTATATACAGGGGGTACCGGTGCTGAGTCAATGTGGAGGCTGTATACAGGGGGTACCGGTACAGAGTCAATGTGGAGGCTATATACAGGGGGTACCGGTGCTGAGTCAATGTGGAGGCTGTATACTGGGGGTACCGGTGCAGAGTCAATGTGGAGGCTATATACAGGGGGTACCGGTGCTGAGTCAATGTGGAGGCTATATACAGGGGGTACCGATACAGAGTCAATGTGCGGTGGGACAGGTTAGTCGAGGTAATATTTACATGTAGGTAGAGTTAAAGTGTTTATCTATGCATAGTCGGAGAGTAGCAGCAGCGTAAAAGAGGCTGTTTTCCTATCGAAGTTGAATCCGCTTTGTGTTTTGTTTCCTTGCCAAGATACTAACGATTATCGCGATGTTGGTATCTCTCTGTCCCTAGGAATCACTGGCTGGGCAGAATCACACATTTTCCAGTTCCCAGCTATTGCTCTTCTGTGCAATAAATTCCAAAAGGAGCCAAACAGGGTCAAGTAGGGTAAAGGGGCCAAAGTGTGAATGTGTGGCAGTGGCCAGTCTGGGAAAGGTCATGCACTTTGACCTGTGTCAACCAATCACTGAAGCCCAATGACAGATGGACCTATAATCTGCTATCCACCAGAAAAAGACCCACCAGCAAGGAGTGAGAGGCTGAATCCCAAATGTCATCCTATTCAAATGGACCCCGGTCAAAAGTAGTGCACTATATAGGAAATGTGGTGCCATTTGAGATGCTGCCATAGGCCTAATATGAAGGACCTGTGTTGGTTAAACTGAGGGCCTAAAGCCTTTTTACTAATGACCTTAGTCGTTCAGGTTTCATTAGATGAGTGTGGCTTTGTTGTAATCTCATTAGCGATGATTAGCCTAGCGCAGCTCAGACCAATTACTGTCGGCTCCTTCCTTCCTCCTAAGAAAGAATGCATGTTGTTGGTCTGACAGCCAAGTGGAAATTGCTAACATAACTAGGTTAGTTTTGTTCACGCACACACACAGTTGGCGTAAATCATTACAGCAGAGAATGGGATATGATGCAGTTCAGTTAGGGCTGGGCGATAAGGCCAAATTTATTTATTTTTTTTTCAAATTTATGTCTGACTCTCAATTTTATTTTTTATAAATGTTTTATCTAAATAAGTTTTGTTGTACATTTTAAAGGTCAAATGTACTGCATTTCAAACAGTCAGCAATAATGAATTCAGGGCTTGTGAAATTATACCTAGGCTAAATATAAGCTTTCTACAACCATGAGACCCACTAATAATTGTATTATTTTATCGAAATAGTTTAACCTCCTTTTTTGTTGTTGTTGTTGCAATAATCACTGATCTGGCTATCAAGTCTATGAAAGTACTGTTGGTTAGAATTGTAACCAGAACCTTGCACATTCACTAATAATGACTAACTTATTGTAGGTTTTCTAGAACATGAACACAGGTCTCATTAACAATCTCTCAAGAACAAGCCCACGTCCAAGTGAGTAGCCAGCTCATCTTTATATTTAAACCTTAGCCAACTTGGATCTATATGCTAGCTAACAAAGTATAACAGTTGAATAGTTATGAACACACCCTTCTGTCTGTCTGCAACTGTTTGAACAGCATGCTAAGCCTGTCCACTTTGTTCAGATGTTCAAATCAAAATGGCCTATCTTATTTCTCAGAAAGAGAAGAAGTTTCAAATTCCTTATAATTGTGTTTTATGCTTATTGCACATTTATAAAAGACTAGACAGCTAGTATAACATTTTTTGGCTAAAATGCTGCCAGTGGTATGACAATGCAGCCCGTGACAAACTGAACATAATCCAGAATCATGTTCATTGATACTCCTGTCTTTAGTAGTGTCTGCTCTCTGCAATTTGACGAGTTGAGACAGGGTATCTTTAGAAATATATATTTTTATTTTGGACCACTGTGCAATTTGGGATTATTTTTTTTCTTCCAAATAATAATAATTTTTGTCAAGATAAGGCTTCACAGTACCGTTGTAAAGCAACATCATGGTTGCACTTTTCCCTCAAGGTTACTCTGATGTCCAAAAGATTTTAAATCAACATTTCTTTATGAAACTTAAGTTTCATATATTTGAAAATATCTACATTCCTCAGTCCAAAGTTGCTTTTTAATTTTGTCATGGAAATACTATTTATTATAACCAAGTCATTTATAGTTTCTATGCTTTTAGTTTTCCATGTGGATCAATTTAATCGGTGAATTCTGAAAAGCTATCAAAGGATGGAGTTGAGTTTTTTTAGGGAGTGATATTTTTTTAGGGAGTGATATTGGTTCGTGTCTAAACAGTAAAATGTTCTTCTGTATTGTTATAGTTTTCTAAAATATGAAGTTGTTAATGTTCTTAGCTTTATCCTTTGAAAACAGACACGTAAAAAGATTCTGGGGATGAGAATGAGCATCTTCAATATTGGCACCCATTGCTCCTCTTTTAGTGAATTTTTACTAAAGCCCTGGGTGGCGAGTTGATACAATTTCAAGTCTGGAAGGTTAAAACCACCTTCAGACTAAGGAAGATGTAAAACTTTCCTTTTAATTATTTTATTATTTTTTTAAAGAATGTCTTCTGACCAATCCTACAGCTTTCTTGAACTCGACAACCCTGAAGCAATTATCAGGAGACAAAACATCACAGAAAACAGAGATCACCCAAGAAGAGATATTAGACACCGTTAAAAACATTTGTGCAGAGAAAAACACCTGGACTGCTTTCCCATAGAATTCTATGAAACAATTTGTGACAAAGTAGCTCCCCTATTTACACACATCACTCAATTCAGTGGTTCCTTGTTCAATGTATCAAACAGTTATTTCAATTATATTAAAAACCGCAAAATCTCCTGCTGTTTACAAACCCAGTTGAATAAATTGTGACAAAATAATAACAAAACTCATAAGCAATCGAATGGAAAGTCTTACCAGACTTGATACATATAAATTAAACAGGGTTTATTAAAAATAGATGCGAACAAGTTCTCTGTTTTAATACAATAAGCTATAAAACAAGATATAGATTTATCAATAATGGCTGTTAATGCCGAAAAGGCCTTTGCCTGTCTTGAATTGCATTTTTCTATTCAAAACTTTGGAAGCGTTCAATTTTCCATCTGAAATAATACATTTTAGAAAAAATATTTTATAAATGTCCTAAAGCAAAAGATATACACAAATAATACATTATCTGATGAAATTGCTTTAGAAAGGGGCACAAGGCAGAGATGTCCCCTCTCCCCCCTTCTGTTTGCACTGGCAATTAAACCGCTTGCAGAAATAATTAGACGGGACCCAAATGTAACAGGTATTGATAAACATGAATATAAACCACACTTATTTGCAGACGATCACCTGATGTACCAATATTGAAAACTCAATACATGCTACAAATGACTAATTTCAATGACAGGTATTCGTATCAACATTTGGGCTTTTATAATATATTAATGTCTTTACAGTATTACATGTTTGTTTCTAGGGCACAACATGTCCTTCAAATTTAGCAAAAATTCATATAGCCCCTATATAGGCTCTATCCCAATCAATTTAAACAATCTTATTCTCTGGGGTTCCTACATTTTATTTGTTGCTCCTAATTTTTTAGTGATAGCAAATATATATATTTTTATTAATTTAGAGCCCTCTCTATTACAATGAAATGATATCAGTGTGTTTGTGTCCATATGACTGATTTTCTGTTGGATCAAACCTCAAATGTAAATAGCGAGTTGAAACCACTTGTGAGAGTGGAGGAAGTGATCTCTCATCTTTGTGTGTGTGTGTGTGTGTGTGTGTGTGTGTGTGTGTGTGTGTGTGTGTGTGTGTAAATGTGATTCAAATGAATTGAATTAGTTAAATATATCACCCAGCCCTAATTTCAGTACACCCACAACGGGTCATTTGATGCTACTATCAGTTCCGAGTCTGACTGAAGTAGCGAACAAGAAGTGTCTGTATGCCATAGTTTAGATATGAGTAGGTCGGAGAGCAGGCCCTCTTCTCAGTGCAGAGCCGGCTCAGATGACACTAACTCCCCATGGCACTGACCCAGAGAGGGTGAGCTTGAGAGGCTGGTGGAGAGGGAGGGATGAAGGGAGAGGGAGTGTCTCTCCGTGGTTGTCATATTTGAGGCCAGGCCGCTGAAAGCAGAGCTCAGTGATGCTGCTGCTCACACTGGTTGTGTTTGCGGTTCTGCTTCCTTCACTCCCGTTCTCTCTCTGATCCAACATATCTCTCCTATCCACCCATGCTCGCTCTCGGTTTCTCTCTCTCGCACTGAATGAGTCACACAGAACAGTTCCTCATGGTGCCAACGCAAACATTAACATTGCAACTAGGATTGTATCTGAGTAATAATTACAGACTGCTGTCCGTTTTGTGAAAATCTGGACAGAAGAGACTGGACACGCCAATGGAACATCTGTCAGAGGCAGGGCATAGAGCAGGGGTGTTAAAAGGATGTCAATTATTATTTATACACAGTTTCTACATAGTTTAAATTTGGTTTGAGTCATTTTATAGTATACCAAGTTCATTTTTCTACCCCTAGAAAATATTTAATATATATTACATGTTTTGAGTCAAACCTTGCCTGCAGGGCCATATGTTTGCCCACCCTGGAGTGAAGGGACTGTTGTTGTCCCCTGTGTTGCGTAGGCTATGTCTGATTTTTAACTTTTGTATCTGAGGTTAAGATTTCACATGCATGAGAAATATATCCCCTCGTGTTGAATTGTACCAATGGGTGCCTCACTATATAAAATGTCATTTTCTTACCTTTTCAAGCAGTTGATTTGACTGTGATGCACATCCCAAGCAGTATTTTTTTAGTCTTGGTTAGTAAGCTAACATGAATAAAGTAGACTAAAGTTAATGGCTGAAGAAGCACCAGACCAACTGCCAGGAACAGAATTGGCCACCACCTTTGGCCTCAGTCCACCTCTGCTCTCCCGGCTGCCGTCAAACACAAGTGTCCTTCTGTTCTCTGTCTACTCTACAGCCACTGTTAAAGCTGCTGCTGCTGCCTGCCAGGCTGGCTGGGGTGTCCATCTAAATATAGGCTAACTATCCTGTTGGTGCTGGGGTATGGTGGCTGGGGTATGGTGCTAGGGGGCTGGGGTATGGTGCTGGGGTATGGTGCTAGGGGCTGGGGTATGGTGCTAGGGGGCTGGGGTATGGTGCTAGGGGCTGGGGTATGGTGCTACTGGGGTATGGTGCTAGGGGCTGGGGTATGGTGCTAGGGGGCTGGGGTATGGTGCTAAAGGGCTGGGGTATGGTGCTAAAGGGCTGGGGTATGGTGCTAAAGGGCTGGGGTATGGTGCTAAAGGGCTGGGGTATGGTGCTAAAGGGCTGGGGGGCTAAAGGGCTGGGGTATGGTGCTAAAGGGCTGGGGTATGGTGCTAAAGGGCTGGGGTATGGTGCTAAAGGGCTGGGGTATGGTGCTAAAGGGCTGGGGTATGGTGCTAAAGGGCTGGGGTATGGTGCTAAAGGGCTGGGGTATGGTGCTAAAGGGCTGGGGTATGGTGCTGGGTTTATCAGGCTGGTGGGAAAGGGGAATTTTTTGTATTTAACCTGTATTTAACTAGGCAAGTCAATTAAGAACAAATTCTTATTTACAATGACAGCCTACCCCAGCCAAAGGCGGACGACGTTGGGTCAATTGTGCGCCACGGTATGGGACTCCCAATCACGGCCGGTTGTGATACAGCCTGGAATTGAACCAGGGTTTGTAGTGATGCCTCTAGCACTGAGATGCAGTGCCACTCGGGAGCCCTACAGCTGAGGTATATTTGGTTCTTATTATTATGTCGTTGCCATTATCCTTACAGTTCTTCCAGGTAATACTGCTGTTGTTGACTATTTTTAGCCAGACTTGACTAGCCCCATAGTCTCAGCATGATGTTATTACACAACTCTGATATTAGAGAGGGATGCAGTGCAGAGTGACTTCACTCTGTTTTAAAGATCCCGAACAGTTATTCTGATTTCCATGTAAAATAACCTTTTTGTGACTAAAATATTACCCGTAATATTGTTTTTGGGGGGGTGGTGGTGGATAGAAATGCTACATTTTAGAAAGTACTTTTTCTCTCATGGCTAACTACCAGCAAGTTTGGGAAGACATGCTGAGTGGGCGGGGAGCGTATATTCATGAGCTCACCTTGACTGACAGCTCTTTGAAACACCTATGTCAAGCTCTTGGATGCGGTGAGCAGTGTTACAGTCAAATCATCTCAATCAAATTACACAAAGCAACTCCAACAACAATCGAAATTGCATCAATTATGTCAATTATTTTATTAATCTCCCATTTGGCATGTTTTTTGTAATGAAGTTCTCAGCATTGTTGACAAAATGTGTTGACATGACAACTGTGGCGGAGTTTTGGCTGACCTTTCCCCCCCATTTTGTTCTTCATGATCACTTTGATCAAACTTTATCGATGTAGAACCAACAGTCGTTTTGATCAAACTTTATCGATGTAGAACCAACGGTCGTTTTGATCAAACTTTATCGATGTAGAACCAACGGTCGTTTTGATCAAACTTTATCGATGTAGAACCAACGGTCGTTTTGATCAAACTTTATCGATGTAGAACCAACGGTCGATCGATGTAGAACCAATGGTCGTTTTGATCAAACTTTATCGATGTAGAACCAACGGTCGTTTTGATCAAACTTTATCGATGTAGAACCAACGGTCGATCGATGTAGAACCAATGGTCGTTTTGATCAAACTTTATCGATGTAGAACCAACGGTCGTTTTGATCAAACTTTATCGATGTAGAACCAACGGTCGTTTTGATCAAACTTTATCGATGTAGAACCAACGGTCGTTTTGATCAAACTTTATCGATGTAGAACCAACGGTCGTTTTGATCAAACTTTATCGATGTAGAACCAACGGTCGTTTTGATCAAACTTTATTTAATGTTGAACCAACGGTCGTTTTGATCAAACTTTATCGATGTAGAACCAACGGTCGATCGATGTAGAACCAATGGTCATTTTGATCAAACTTTATCGATGTAGAACCAACGGTCGATCGATGTAGAACCAACGGTCGTTTTGATCAAACTTTAGTCATCATACTTTGACCTGGATTCATCCAAATATCATAACATTTCATGAAAAACAGGATTCAGACTGTTTGTGGTGGTGGTGGGGGTACATACAGTGCATTCGGAATGTATTCAGACCCCTTGACTTTTTACACATTTTCTTACGGTACAGCCTTATTCTAAAATGTATTGCATTGATGGGGGTGGGGAGGGAACAAATCTATACATAATAACAAAGTAAAAAAATATATATATTTTTTTTTTGTTAATGTGTAATAAAAAAACTTAAATCATATTTACATGAATTTTCGACCCTTTACTTTGTTGAAGCACCTTTGGCAGCGATTACAGTCTCGATTCTTCTTGCGTATGACGCTACAAGTTTGGCACAGCTATTTTCAGGTCTCTCCAGAGATGTTAGATCCGGTTCAAGTCCAGGCTCTGGCTGGGCTGCTCAAGTACATTCTGAGACTTGTCCTGAAGCCACTCCTGCGTTGTCTTGGCCGTGTGCTTAGGATCATGGTCCTGTTGGAAGTCTGAGGTCCTGAGCGCTCTGGAGCCGGTTTTCATCATGGATCTCTCTGTACACTGCTCCATTCATCTTTCCTTCGATCCTGACTAGTCTCCCAGTCCATATCACTGAAAAACATCCCCACAGCATGATGCTGCCACCACTATGCTTCACCATAGGGATGGTATTGGCCACGTGATGAGTCGGTGCCTGGATACCCCCAGACGTGACGCCATGAAGGCATGATTTGGTGGAGTGCTGCAGAGATGGTTGTCCTTCTGGAAGGTTTTCCCATCTCCACAGAGGACTCTTCTTGAACTACACTGTTGGTTAAGGGCTTGTAAGGAAGCATTTCACAGTAGTCTACACTTGTTGTATTTGGAGCATGTGACAATTAAAGTTCGATTTGACCTCTGGAGCTCTGTCAGAGTGACCATCGGGTTCTTGGTCACCTCCCTGCCCAAGGCCCTTCTCCCCTGAATGCTCAGTTTGGCCGGTCGGCCAGCTCTCGGAAGAGTCTAGGTGGTTCCAAATTCCTTCCATTTAAGATTGATGGAGGCCACTGTTTTCTTAGGGACCTTCAATGCTGCAGAAATGTTTTGGTACCCTTCCCCAGATCTGTGCCTCGACACAATCCTGTCTTGGAGCTCTACGGCCAATTCCTTCAACCTCATGGCTTGGTTTTTGCTCTAACACCCACTGTCAACTGTGGAACCTTATATTGACAGGTGTGAGCCTTTCCAAATCATGTCCAATCAATTGAATTTACCACCGGTGGACTCCAATCAAGTTGTAGAAACATCTCAAGGATGATCAATGGAAACAGGATGCACCTGAGCTCAATTTAGAGTCTCATAGCAAAGGGTCTGAATACTTATGTAAATAAGGTATTTCTTTATTTAATCCATTTTAGACTAAGGTTGTAACGTAACAAAATGTGGAAAAAGTGAAGGGGTCTGAATACTTTCCAAATACACTGTAACGCTAGTTCTGGAGGTACTGCAGTCAATCTGTTATTACCAAATAGAGCTATCTTCTGTATACCACCACTACGGTTGTCACAACACAACTGATTGGCTCAACAAATTCCCTTTTTTTCACAAGGAACACGTGTTAATTAAAAATCATTCCAGGTAACTACCTCATGAAGCTGGTTGAGAGAATGCCAAGAGTGTGCAAAGCTGTCATCAAGGCAAAGAGTGGCTACTTTGAAGAATCAAAAATATGGAATATATTTAGATTTAACACATCTTTGTTTACTACGTGATTCCATGTGTGTTATTTCATAGTTTTGATGTCTTCACTATTCTTCTACAATGTAGAAAATAAGAAAAACCCTTGAATGAGTAGCTGTGTCCAAACTTTTGACTGGTACTGTGTATAACATTAAAATAAAGATATTGACATGGCCTGTGTCCCATAATATGCCTGTATTCCATACAGAACCAGGCTAATAATGACTAGCCATGTTTTAAATAGGACCTTGTGTTCTTATGTTGATTTGGATACTTCAACAACACTGCATACGTAGCCTACTCCTTACATTCACTGTCATTTTTGAAAAATCTTTGAATTTATATTACACACCGGGACTAGTCTGTGTGGACCAGGGGAAGCACATCGGGACTGGTCTGTGTGGTCTAGGGGAAGGGCATCGGGACTGGTCTGTGTGGACTAGGGGAAGGACATCGGGACTGGTCTGTGTGGTCCAGGGGAAGGACATCGGGACTGGTCTCTGTGGTCCAGGGGAAGGACATCGGGACTGGTCTGTGTGGACCAGGGGAAGAACATCGGGACTGGTCTGTGTGGACCAGGGGAAGGACATCCCAAATCTTACACAAGCACGCAGTGATGATGTGTCAACAACCACAAACCCACCCACGAGTCTGGACTGCGACGCACGTAGCGCACGCGCGCACACACACACACAGGTCTTCTGACAGAGAGGCGGGCTGGTTGGCAAGCTGCTTCGGAGTTGGAATAACACATTCTCCTGAAATGGTTAGACCATGCGAAGCTTTTGTTGCACCCACTCCCTAATGCCTTATTTTTGTGTGTGTGTGAACAGTTTAGTGTTGAATGGAACGAGCTGCTGCCTGCTTTCCAGAGCAACTGGACCACAAGTGATTGTTTATTTGTGCTCTCCAGTGCAGATTGACTAATTATTTCACTGTCAAGGTCCAAGATACGTGCTTATGTTGTTTATATGAAGTCTTTTAGTGAGAGACTGAAACAGTCTATGCTGTTTGAAGTCTATATTTAGTGGTTGAATTCATTCCTGCACATTGGATGTTCCTCACACTGTCATACTTTTAGTCTGTCAGAGTAATTGACAGCTTTTGGCCCCTAAAATTATAATGACAAATCGATTGATAAAATTGACGCTGGCCAAATCGATCGTGAGAAAAAAACAATCCAATTACAAAATATGAGTTGATGGAAATACATTTGACCATCATGCTTATCGGTCAATAGGTTAATTTGCATAATTTATTGGAATTCAATTGTGTGTATTTTCGTTAGTCATGTACACTATATATACAAAAGTATGTGGACACCCCTTCAAGTTAATGGATTTGGCTATTTCAGCCCCACCCGTTGCTGACCAGTGTATAAAATCAAGCACACAGCCATGCAATCTTCATAGACAAACCTCGGCAGTAGCATGGCCTTACTTTAGAGCACAGTGACTTTCAACGTGGCACTGTCATAGGACGCCACCTTTCCAACAAGTCAGTTTGTCAAATGTCTGCCCTGCTAAAGCTGCCCTGGTCAACTTTAAGTGCTGTTATTGTGAAGTGGAAATGTCTGGGAACAACAACGGCTTAGCTGCAAAGTGGTAGGCCACACAAGCTCACAGAATGGGACCGCTGAAGCTCGTAGTTTGTAAAACTCCTCTGTCCTCAGTTGCAACACTTACTACCAAGTTCCAACTGCCTCTGGAAGCAACGTTAGCACAAGAACTGTTCATCTGGAGCTTCATGAAATGGGTTTCCATGGCCGAGCAGCCACACACAAGCTTAAGATCACCATGAGCCAGTGCCAAGCTTCGCCTGGGGTGGTGTATAGCTAGCCAACTTTGGACTCTGGAGCAGTGGAAAGCGTTCTCTGGAGTGATGAATCACGCTTCTCCATCTGGAAGTCCGGCGGATGAATCTGGGTTTGGCCAGAGAAGAATGCCAGGAGAATGCTACCTGCCCTAATGTATAGTGTCAACTGTAAAGTTTGGTGGAGGAGGAATAATGGTCTGGGGCTGTTTTTCATAGTTCGGACTGGGCCCCTTAGTTCCAGTGAAGGGTAAGCTTAACGCTACAGCATACAATGACGTTCCAGACGATTCTGTGCTTCCAACTTTCTGGCAACAGTTTTGGGGAAGGCCCTTTCCTGTTTCAGTATGACAATGCACCTGTGCACAAAGCGAGTTCCATACAGAAATGGTTTGTTGAGATCGGTGTGGAGAGAACTTGTTGGATGTTGGAACATTGCTGCGGGGACTTGCTTCCATTCAGCCACGAGCATTAGTGAGGCATCAGGCACTGATGTCGGACGATTAGACCTGGCTCACAATCTGTACTCCCAATTCATCCCAAAGGTGTTCGATGGGGTTGAGGTCATGGCTCTGTCCAGGCCAGTCAAGAACTAACGGAAACCCGAGTCTGAATGCATCCAGCAGCATAAACCAACTCAGTTTGTATAGGTAGGCAACAGTAATGGACAGTTCCTTTTCTGTCTGTGTGTGTGTGTGTGTGTGCACTGCATCCTCCCCCAGCTGTGGGCTATATTTGGAGCCATGCAGTGGACTGAGCAGAGCCGGAAGTCCTGGTTGATGTTAGTTTTTGTGTGATGTCATTGCGATGATTCATACATAGGAAGCACAGAACTGCCTAATTTTAGTATGTGGGTCGTTCCATGTCATTTCAGCAAGCCATGTAAGCGCAGTGGATGTTTATATGAGGCGAGGTGGATGTTTATATGAGGCGAGGTGGATGTTTATATGAGGCGAGGTGGATGTTTATATGAGGCGAGGTGGATGTTTATATGAGGAGGCGAGGTGGATGTTTATATGAGGCGAGGTGGATGTTTTATGAGGCGAGGTGGATGTTTATATGAGGGAGGTGGATGAGGTGGATGTTTATATGAGGCGAGGTGGATGTTTTATAGGTGGATGAGGCGAGGTGGATGTTTATATGAGGTGGATGTTTATAGGAGGCGAGGTGGATGTTTATAGGAGGCGAGGTGGATGTTTTATATGAGGCGAGGTGGATGTTTTATAGGAGGCGAGGTGGATGTTTTATAGGAGGCGAGGTGGATGTTTTATAGGAGGCGAGGTGGATGTTTATAGGAGGCGAGGTGGATGTTTACAGTGGGGCAAAAAAGTATTTAGTCAGCGGCCAATTGTGCAAGTTCTCCCACTTAAAAAGACGAGAGGCCTGTAATTTTCATCATAGGTACACTTCAACTATGACAGACAAAATGAGATTTTTTTTTCACCAGAAAATCACATTGTAGGATTTTTAATGAATTTATTTGATAAATATGATGGAAAATAAGTATTTGGTCAATAACAAAAGTTTCTCAATACTTTGTTATATACCCTTTGTTGGCAATGACAGAGGTCAAACGTTTTCTGTAAGTCTTCACAAGGTTTTCACACACTGTTGCTGGTATTTTGGCCCATTCCTCCATGCAGATCTCCTCTAGAGCAGTGATGTTTTGGGGCTGTTGCTGGGCAACACGGACTTTCAACTCCCTCCAAAGATTTTCTATGGGGTTGAGATCTGGAGACTGGCTAGGCCACTCCAGGACCTTGAAATGCTTCTTACGAAGCCACTCCTTCGTTGCCCGGGCGGTGTGTTTGGGATCATTGTCATGCTGAAAGACCCAGCCACGTTTCATCTTCAATGCCCTTGCTGATGGAAGTAGGTTTTCACTCAAAATATCACAATACATGGCCCCATTCATTCTTTCCTTTACACGGATCAGTCGTCCTGGTCCCTTTGCAGAAAAACAGCCCCAAAGCATGATGTTTCCACCCCCATGCTTCACAGTAGGTATGGTGTTCTTTGGATTCAACTCAGCATTCTTTGTCCTCCAAACACGATGAGTTGAGTTTTTACCAAAAAGTTATATTTTGGTTTCATCTGACCATATGACATTCTCCCAATCTTCTTCTGGATCATCCAAATGCTCTCTAGCAAACTTCAGACGGGCCTGGACATGTACTGGCTTAAGCAGGGGGACACGTCTGGCACTGCAGGATTTGAGTCACTGGCGGCGTAGTGTGTTACTGATGGTAGGCTTTGTTACTTTGGTCCCAGCTCTCTGCAGGTCATTCACTAGGTCCCCCCGTGTGGTTCTGGGATTTTTGCTCACTGTTCTTGTGATCATTTTGACCCCACGGGGTGAGATCTTGCGTGGAGCCCCAGATCGAGGGAGATTATCAGTGGTCTTGTATGTCTTCCATTTCCTAATAATTGCTCCCACAGTTGATTTCTTCAAACCAAGCTGCTTACCTATTGCAGATTCAGTCTTCCCAGCCTGGTGCAGGTCTACAATTTTGTTTCTGGTGTCCTTTGACAGCTCTTTGGTCTTGGCCATAGTGGAGTTTGGAGTGTGACTGTTTGAGGTTGTGGACAGGTGTCTTTTATACTGATAACAAGTTCAAACAGGTGCCATTAATACAGGTAACGAGTGGATGGCAGAGGAGCCACTTAAAGAAGAAGTTACCGGTCTGTGAGAGCTAGAAATCTTGCTTGTTTGTAGGTGACCAAATACTTATTTTCCACCATAATTTGCAAATAAATTCATAAAAAATCGTACAATGTGATTTTCTGGATTTGTTTTCTCATTTTGTCTGTCATGGTTGAAGTGTACCTATGATGAAAATTACAGGCCTCATCTTTTTAAGTGGGAGAACTTGCACAATTGGTGGCCGACTAAATACTTTTTTGCCCCACTGTATATGAAGCGAGGTGGATGTTTATTTGAAGCGAGGTGGATGTTTTATATGAGGCGAGGTGGATGTTTTATATGAGGCGAGGTGGATGTTTTATATGAGGCGAGGTGGATGTTTTATATGAGGCGAGGTGGATGTTTTATATGAGGCGAGGTGGATGTTTTATATGAGGCGAGGTGGATGTTTTATATGGCGAGGTGGATGTTTTATATGAGGCGAGGTGGATGTTTTATATGAGGCGAGGTGGATGTTTTATATGAGGCGAGGTGGATGTTTATATGAGGCGAGGTGGATGTTTTTTAGGTGGATGTTTTTATGAGGCGAGGTGGATGTTTTATATGAGGCGAGGTGGATGTTTTATATGAGGCGAGGTGGATGTTTATATGAGGCGAGGTGGATGTTTATATGAGGCGAGGTGGATGTTTATATGGCCGTCCTATGGAGCATGGTGGCCGTCCTATGGAGAGCAGAAATGGCTCCTTCACTAGGGGTGTTCCAGCTTCCCACTGATGACTCATCGACGAAGGCTAACTGTGTCTCTCGGGCAGTTTCATAGAACCCGTCGGGTGATTGGTTGAGCCGTCTTGAGTACGTGACGTCACTCTGAGCCCTTACCAAAACACCAAAATGTGGCGGACAATTTCTTCTCGCCTCAGATCAGATACCAGTAGTAACCACCAACTGGTATCTGGTATCAAAACACAGGACACATTTTCAGTGTATTAGTATTTAGCTATGTCGTTGTTTTCCAGCTGACTAGCATTAGGCAGCTGTCTTCAGATCCTAGGCATTTTTTTAGGCTGGATTCCGTTTGTTTATCCTCCTTTCACAAGAGTAACAGTTTGTCCATTGAAAAATATAGCGTTTGTGGGGCTGTTAAATGTTCTATGGTGCTTACATTTTAACGTTCTTTCCTCAAATTTGAGAAATCAGCTTTCTGAGGATTGTTTTTACAGGTCTATTTTTAAGCAACTAGCTCTGTCTCACGTCACTATTAGACGTTCATCCATGTTTCTCAGACTTCAAATTTGCCAAAGTATAGTTCAGGCGTTAACTAAGGTTTGGGGTCGGCTTAAAACCTTAAACAACCTTTGGAATCGTAAAAGGGGATGCTAACGCCCGTCCTCCATCCCCGTCCACAACGCCCTAGCAACGCCCATCCCCGTCCACAACGCCCTAGTAAACCAAAACCTACTTAGAAGGTAACAGCGCTCACTGTTGCCCCCTAGTAGCAGGTTTCCACATCTCCCAACGTCCTCAGAACATGGATGGACATCGAATACTGACTTGTATCATGGGTGACCTGGCTGGTTTGAAGTTTTTTATAATGATACGAAATATTGCGTATCTGTGAATATTCCACTCTAAAATCGGTATCGGATACAAAAATCCCATATCGGTCAATCTTGCTCTATAGCCCAGCTCTGTCATCGATGGATGCCTAGGCTTGTTCGTTAATTCTCTCTCGCTGTGTCGGTCTTAGATTGAAGGAGAGATTTAAATACCCAGCATACTGAAGTGAGAGAAGCAGTCATTAATTTGACTGGAAGCCAGAGGGAGAGCGTGGGAGAGGAAGAGAGGATGATGAAATGAGAGGGAGGGAGAGATGGAGAAGAGTGAGACAGTGTGAGAGAGACAGTCAGAGAATTTGAGACAAACAGGGAGTGTCATACAGACCGAGAGAGAGAGAGAGACATACAGACCGGGAGAGAGAGAGAGAGAGAGACATACAGCCCGGGAGAGAGAGAGAGACATACAGCCCGGGAGAGAGAGAGAAAGAGAGACATACAGACCGGGAGAGAGAGAGAGCGAGAAAGAGAGACATACAGACCGGGAGAGAGAAAGAGAGACATATAGACAGAGAGAGAGACATACAGACCGGGAGAGAGAGAGAGAGACATATAGACCGAGAGAGAGACATACAGACCGGGAGAGAGAAAGAGACATATAGACCGAGAGAGAGACATACAGACCGGGAGAGAGAGAGAGAGAGAGCGAAAGAGAGACATACAGACCGAGAGAGAGAGACATACAGACCGGGAGTGTGAGAGAGACATACAGAGAGGGAGACATACATACATACATACATACATACATACAACAATACAACAACAATATGAAGTAATACAAGATAAGTATACGAACATAAAGTAAATGGCTCAGTAGAATAGAATAAACATTTCAATATAAAAAAATTTTTACCTTTTATTTTACTAGGCAAGTCAGTTAAGAACAAATTCTTATTTTCAATGACGGCCTAGGAACAGTGGGTTAACTGCCTGTTCAGGGGCAGAACAACAGATTTTGTACCTTGTCAGCTCGGGGATTTGAACTTGCAACCTTTCGGTTACTAGTCCAATGCTCTAACCACTAGGCTACACTGCCGCCCACATAATACAGGAAGACACAATTTATAGTCTCATTATTTACATGTGTTTTGGTGAAGGGGGACATTGGGGGCAGTGTATAAACTAAGCAGTATAATAAGAGTATGGTAGTAGTGTGTGGGTGTGTGCTAAGTTGTGGAGAATCAGAGCAGGTGGTCAGTACAGTTCAAGTGTTCAGCAGTCTGATGGCTTGTAGATACCAACAGGCTCAGAGACTGTTTCTATCAGACCTTATGCTCCGATACCGTCTGCCCGACGGTAAGGGAGAGAACAGCTTGTGGCTGGGGTGTGTGGGGTCCTTGATGATGCTGCGGGCCTTCCCTAGGCACCGTTTCAAGTAGATGTCCTGGATGGGTGGGAGCACGGTCCCAGTGATGTACTGGGCCGTCTTCACCACCTGCTGGAGGGCCACGGTCCCAGTGATGTACTGGGCCGTCTTCACCACCTGCTGGAGGGCCAAGGTCCCAGTGATGTACTGGGACGTCTTCACCACCTGCTGGAGGGCCACGGTCCCAGTGATGTACTGGGCCGTCTTCACCACCTGCTGGAGGGCCACGGTCCCAGTGATGTACTGGGCCGTCTTCACCACCTGCTGGAGGGCCACGGTCCCAGTGATGTACTGGGCCGTCTTCACCACCTGCTGGAGGGCCACGGTCCCAGTGATGTACTGGGCCGTCTTCACCGCTGACATTGAATGCTGCAGTACGGGCTCTCAGCATTGTACGGATATCTCCATTCGTCCAGGGTTTTTGGTTGGAATATAACCGCATTGTTGTTGTGGGTACAACATCAACACATTTCCTAATGAAGCCTGTGACTGACGATATATATATATATATATTCCTCAGTATTGACCGGTGAGTCCTGGGTGAAGGACTCATCCAGATTATTCCTATCATTATTCTCAGTCCTGCAGCAGTGAGTCTTTCTGTCTCTGTCCAGCGCCTCACTTTTCACTGTGTTAGTGGCTCCTCATTGAGCTGCTGTTTGTAGGAGGGGAGTAGGAACAGGGAGACGTGATCTGATTGGCTTAAGTGGGGGCGGGCGGGATGGCTTTGTGCGTGTTTGTACACAAACGGTACCCTATTCCCTACATAGTGCCCTACTTTTGACCAGGACCCACACACCTATAGGGCTCTGATCAAAAGTAGGCCACTATATAGGGAATAATGTGCGGTTTGGGACGTTACCAAGACCTAACTGTGAGTGACACAATACATTTCTATCCTCTGAACATTATGTAACTAACGTTGCACCCTCCTGAACTGGCCCTGGTGTTGCAGCTTGGCCCGCGGAGAGGTGAGGGGGCGTAGGGGGGGAGGGGTTGAGGGGCGTAGGAGGGGAGTTTGACTGGGAGTGTTGAGGGGCGGTTGACTGGGTGTGTGAGCGTAGGTGGACTGACCGCAGCTTTCGCTCCAGTGGGAGGGGGTGGGGGTGGGGGAGAAGAGAGAGGAGGGGGAGGGGAGGGAGTGGAGAAGAGAAGAGCAGGGAGGGGAGTGGATTGGAGGAGGGTGAGAAAAGAGAGAGAGAGAGAGGGAGGGAGGGAGAGGAATGCTGCCTTGTATAGGCTGGTTCTACCGGGTCAGACTGACTGACTTACGGGGCTGTGGAGAGAGAGAGAGAGAGAGAGGGGGGAGGGGTGCATAGACAGGGGAAGAGATATGGGGGGAGAGGGAGAGACAGATATGGGGGGGCAGGGAAGCGGGAAGAGACCGAACAAGCGGGAGAGAGCGTCTACAGCTAGGCTATGTGTGGCTGATGTCACTGGTTATTTTCTGATCAGTGGTTTAGTCTGTCAGACCAGGGTCAACAACAGCTACTACACTACTCTGCTACCTTCATCACACGGGTTTTGTGCTACCTTCATCACACGGGTTTTGTGCTACCTTCATAACACGGGTTGTGTGCTACCTTCATCACACGGGTTGTGTGCTACCTTCATCACACGGGTTGTGTGCTACCTTCATCACACGGGTTGTGTTCTACCTTCATCACACGGGTTGTGTGCTACCTTCATCACACGGGTTGTGTGCTACCTTCATCACACGGGTTGTGTGCTACCTTCATCACACGGGTTGTGTTCTACCTTCATCACACGGGTTGTGTGCTACCTTCATCACACGGGGGTTGTGTGCTACCTTCATCACACGGGTTGTGTGCTACCTTTCATCACACGGGTTGTGTGCTACCTTCATCACAGGGTTTTGTGCTACCTTCATACGGGTTTTTCACCTTCATCACGGGTTTTGTGCTACCTTCATCACACGGGTTTTGTGCTACCTTCATCACACGGGTTTTGTGCTACCTTCATCACACGGGTTGTGTGCTACCTTCATCACACGGGTTTTGTGCTACCTTCTCACACCTACCTTCATCACACGGGTCATCACAGGGTGTGCTACCTTCATCACACGGGGGTTCACACGGGTGTGCTACCTTCATCACACGGGTTGTGTGCTACCTTCATCACACGGGTTGTGTGCTACCTTCATCACACGGGTTGTGTGCTACCTTCATCACACGGGGGTTCTACCTTCATCACACGGGTTGTGTTCTACCTTCATCACCTTCACCTTCATCACACGGGTTGTGTGCTACCTTTCATCACACGGGTTGTGTGCTACCTTCATCACAGGGTTTTGTGCTACCTTCATCACACGGGTTTTGTGCTACCTTCATCACACGGGTTTTGTGCTACCTTCATCACACGGGTTGTGGTTTTGTGCTACCTTCATCACACGGGTTGTGGCTACCTTTATTTGTGCTACCTTCATCACACGGGTTGGGTTTTGTGCATCACCTTCATCACACGGGTTTTGTGCTACCTTCATCACACGGGTTGGGTTTTGTGCTACCTTCATCACACGGGTTTTGTGCTACCTTCATCACACGGGTTTTGTGCTACCTTCATCACACGGGTTTTGTGCTACCTTCATCACACGGGTTTTGTGCTACCTTCATCACACGGGTTTTGTGCTACCTTCATCACACGGGTTTTGTGCTACCTTCATCACACGGGTTTTGTGCTACCTTCATCACACGGGTTTTGTGCTACCTTCATCACACGGGTTTTGTGCTACCTTCATCACACGGGTTTTGTGCTACCTTCATCACACGGGTTGTGTGCTACCTTCATCACACGGGGGTTTTGTGCTACCTTCATCACACGGGTTGTGTGCTACCTTCATCACGGGTTGTGTGCTACCTTCATCACACGGGTTGTGTGCTACCTTCATCTACCTTCATCACACGGGGTGTGCTACCTTCATCACACGGGTTGTGTGCTACCTTCATCACACGGGTTTGTGCTACCTTCATCACACGGGTTTTGTGCTACCTTCATCACACGGGTTTTGTGCTACCTTCATCACACGGGTTTTGTGCTACCTTCATCACACGGGTTTTGTGCTACCTTCATCACACGGGTTTTGTGCTACCTTCATCACACGGGTTTTGTGCTACCTTCATCACACGGGTTTTGTGCTACCTTCATCACACGGGTTGTGTGCTACCTTCATCACACGGGTTGTGTGCTACCTTCACACGGGTTGTGTGCTACCTTCATCACACGGGTTGTGTCTACCTTCATCACACGGGTTGTGTGCTACCTTCATCTTCATCACACGGGTTGTGTGCTACCTTCATCACACGGGTTGTGTGCTACCTTCATCACACGGGTTGGGCTACCTTCATCACACGAGTTGTGTGCTACCTTCATCACACGGGTTGTGTGCTACCTTCATCACACGGGTAGTATGTTACCTTCATCACACGGGTTGTGTGCTACCTTCATCACACGGGTTGTGTGCTACCTTCATCACACGGGTTGTGTGCTACCTTCATCACACGGGTGTGTGCTACCTTCATCACACGGGTAGTGTGTTACCTTCATCACACGGGTTGTGTGCTACCTTCATCACACGGGTTGTTTTCGGTTGCAGGAAAGCAGCTATGTGCATTCATATATCATTCATTAGTATTTCTCTCTGCTCTTTTTTCCCCCAGAGTGCTATACTTCTGCTGAATAATGAAGTTGAGTTATTCATTGATTTAAACTAGAGGTTGACCGATTATGATTTTTCAACGCCAATACCGATTATTGGAGGACCAAAAAAGCAGATACTGATTTAATCGGTCGATTTTAAAAAATATATATATATATAAATATTTAAAACATAAAAAAAAAAAATGTAATTGTATTTGTAATTATGACAATTACAACAATACTGAATTAACACTTATTTTAACTTAATATAATACATCAATAAAATCTATTTAGCCTCAAGTAGATAATTAAACATGTTCAATTTGGTTTAAATAATGCAAAAACCAAAGTGTTGGAGAAGAATGTAAAAGTGCAATATGTGCTAACGTTTCAGTTCCTTGCTCAGAACATGAGAACATATGAAAGCTGGTGGTTCCTTTTAACAGGAGTCTTCAATATTCCCAGGTAAGAAGTTTTAGGTTGTAGTTATTATAGGAATTATAGGACTTTTTCCCTCTCTACCATTTGTATTTCATTAACCTTTGACTATTGGAAGTTCTTATAGGCACTTTAGTATTGCCAGTGTAACAGTATAGCCTCCGTCCCTCTCCTCGCTCCTCCCTGGGCTCGAACCAGCAACACAATGACAAAAGCCACCACATCGAAGCAGCGTTACCCATGCAGAGCAAGGGAAACAACCACCCCAAGGCTCAGGGCGAGTGAAGTTTGAAACGCTATTAGCGCGCGCTAACTAGCCAGCCATTTCACTTCGGTCACACCAGCCTCATCTCGGGAGTTGATAGGCTTGACGTCATAAACAGCGCAATGCTTGACGCACAACGAAGAACTGCTGGCAAAACGCACAAAAGGTGCTATTTGAATGAATGTTTACGCACCTGCTTCTGCCTATCACCGCTCAGTCAGATACTTAGATACTTGTATGCTTGTATGCTCAGTCAGATTATATGCAACACAGGACACGCTAGATAATATCTAGTAATATCATCAACCATGTGTAGTTAACTAGTGATTATGATTGATTGTTTTTTCTAAGATAAGTTTAATGCTAGCTAGCAACTTACCTTGGCTTACTGCATTTGCGTAACAGGCAGTCTCCTTGTGGAGTGCAACGAGAGAGAGGCAGGTCGTTATGTAACATCTCTCCTCTGTTTCCCCCTCCAGTCTCCCAGTCCAACAGCAGTGTGAAGAAGCAGAGGAGTCCAGGCATCTTCAGTACGTTCTTCTGTTGCTTTAGGAACTACAATGTGGAGCCTCCTGCCTCCAACAACACAACCACCTCCCTGCCTCCAGCCCCAGAGGAGAATGGGACACAACCAAAGGTACACACACACACACACACAATACTTCTAAACAGTCTGATAAACAATGAAGAATAGAAGTGTCTTTGAAGAACTCCAGAATCTTTCAACATTGACTGTTATGTTTCCATGTTTGTGACGTTCTCTCTCTCTCTCTCGCTCTCTCGCTCTCTCTCTCTCTGTGTCTCACTGTCTCTCTCTCTGTGTCTCACTGTCTCTCTCTCTCTGTGTCTCGCTCTCACTCTCTGTGTCTCTGTGTCTCGCTCTCACTCTCTGTGTCTCTGTGTCTCGCTCTCACTCTCTGTGTCTCTGTGTCTCGCTCTCACTCTCTGTGTCTCTGTGTCTCGCTCTCACTCTCTGTCTCTCTGTCTCACTCTCTCTCTCTCTGTGTCTCGCTCTCACTCTCTGTGTCTCTGTCTCGCTCTCTGTCTCTCTCTGTCTCTATCTGTGTCTCTCTGTCTGTCTCTCTCTCTCTCTCTCTCTCTCTGTGTCTAGTTTGACCAGGTCGAGGTTATTCCTATCCCTAGTGTATGTATCACTATTTATCTTTCCTTCTGCATGTGGCCGCTCAGTCCTTAAGTGGCTGAATCCTAACTTAAGATCCGTGATCCTAACACTGACTGACTGACTATCATGTAAATCATTAAGTCACTCATTGCTGTCCAATGAGATAAATGTGACTTATAGGCACATGGATCTCAAGTCTAAGATTTGGCTCTGTATCTGCTCTGAATGTCTTGGCTCTAGGTAGGGCTGCACGATTAATCACATTTTAATCAAAATTGCATTATTAAGCTGCAAATGTGCCAAAAAAAATGTGTGTTAACCCCTAATGCTAATCGCTAGCTAAATCCACTGAGATGGGACAAATATTGCTAGTAAACTTTTGCTCTGCTACAGGCCGGTACCAGTGGTGTGGAATATCAGCATTGTTTGTGCAACAGCTTGTTCTTAATCTGAGAGGAAAAGGCAAATATTTGTTGTCTGAATGTACCTGTCTATTTAAATCTAATTAGGGTCCCATGGTGAAACACTGACCAACACTTTGGTTCCTACTCTCACAACCATTCTCCTCCCTTACTTCCGTTGTCATGCCAACAAAACTGCATTCCAAATGCCCATTGTATTCCAACCATAACATTAGAACCATCATTCTTTTTCTATCCTAAGTGTTTTGATCTCAAATTGCAATATTTTGGTACACAAATCGCAATTAGATTTTTTTTGGGGGGTGGGGCTGAAGTCCTCTTATCTGAATGGTGGTGGGTTTAATTTTTAGGTGTTCGTAAGCAATCAAACAGTGTTCAAGCATATTGCGTCTCCTGCATGAGTGATACACGTGGTTTGGTTGCATTTGTAAAAACTTCCTAACAACACTAACTGCCAGCCTGACCAATCTTCCTGGATTGCTTCTAAAGCCAGTTTAGAGACGTGTTGTTTCTACTACTTCTCTTTTAATTTGGTTCAACGACAGACAACGTAATAATCTGTTGGGACCAGAATGAGACGCTCTCTAGGTAAACAAACTAACTGAACCTCCTAGACAGCCTGCCTATCAATTATGTAGAAAGTCAAGAAGAGGCCATAGAAGAAGCCACTACGAAGCCTCTTGAATACGTTTTGACAGTAAAAGTAGCTGTAGGGGTGACATGTTTGCCCCTCCTTAAGGCACATGGCTGAAGAAAATTATAATTAAATCACACTGTCTGATTACAATGAGGTTTATGCTACATTTTGCACTTAAATAAAGTTTCAATATATAAAATGTATTAACTAAGCAAGTCAGTTAAGAACAAATTCTTATTTTACAATGACGGCCTACCCCGACCAAACCCTCCCCTAACCCGGACGATGCTGGGCCAATTGTGCGTCGCCCTATGGGAGTCCTGGCCACGGCCGGTTGTGATACAGCCCGGGAGCGAACCAGGGTGTGTAGTGACACCACTAGCACTGAGATGCAGCGCCTTAGACCGCTGCGCCACTCATAGTGCACAAGCAATGTACTATGAAAAAAAAAAAATGTTTCCGCTATTGCCTTACAGACATAGGCTTACTCTGTGAGAGCTTCAATCCCATTGGTTCTTGTAGTCTACGTCTGCATCTCAAACGGCACCCTGTTCCCTACATAGTACACTACTTTTGACTAGAGCCATATGCACTACTTAGGGAACAGGGTGCTATTCGGGATACAACCATAGATTCTGCTCTCATGGAAAGTAGGATGTGATTGATCCCATTTAGCTAATGAGGGTATTAGAGAAGAGCTCGTTATCTAGCTAGTAAAGATAAACACTGGCTAGATCACCTACCACAGTCTGTGTCTGAACCATGACACCCAAGGCCTAAGTCCATTAAACATTAGACTCCGCTTCGGCCTCGAGGCAGGGAACAGAGGGAACTAGTTGCCGTGGTCACTGTGTGTATTATCGTCTCCTATTGCTGAGTCTTACCTTTTTTTTTTTTTTAATGGAGTAGGTTAGATCTGCTGCATGTCCGTTTTTCACGATCTCCATCACGGAGGGCTTCTGTTTTCCATAGCACTTCAGGTCCACGTAGGAAATGTTTCAGTTTGCGACATTGATCTGGTGTTTAATATAGTCCCGTGTTCCTGTGAAGGACAGACTGTGATTTTTTGGGGGGAAAGTAGTCCTGTCTGGGTGTGTCCCAAATGGCACCCTATTCTCTATAAAGTATACTGCTTTTGACAAGAGCCCCTATGGACCCTGGTTAAAAGTAGTGCACTGTATCTGGAATGTAAAACAAAAACAACAAAAAGAGAGAAATGGAACACAGGCTCGGTCTGTACTGGTTGACCGCAACATGACCTGTTACTGTCTGAATGTGTGAAAGTTCACTTTAATCTCTTCAGATTAGACAGAAATCTGGAGGGATTAAACACACTATATATATATATATATTTACACTTGGTTAGTGTTGAGAGGGAAGGACAGAGATGATGGGATTCCTGTTCTGAGATGATGCCGGGCAGGGATGGGTAGCTTCAGTCCTTCGTGGTGTCTGTTGATTCTGTTCGATGTAGACCCGATCTGTTCAGAAGAGAGAACCAGCAGACCGTTCCAGCACAGTGTTAGCTAGTGTTCATGTTTCTCTCCCTTAATCTTTCTTTATGGGAAACACCAGACTCACTATTAACACTGGGCTGCTAATCCACCCTGCCTCACACATTTAACTAATGATATCTCAATGTGTTGATTATGCACTCTCCTCGCTCCCTCTCCTCTCTTTCTCTCTCCTCTCTTTCTCTCTCCTCTCTTTCTCTCTCCTCTTTCCTCTCTTTCTCTCTCCTCTTTCTCTCTCTCTCTCTCTCTCCTCACTTTCTCTCTCCTCTCTCCTCTTTCTCTCCTCTCTTTCTCTACTCTACCTCCCTCTCTCTACCTCCCTCTCCTCTCTCTCTCCTCTCTTTCTCTCTCCTCTTTCTCTCCTCTCTTTCTCTACTCTACCTCCCTCTCTCTACCTCCCTCTCCTCTCTTTCTCTCTCCTCTCTTTCTCTCTCCTCTTTCTCTCCTCTCTTTCTCTACTCTACCTCCATCTCATTCTCTAACATATAATATTTTCTCTCTCTCCTTCAGCCTCCAGCCAAATTCCTCCTACCAGAGATGAACATATCAGACTATGGGAAGAAGTGTGTAGTGATCGACTTGGATGAGACATTGGTACACAGCTCATTCAAGGTAAAAAAAAAAAAAAGTTTTTGAAAAAAAAATTAAGCCCTGGTAGGCTGGTATTATCAATGTACAGTTTTCATGTTTTATGTTAGATTATTTCTGCAAAACCAATTTTCCTCTGAGACAAAGTTGAACTTGGTACTCGGCTCAGTGGCTGGGCTGGCCTCTCACTCAAGACTCCATCACGCTTTGAAGAGCTATCTAATTGGTTTCTCCTGAATTCATGCCTGTCTGTCTGCTGCACAGACTGCTGCACGATTCCCGCTTTAATTCTCCCCTCATCAGCCTTCATAGGCACCCGAGTGGTGCAGCGGTCTAAGGCACTGCATCTCAGTGCTAGAGGCGTCACTACAGACACCCTAGGTTCGATTCCAGGCTGTATCACAACCGGCCGTGATTGGGAGTCCCCATAGGGCGGCGCACAATTTGGCCCCAGCGTCGTCCGGGTTTGGCCGACGGTATGGACGTCGTTGTAAATAAGAATTTGTTCTTAACTGACTTGCCTAGTTAAATACAAATAAATAGTATGTTGAATGAGGCTCATCTTGCCTTTGTCATAATGTGTAGACTTAACCTACAGTTTCCTCTTTACTTTGAGTTCCCCTAGATCCACTGCTCTCCGTCTGTTCATTGTAATCATGTAGGGTTACACGTCCATTAGACCGTGTATTTGTAAAGTACTTAGTTCTGAGCCATTCATTTTTCGCGTTTTAATAAACAACTAATTGACAGATGTCGGTTCAATTATTTGAATTCCATTTTGTTTTTGTTTTTCTTCCTGAGAGCTCAGTACACGCATTGCATTGATCAGATACAGCCTGAACTGTGCGATGTAGTAGGGAGTTGTAGTTTCCATAGTTTAGCGCATAAAACGTGGTAATTAACTACACTGACCATAATCCAGTGCGCACTTACTTGTCCGGTCTGTGTTACTTTTACGACTGCTACAGAAGAGAGAAGAATGCCCGATCGTGAGGTGATATAGAGCAGCTGTTACTTAGCGACATATCGTGAGGTGATAGAGAGCAGCTGTTGCTTAGCGACGTATCGTGAGGTGATAGAGAGCAGCTGTTACTTAGCGACATATCGTGAGGTGATATAGAGCAGCTGTTGCTTAGCGACGTATCGTGATTAGGTGATATAGAGCAGCTGTTGCGTAGTGACGTATCGTGAGGTGATATAGAGAGCAGCTGTTACTTAGCGACGTATCGTGAGGTGATATAGAGAGCAGCTGTTAATTAGCGACGTATTGTGAGGTAGAGAGCAGCTGTTGCTTAGCAATGTATCGTGATCATGTGATATAGAGCAGCTGTTGCTTAGCGACGTATCGTGATCATGTGATATAGAGAGCAGCTGTTGCTTCACCAGGTATCTCTACCTGAAAATATATGATCTAAGTGATGGACAGTTGGTATTCAGCAGTCATAAAAGTATGCCTTATTTACTTTGAAGAACTACTAAATAGTGATTTTGTCAGACAACAGCTCTATAGAGATGAGATGACTTGGAATTAAATAATAAAGTCATCAAATAAGACAAATGTAATGTATACCACAACTGAAATATATAAAGTGATCAGCAGTAATGGGCAGTCGCTACCCTCATGGGACTTGTATTAATTGTTTTAGTCTGTGTTACAGCATTCCACCCAAATAATTGAAACCGAAATTGAAAACTGTTAATTTTTTTTAAAGAATCGAACTGACTTCAAAAATCATGTATCTCTCGTCACTAAAAGCAGTCTGAGCTGCAGATAAAACAACAGAGAGCCGTTTCCTTTACAGACCTCTGTGTCCTCCTCAACAACTTCCAGTAGGACAGATCCAGGATGTGTCTGCTTTGAGCTAGCAGCACTGTGTGTTTGTAAAGCAGTCTGAGTTTATAGATAACCAACTCTGAGAGCAGCACCATTTTCTCACCTGTTCTGGGAGGGGGGGAATCATTTTTAAAGGTAGCTAACTAGAGTCAACAGCAGTAGACAGCAGTAGAGACTGTTCTGTCCCATGTTAGAGAGTCAACAGCAGTAGAGACTGTTCTGTCCCATGTTAGAGAGTCAACAGCAGTAGAGACTGTTCTGTCCCATGTTAGAGAGTCAACAGCAGTAGAGACTGTTCTGTCCCATGTTAGAGAGTCAACAGCAGTAGAGACTGTTCTGTCCCATGTTAGAGAGTCAACAGCAGTAGAGACTGTTCTGTCCCATGTTAGAGAGTCAACAGCAGTAGAGACTGTTCTGTCCCATGTTAGAGAGTCAACAGCAGTAGAGACTGTTCTGTCCCATGTTAGAGAGTCAACAGCAGTAGAGACTGTTCTGTCCCATGTTAGAGAGTCAACAGCAGTAGAGACTGTTCTGTCCCATGTTAGAGAGTCAACAGCAGTAGAGACTGTTCTGTCCCATGTTAGAGAGTCAACAGCAGTAGAGACTGTTCTGTCCCATGTTCCCATGTTAGAGAGTCAACAGCAGTAGAGACTGTTCTGTCCCATGTTAGAGAGTCAACAGCAGTAGAGACTGTTCTGTCCCATGTTAGAGAGGCAACAGCAGTAGACTGTTCTGTCCCATGTTAGAGAGTCAACAGCAGTAGACAGCAGTAGAGACTGTTCTGTCCCATGTTAGAGAGTCAACAGCAGTAGAGACTGTTCTGTCCCATGTTAGAGAGTCAACAGCAGTAGCAGGGATAGACTGTAGTTCAGAGAGACTGTTGACTAACAGTGACCTTGCTTGGCCTCTGGTGTCATTATCCAGAATATCTTTCTCGTAATCCCCCTCTTCTCCTCCTCCTCTCTTTTACTTGGTACAGTCTCTCTCTCTCTCTCTCTCTCTGTGTCCTATAGTTTGTTAGAGAGAAAGGCAGAGAGAAATAGAGATTTTGTTTTGTCGGAAAAGGGGAAGGAGGAGGAGAATAATACTTAAAAGGGAGCAGGAGAAGATTAGTTTTCCTTTCTTGAAGGCGACTAAATGGCCTAAAATCTATGGCACTGTGCAAGCTCTCCCTCTGCTGTGTGACTGTTGTATTACACCACTATGGAACAGTTTCTGAGACACTCTGACATGTTGTGTTTTATCTCTTCTCTCTTGCAGCCCATTAGCAATGCTGACTTCATAGTCCCCGTGGAGATAGATGGCACAGTTCATCAGGTACTGTAGGATCACTACTGTCTCTGTCTTTGTTCACTTTTAAATACTGGTTATTTGATTATGTGCACCGCAGTCATTAGTGTCTCCAACGGTGTTGTCAGAAATGACAAATTGTAAGTTTGATATTTTCACAAGTCTTTCAAAATCCGACCAAATGTTCCACTGTTGCTCCCAGTTCCTCTGAGCTCAACTCCAGAAGAAGAAGAAGAAGAGGAGGAGGAGAAAGGTTGTGACCCAGTTCAAGTAATCCAGGATAGGCTGTGTGTATCCTGGTTGGCCTGTTCATGATTACTTGAACTGGATGGCGGCTACTGCTACTGGTCTGGGAAAGAGTAAGAGGATTGCGGTGTGATTGTTCGACTTAATGTGTGTATGATCAGTGATTGTAGTTGTTGTAATTCTGACTGGTTTCAGGTGTATGACCCCAAAACACTGGTTGTATAAATAAATGCTCAGTAGTGAGTGCTCAACAAACGTTTCCTGTCAATCACCAGACTGTCCATTTAAATCGTGTCGAGATGATGCGTTCACAACCGGGTTTGTTTCAACGTCGTCGCCATGGGATCTGAAGGTCCTGGGTTCGCTTCTAGGAGGAGACATTATGACCATTCTTCCGTGCGTAGTTTTGACACAGTCCCGACACACACACGATGTTAAAGAGCATCTTTGAGTACCATTGGACAGAGACTGGTGTGTGTGTGTGTGTGTACTACTGCGCCACCTCCTACGCTACATCCCAGGAACACGCTGCTTAATGGCAAGGTGGGAGGATTGTGTTCCCTGAAATGCGTACACCAGCTGATTGACGGAGCGCCACGACCTCTCTACACACTTTTTAAAAAATCTCCGGGTCTTACTGTATCCCCCAGGAGACCCTCTCCGGGATACCGTCTTCTGTGCTCCGGGTCTTACTGTATCCCCCAGGAGACCCTCTCCGGGATACCGTCTTCTGGGCTCCGGGTCTTACTGTATCCCCCAGGAGACCCTCTCCGGGATACCGTCTTCTGGGCTCCGGGTCTTACTGTATCCCCCAGGAGACCCTCTCCGGGATCCCTTCTTCTGGGCTCCGGGTCTTACTGTATCCCCCAGGAGACCCTCTCCGGGATCCCTTCTTCTGGGCTCCAGGTCTTACTGTATCCCCCAGGAGACACTCTCCGGGATCCCTTCTTCTGGGCTCCGGGTCTTACTGTATCCCCCAGGACACCCTCTCTGGGATACCGTCTTCTGGGCTCCGGGTCTTACTGTATCCCCCAGGACACCCTCTCTGGGATCGGGTCTTGCTGTTTCCTGCGAGGATCAAACACTGAACTCACTCCTGTTACCATCCCCAAATATACAGGAGTCCTTTCCTCCCTCAGTCTCTTCCCTGTGTGCTGCCCTTCTGGCAGCTTTATGGGACTTGTACAGCTGGTGAGCAATCAGCCTTTGATTACTCACCAATCCCCAATCAGCCCCAATTAGTCCTGGCCAGAGAGCCCGTCGTGACCTGGCACGTCCAGCAGATGGAGCCATCGCCTCGTGATGTTTACTCCGTCTGTCACCAGGCCTTGACGAGTCTCCCCCTGGTGGCTGACCTGCTGTACGACCAGAGTATGTAAACAGTTAATGGGTAGGCTACATGGTGATTATTGTGTGTATTTTCTAGGAACTTCCTCTTTCCTCATATTGTCTTGTTAAAAGAGAGCTGGAACATTTACCCTGAGTTCTCCTTATTGGCTTAAATGGGTTTCTGTTTTGTTTTTTTCCCCGCTTCTCTCTGGAAAATCAGCTGTTAATGTTAAATAAATACTAACAACTGTATTATTTCTGTTGCCATTTGTTATTTTTGTGTACTTTTTACTTGACTTGTATTGCTGTGTTATGATGTATTATAATGTTGTGTAATAATGTTGTGTTTTACACCTGCTGGTGTAAAAACCAAGGAAATTAGATGATTAGGCTGTTTGAGAAGTTTTGAATCCTAAACAACCTGCATACACACTGTTTGAAGTGCAATAGACCAATATACAGTAGCTTCTGTAGTAGGTCAAATCTGTGTGCTGGAAAACCTTGGCAGAGCATGGGTGGGGTAGGCATTGTGGTGCTCATGTGAATTTCATTTATTTTCCTGCTTCAGACCAATGCCTACTTCTCACATAAAACACATGTTTTTTTTTAATCATCCTATATTAATCTGTGGTTGCAGGTGTACGTGCTGAAGAGACCTCATGTGGATGAGTTCCTGCAGAAGATGGGAGAGCTGTTTGAATGTGTTCTCTTCACGGCTAGTCTCGCAAAGGTACTTTCAACAACTCTAATCCTTTGTCACTTGTCTGACATACTCTGGTAGTCTACTATAGGGAATAGGGTGCATACTCTAGTAGTCTACTATAGGGTACATACTCTAGTAGTCTACTATAGGGAATAGGGTGCATACTCTAGTAGTCTACTATAGGGTACATACTCTAGTAGTCTACTATAGGGAATAGGGTGTGTACTCTAGTAGTCCACTATAGGGAATAGGGTGTGTACTCTAGTAGTCCACTATAGGGAATGGGGTGCATACTCTAGTAGTCTACTATAGGGTACATACTCTAGTAGTCCACTATAGGGAATAGGGTGCATACTCTAGTAGTCCACTATAGGGAACATGGTACATACTCAAGTAGTTTACTGTAGGGTGCATACTCTACTATTCCACTATGGGGAATTGGGTGCATACTCTAGTAGTCCACTATAGGGAACATGGTACATACTCAAGTAGTTTACTGTAGGGTGCATACTCTACTATTCCACTATGGGGAATTGGGTGCATACTCTAGTAGTCCACTATAGGGAATAGGGTGCATACTCTAGTAGTCCACTATAGGGAATAGGGTGCGTACTCTTGTAGTTCACTATAGGGAATAGGGTGCATACTCTAGTAGTCTACTATAGGGAATAGGGTGCATACTCTTGTAGTTCACTATAGGGAATAGGGTGCATTCTCTAGTAGTCTACTATAGGGAATAGGGTGCATACTCTAGTAGTCTACTATAGGGTGCATACTCTAGTAGTCCACTATAGGGAATAGGGTGCATACTCTAGTAGTCCACTATAGGGAATAGGGTGCATACTCTAGTAGTCCACTATAGGGAATAGGGTGCGTATTCTTGTAGTCCACTATAGGGAATAGGGTGCATACTCTAGTAGTCCACTATAGGGAATAGGGTGCATACTCTAGTAGTCTACTATAGGGTGCATACTCTTGTAGTTCACTATAGGGAATAGGGTGCATGCTCTATTAGTCTACTATAGGGTGCATACTCTAGTAGTCCACTATAGGGAATAGGGTGCATACTCTAGTAGTCCACTATAGGGAATAGGGTGCATACTCTAGTAGTCTACTATAGGGTGCATACTCTAGTAGTCCACTATAGGGAATAGGGTGCATACTCTAGTAGTCTACTATAGGGTGCATACTCTAGTAGTCCACTATAGGGAATAGGGTGCATACTCTAGTAGTCCACTATAGGGAATAGGGTGCCATTTGGGACATGGCTCTGTTCTCATTGTTTTGGTTTCTGTTTCTTCTGTCCCACCTCCTGTCTTCTGTTCTTCCTGCGTTAATATCTATCTACTCCCTTCTGTTCTTCCTGCGTTAATATCTATCTTCTCCCTCCTCTTGTCCATCTCTTTGAGCCGATCTCTGTCTGGGCAAGTGTCAACTGTCTGTGTGGTAAATGAGCGTCTCCCATTTTCAAAGTTTCCTTCCCTTCAGTAGTGGGATCTCCCTGTCCTACGGAGACTACCAACCATGTCAGTAAGCAGCTGCATTAAATCACTAAGATGTGCTAGTCTAGCCTGGGTACCAGTCTGTTTGTGCCAACATGTCACTCCTTTTCGTGCCAAAGGTTTGATAGCATGATTGCACTAACAGGCTAGTTAGTGGTAGTTGTGACACGGTAGCTTCAGAGCTTCCTGCTTCCATCTCTGTACAGTGTCTTCTTTGACCTTTTGATGTCTGACCCCTGACCTGTAGTAGTAACCTTTTTGACCCGTGTGTGTCCAGTATGCTGACCCTGTGGCGGATCTTCTGGACCAATGGGGTGTGTTCCGAGCCCGTCTGTTCCGGGAGTCATGTGTGTTTCACCGGGGGAACTATGTTAAGGACCTAAGCAGGCTGGGTAGAGAGCTCAGTAACGTCATCATACTGGACAACTCTCCTGCCTCCTACATCTTCCACCCCGAGAACGCTGTGAGTTCGCTAGTTACGCCTCTGTGTGTGGCAGACAACTCTCCTGCCACTGACCTAATGATCTTCCTTTGGAGCTACTGACCCCGCCAGGTTTTATTCCAGCCCTGCTCTAACACACGCGATTCTTCTAATCAGCTGCTGATCTAGACGTTGATCACTTGAATCAGGTGTGTTTAGTGCAGGGCCGGAACCAAAAGCCATTACACACAGTAGACCCAACTGAACCAGCATGTGCTGTCTGTCTCCTCAGGTGCCGGTCCAGTCGTGGTTTGATGATCTGAGCGACACAGAGCTACAGGACCTGCTGCCCTTCTTCGAGGGCCTGAGCAGAGAGGAAGAGGTGTATGGTGTGTTGCAGAACCTCCGGGGCAGGTAGCACCAGGGTAACCCCATCTTCCTCTTTTCTCTCTCTTTCTCTCTCTCTCTTTCTCTTTCTTTCTCACTCTGCCTCTTTAACGACACACCATCGCTCAGGCTTAGACAGATTTCCCGGCCTCCGGCCCCTAGGGGCAACCTGGAGTCACACTGTGGATTGTAGTGTGTAACCCAACACCAGACACCCCAAACAGTACACCTCTCTCCGCTATGGTATCCTCCCCTAGAGGCTGGGGGCTCACTGTAGTCAGAGTGGAGAATACTCCAACTCCCATGGAGCACAGTGGCGGAACCAGGAAGCTCGACTGTGACATCATCGGTTAGAAGATTTGTATGGAACGGCAGAATGCGTTTTTGATTTGAGGGAATGGACGCAAAGGAAGAAACTCTAGTCTTGTGTTGTGACACTGACTAACAGGCAGAGTTGTTACTTTTAACCAAAAATCTATATTTTGTGTGGAAATGTTTTTTTTTTTTTTTTTTTTTTTTTTGTGAAGATAACCGATAAATTCAGTCTGAGTATTAGGTCCTTGTATTGTTGCTATGCATCAGGCAGTGTCTGGTAGTTTGAAAGGACTGTGATTCACTGTTTTCCCTTTCTTACCGAATGAAGTGCCTTGTTTGAATGTGGTTATGAGGAGATATTTTGTACATGGCATATTTTCAGAATACTTCTTCAAGTCTTTTTATTGAATTCTGTCTATACTTTAAAATGGAGACCGCTATGATTCTTTATAACAAACCACTGTTTTTATTTTAGGAGGTTGTCATACCTTGTATTGGTTACACGTTATATTCTCTTCTTTTTGACACCATATAAGCGTTTTATTTTCTCTTTATCTTGCCGTCTTCACTATACCTTAGAATAGTGTATTATGGTTAATTTGTTGTAAGAAGCAAAGGAATATGTAACTTTCTACATAGCAATTAGGCTGAATTTTGAGAAAAACATCCTGAACCATAGTTGAATTTGTGCCAACATTTCTCAATGTATTTCTTTTATTCGTTTTTGCCAAAAAGTGATTTCAATTGTTAAAATCTAAGTAGGGGTTTAGCTCAGTCTATTTTAAAGAGTTTTGCCAGTTAACGAATGCTATTCAGTTATGTTTTGAAGTGAATTAATCCTACTTTGTTAGCAATCCAGTTAATTATTTATAGTCTGCTAGTTTTTAACTAGCATGCAAGTCATTTTATTTCTGCACATGGATATAAGTCTAGCAACAAACAAAAAATATCCTTCGGGAGGCGGTAACCCATACAAATCCCCCCCAGTGGTACACTGTTGCCATGGTATCCCCCTCATTGTTTCCAGTGATCTAGTGTGCGTCCCAAACGTCCCTATTCCCTATTTAGTGCACTACTGTTGAGCATGGTCCAAAGTAGTGCACTACATTGGAGTTAGGGTGTAGTTTGGGATGCAGTCCTGATGTTGTACAGTATTCTAATGGGTAGAGTGCCATGTTTCTCCTCACCGCAGTGCCTGACTTGAGTCCTGAGGACACACACGGAAACAGTACTGTAACCATGGGCAATAACTTTCAGGAGACTCAACCTGGGTCAGTGTTAGGGCAGAGTGTTTCCCCCCCCATACCATGTGACCTGATCAGGAAATACTCTGGCCCCATTGTTATTGGCTATTACCAGGGCCTGTTGTTATTGGCTATTACCAGGGCCTGTTGTTATTGGCTATTACCAGGGCCTGTTGTATTAATTTATTTTGGCGCGTTACAAAATACAATACAAATTCAACAATTTACAAATACATTTTCAAGAAAAAACGGTCACATTCCTCAGCAAGGTGGTCCCCATTCAGCATGTTGAACTGCCGAGAGGCACCAGAACATCCTGTTGTAGAGACTGTAGGTTGTTCCATACATGGACATCCTGTTGTAGAGACTGTAGGTTGTTCCATACATGGACATCCTGTTGTAGAGACTGTAGGTTGTTCCATACATGGACATCCTGTTGTAGAGAACTCTGTAGGTTGTTCCATACATGGACATCCTGTTGTAGAGAACTCTGTAGGTTGTTCCATACATGGACATCCTGTTGTAGAGAACTCTGTAGGTTGTTCCATACATGGACATCCTGTTGTAGAGAACTCTGTAGGTTGTTCCATACATGGACATCCTGTTGTAGAGAACTCTGTAGGTTGTTCCAAACATGGACATCCTGTTGTAGAGAACTCTGTAGGTTGTTCCATACATGGACATCCTGTTGTAGAGACTCTGTAGGTTGTTCCAAACATGGACATCCTGTTGTAGAGAACTCTGTAGGTTGTTCCAAACATGGACATCCTGTTGTAGAGACTCTGTAGGTTGTTCCAAACATGGACATCCTGTTGTAGAGAACTCTGTAGGTTGTTCCATACATGGACATCCTATTGTAGAGAACTCTGTAGGTTGTTCCATACATGGACATCCTGTTGTAGAGAACTCTGTAGGTTGTTCCATACATGGACATCCTATTGTAGAGAACTCTGTAGGTTGTTCCAAACATGGACATCCTGTTGTAGAGAACTCTGTAGGTTGTTCCATACATGGAATGCAAAGAAACTAAAAGCTGATTGACTTGACTCTCTGATCTGATTAGGGAAAACTCCTGTCTCTCCCATCTCATTGTGTAGGAGTCTGAACAGTGAATGCAGGTTCTGTTGTAACACTCTGGGCACTGCTAAAGGACCGCAGGATACCTCGGCATGGTAATAATGCCTTAAAGCAATTCTCCGTCATGAATCCCAAGGTATCTAGTCTAGCTATAACATCATAGACCAGGAAGAAACACAATGTCCTGACCAATGGGTAAAAGCAGCAGGTGGTCACGTGATCACCTGCTGGGTGTCGACGAGCGGTGCGATTCGTTCGAGAAATGGAACAGAAAATGATGATCTGTTCAGAGGCAATAGGACGGTCACCCACTGCTTTTAATGGTTGGCACAGTGTGTTTAGACCTTAAGGTTTTCACAGTGATTTTGGTAGGCAGGCTACTGTTGGTAGCTCCTATGGGGTCTTGGTGTACCATATTGTCAACCTGTGGTTGTTGACATGGACATTTTAATAATAATGTTTGTGTATTATTGCTGATGATTGGGGTGTCATGCTTTCAATATGTTACTTGTTTGTAATGCAATGAATGCCCTTTAGTGTAATCGAAAGTATTACTGGGTTTCAAGTATTACTGGGTTTCTCTCTCTCTCTCTCTCTCTCTCTCTCTCTCTCTCTCTCTCTCTCTCTCTCTCTCTCTCTCTCTCTCTCTCTCTCTCTCTCTCAAACTGTTGTTCATATCATTGTGATATTTTTCTAGTTACCTTTGTCAGTATTTGGTTTTGAAAAAGTTGCCCATTTTTATCCAGCTGGTGTTTTTAATTTGTCTTCTCTCAGCACGGTAACGTCTCTCTCTCTCTCTCTGTGATGACGAACATCTCTAGCACACTTTGAGAAAACAGGTGTTGGTGACGACATCTATTGAATTCCGTTTTCAATCAGAACTCTTTTACCTCACATTACAGTACCAGTCAAAAGTTTGGACACAGCTACTCATTCAAGGGTTTTTCTTTATTTGTACTATTTTCTACATTGTAGAATAATAGTGACGACATCAAAACTATGAAATAACACATATGGAATCCTGTAGTAACCAAAAAAGTGTTCAACAAATCAAAATATATTTTATATTTGAGATTCTCCAAAGTAGCCACCCTTTGCCTTGATGACGGCTTTGCACACTCTTGGCATTCTCTCAACCAGCTTTTCATTCACTCATCCCAAACCATCTCAATTGGGTTGAGGTCGGGTGATTGTGGAGGCCAGGCCATCTGATACAGCACACCATCACTCTCCTTCTTGGTTAAATGGGGTCATTGTCCTATTGATAAACAAATGATAGACCCACTAAACGCAAACCAGATGGGATGGCGTTTCCCTGCAGAGTGATGTGGTAGCCATGCTGGTTAAGTGTGCCTTGAATTCTAAATTAATCACTGACAGTGTCACCAGCAAAGCATCCCACCTCCATCCTTCACAGTTGGAACCACACATGCAGAGATCATCTGTTCAACTTCTCTGCGTCTCACAAAGACCACAGCGGTTGGAACCAAAAATCTCACATTCTTGGTCTGCCATTTCTGAGACTGATAATTCTCTCATGAACTTATCCTCTGCAACAGAGGTAACTCTGTGTCTTCCTTTCCTGTGGCGGTCCTCATAAGAGCCTGTTTCATTATAGTGCGACTGCACTTTAAGAAACTTTCAAAGTTCTTGAAATTTTCCGGATTTACTGACCTTCATGTCTTCAAGTAATGATGGACTGTCGTTTCTCTTTGCATATTTGAGCTGTTCTTGCCATAATATGGACTTTGGTGTTTTACCAAATAGGGCTATCTTCTGTATATCACCCCTACCTTCTCACAACACAACTGTATCAAACGCATTAAGAAGGAAAGAAATTCCACAAATGAACTTTTAACAAGACACACCTGTTAATTGAAATGCATTCCAGGTGACTACCTCATGAAGCTGGTTGAGCGAATGCCAAGAGTGTGCAAAGCTGTCATCAAGGCAAAGGGTGGCTACTTTGAAGAATCTTAAATATAAAATATATTTTGATTTAACACTTTTTTGGTTACTATATGATTCCACATGTGTTATTTCATAGTTTTGACGTCTTCGCTATTATTCTACAATGTAGAAAATCTTTTTTTTTTTAAATAAAGAAAACCCCTTGAATGATTAGTTACTGTACATGAAGACTAGGTGTATGTATGATGTGTCAGACACTGCATTCAGTCACACACGATCACACATGTCCTTGTTTAACACAGTCTTCTACCAGTCTCCGATTTCAACTCACAGGGAAGTTCAGTTGGTATTCTTTGTCAGATTATTTGTGTTGCTTTCTCTTCTAATTGGTGTACTTTTGAGTGTCCATGTTTTTGTTTTCACCCTGTACTCTCCACACTATCAACATTTCTTTGCCGTCTTTCAATTGTAATAAAATGTTAAATGCAACCCATACCTTCATACCGCATATTTATTTCATGCCCTACCGACCCATACCGTTCCCTACCGACCCATACCGTTCCCTACCGACCCATACCGTTCCTTACCAACCCATACCGTTCCCTACCAACCCATACCGTTCCCTACCGACCCATACCGGCCCCTAACGACACATACCGGCCCCTAACGACACATACCGGCCCCTAACGACACATACCGGCCCCTAACGACACATACCGGCCCCTACCGACACATACCGGCCCCTACCGACACATACCGGCCCCTACCGACACATACCGGCCCCTAACAACCCATACCTTCATACCGCATATTTATTTCATGCCCTACCAACCCATACCGTTCCCTACCAACCCATACCGGCCCCTACCAACCCATACCGTTCCCTACCAACCCATACCGTTCCCTACCGACCCATACCGGCCCCTAACGACACATACCGGCCCCTACCGACACATACCGGCCCCTACCAACCTATACCGTCCCCCACCGACCCATACCGTTCCCTACCGACCCATACCGTTCCCTACCAACCCATACCGTTCCCTACCAACCCATACCGGCCCCTACCAACCCCTGCCAGCCCATATCCCGACCCATACTAGCCCTTACCCGCTACCAACCTATACCTTCAGGCATGACTTGTGATATTGATTTGTCAGTTGTGATTAATATATTGCTAAACAGTTTAAAGCTAAGGTAAGGCTAGACGAGACATTGTTTGATTGAAGCAAAAGGATCGTCAGAGAAGACTGAAGTGACCGAGAGATCTGGGCCTGTATTTAGTGTCGAGTACTAGTGCTGATCTAGGATCAGGTCCCCATTTCTTGTTGATTATTGATTTTAAAAGGTTAAACTGATTCTAGATCAGCACTCCTCCTGTGAGACTGAATTACAGGCCCTGTGGTGACTCCATCTGAGTCTCTCAAACCCCAGCAGGTCAGAGAGGGACATTGCTGTACAGTGTTTTTTAAAATTTATTACAGTAATTATGATTTTGGAGCATATTTTCTTCCTTGTCACAATAAAGCACCTTTTTAAGAAAATAAGTCTTTTTTTTTTGCACTTTTTTTTCTCAATTGATTGATAAGCCCGTGGCAAGTTGAATCGGTTTTCACTAAATGACGGACGATTTAAGTATAAGTACAAAAGATTATCAACACCTGCTCTTTGCATGACAAACTATCCAGGTGAAAGCTATGACCCCCTTATTGATGTCACTTGTTAAATCCACTTCAATCAGTGTAGACCACAGGAGGTTGGTGGCACCTTAACTGGGGAGGACAAGCTCGTGGTAATGGCTGGAATGGTATCAAGTACTTGAAAGATGATGTTTCCATGTGTTTGATGCCATTCCATTCGCTTCGTTCCAGCCATTACTATGAGCCGTCCTCTCCTCAGCAGCCTCCACTGGCGAAGATGAAGAGGAGGAGACGGGTATAAGAAGGATTTTTAAGCCTTGAGATATGGGTTGTGTAGGCCTATTTGTGATTGGGCAAGACAAAATATTGAAGTACCTTTTTTGAACAGGGTATGGTAGTAGGTGCCAGGCACACCAGTTTGTCAAGAACTGCAACGCTGCTGAGTTTCCTGTGTGTATCAAGAATGGTCCACCACCCAATGGACATCGAGCCACATTGATACAACTGGGAAGCATTGGAATCAACATGTGCCACCATCCCCGTGGAACGCTTTGGACACCTAAGAGTTCATGACCCGACTAATTGAGGGGGAGGCAACTCAATATTAGGAAGAATCTTAAGGGCAGATTGGGGAGTTGAGGAGCTACACGGTTACACAGTGCCAGCTTGATGTGTTTTTGTCGACTAGAGTCAGTGGTACCCAACTCTACATTGTCTAATACTTACGTGACCCATGGAACACAGTACGTAATATAATATTTCATGAGTGCATTTCCCCACACTCGATGCTCATAATTAGTACAGATATTTGGTAGTAACGGTTGAATTTAAAAAAAAACATTTGATTAACTGTGAATTACTGACACCAACTGATAGCACAAACAATTCATTTGTTTTCTTAATTTATCAGAGATTGCATTTTCCCAGAACAAATTAAACATGTACATATTATACTTGGTTGATATCACATACAGCGCATTTAGAAACTATTCAGACCCCTTGACCTTTTTCCACATTTTGTTAAGTTACAGCCTTATTCTAAAAGGGATACCATTTTTTTTGTTCTCATCAGTCGACACACAATACCCCATAATGACATCACAATACCCCATAATGACATCACAATACCCCATAATGACAGCACAATACCCCATAATGACATCACAATACCCCATAATGACAGCACAATACCCCATAATGACATCACAATACCCCCTATGACATCACAATACCCCATAATGACATCCCAATACCCCATAATGACACCACAATACCCCATAATGACACCACAATACCCCATAATGACATCACAATACCCCATAATGACATCACAATACCCCATAATGACATCCCAATACCCCATAATGACACCACAATACCCCATAATGACATCACAATAGCCCATAATGACATCACAATACCCCATAATGACAGCACAATAACCCATAATGACATCACAATACCCCATAATGACATCACAATACCCCATAATGACAGCACAATACCCCATAATGACAAAGCAAAAACAGGTCTTTAGATGTTTTTTCAAGATTATTACAAATAAAAAAACTGATCACATTTACATAAGTATTTATGTTTACATAAGTTTACATAAGTATTCAGACCCTTTACTCAGTACTTTGTTGAAGTACCTTTGGCAGTGATTACAGCCTCGAGTCTTCTTGTGTAGGACGCTACAAGCTTGGCACACATGTATGTGTAGTTTCTCTTATTCTTCTCTGCAGATCCTCAAGCTCTGTCAGGTCTCTCCAGAGATGTTAGATCGGGTTTAAGTCTGGGCTCTGGCTGGGCCACTCAAGGACATTGAGACTTGTCCCGAAGCCACTCCTGCATTGTCTTGGCTGTGTGCTCAGAGTCATTGTCCTGTTGGAAGGTGAACCGTTGCCTCAGTCTAAAGGTCCTGAGCGCTCTGGAGCAGGATTTCATCAAGGATCCCTCTGTACTTTGCTCTGTTCATCTTTCCCTCGATCCTGACTAGTCTCCCAGTCCCTGCTGCTGAAAAACATCCCTACAGCATCATGCTGCCACCACCAGGCTTCACCGTAGGGATGGTGCCAGGTTTCCTCCAGATGTGACAAAGAGTTCAATCTTGGTTTCATCAGACCAGATAATATTGTTTCTCATGGTCTGAGAGTCTTTAGGTGCCTTTTGGCAAACTCCAAGTGGGCTGTCATGTGCTTTTAACTGAGGAGTGGCTTCCATCTGGCCACTCTACCATAAAATCCTGATTGGTGTAGTGCTGCAGAGATAGTCTGGAAGGCTCTCCCATCTCCACAGAGGAACTCTGGAGCTCTGTCATGGTGACCATTGGGTTCTTGGTAACCTCCCTGACCAAGGCCCTTCTCCCCTATTGCTCAGTTTGGCTGGGGGGCCAGCTCCAGGAAGAGTTTTGGTGGTTCCAATCTTCTTCAATTTAAGAATTGGGCTCCCGAGTGGCGCGGCGGTCTAAGGCACTGCATCTAAGTGCAAGAGGCATCACTACAGTCCATGGTTTGAATCCAGGCTGTATCACATCCGGCTATGATTGGGAATCCCATAGGGCGGCGCACAATTGGCCCAGAGTCGTCCGGGTTTGGCTAGGGTAGGCCGTCATTGTAAATATGGGGCGGCAGGTAGCCTAGTGGTTAGAGCGTTGGGCCAGTAACCGAAAGGTTGCTAGATCAAATCTCTGAGCTGACAAGGTAAAAATCTGTCTTTCTGCCCCCCCCCTGAACAAGGTAGTTATCCCACTGTTCCTAGGCTGTCATTGTAAATAAGAATTTGTTTGTAACTGACTTGCCTAGTTAAATAAAGTTTACATTTTAAAAACAAATGATGTAGGCCACTGTGTTCTTGGGGAAATTCAATGTTGCAGACATTTTTTTGTTACCCTTCCCCAGATCTGACACAATCCTGTCTGAGCTCTACGGACAATTCCATTGACCTCATGGCTTGGTTTTCGCTCTGACATGCACTGTCAACTCTGGGACCTTTTTATATAGACAGGTCTGTGCCTTTTCAAATCATGTCCAATCAATTGAATTTTCCACAGGTGGACTCCAATCAAGTTGTAGAAACATCTCAATGTCGAGTCTCATAGCAAAGGGTCTGAATACTTATGTGAATAAGGTATTTCTGTTTTTTAATTTTTTTTATCTAATTAGCAAACATTTCTAAACCTGTTTTTGCTTTGTCATTATGGGGTATTGTGTGTAGATTGATGAGAGAAAAAATGTCCTTCATTCATTTTAGAATAAGTCTGTAACGTAACAAAATGTGGCAAAAGTCAAGGGGTCTGAATACTTTCCGAATGGACTGTACACAATGTGGATATTGATTCATAACAATAAAAGCTGAAACATCTAAGTGCTTCTTTGTAAAAAAAATATATCTTGTCTGTTTGTTGGTTTCAAATACTGTTCATTCAATGAATTATCTTAAAATTATCATTTGAATACCTTGATTTAAATAAACTCATTATGCAACACAGAAAATAAATGGTGGACATAAAAAATACAAAAATTAAAAAATACAACGACCCAAAATGAAAAGTGTTTTAACACTATAAAAATACCGAGTACACAAAAACAATGGTTTGTATAATCCCTGTGATGTGATAGTTTGATAAACTTGTTCATTTGTCACAATTCCCCAAAATACTAGTACAAAAAACTCAAATGGAGTTCTACTGTTACAGATAATCTTCTTGCCTATTCGATAAGCTAATTATAATTATTTTTCAAAAATCCAGAGGAGGATGTCCTCTGGACCCAGACCGACCCCTAGCCCCGCCTCCCTCGGGCCCAGTCCCAAACCAACCCCTAGCCCCGCCTCCCTAGGGCCCAATCCCAAACCAACCCCTAGCCCCGCCTCCCTAGGGCCCAATCCCAAACCACCCCCTAGCCCCTCCTCCGTAGGACACTTACACATATTCAATCATTTCAGATCCACTCTAGTGCCCTAGGGTGTAGTGGTATAGGGCTGAAGGTCTGTTTGGGACTGGACGATAGTCACAGTGGTGATTATGGCACATTCGGACAGGTGTTGTTTTAGGCATCCATGATCATGATGTGTACGAACAGTCCTGCTGAGGGAAGGGGGTCTCCTTCCTTGTTGAGTAGCGGCACGTGTCTGTATCCTAAACGGAGAGAAGGGTCGCAGTCAATGAACAGTCAGTACCAGTCAAAAGTTTGGACACCTACTCATTCAAGGTTTTTTCCTTTATTTTTTACTATTTTCTACATTGTAGAATAATAGTGAAGACGTTAAAACTATGAAATAACACATATGGAATCATGTAGTAACCAAAAAAGTGTTAAACAAATATTCATAGATTTTATATTTGAGATTCTTCAAAGTATCCACCCTTTGCCTTGATGACAGATTTGCACACTCTTGGCATTCTCTCAACCAGCTTCATGAGGTAGTCACCTGGAATGCATTTCAATGAACAGTTGTGCGTTGTTAAAAGTTCATTTGTGGAATTTCTTTCCTTCTTAATGTAATGCGTTTGAGCCAATCAGTTGTGTTGTGACAAGGAAGAGGTGGTATACAGAAGATAGCCCTATTTGGTAAAAGATCAAGTCTATATTATGGCAAGAACAGCTCAAATAAGCAAAGAGAAATTACAGTCCATCATTAGTTTAAGACATGAAGGTCAGTTAATCCAGAAAATTTCAAGAACTTTGAAAGTTTCTTCAAGTGCAGTCGCAAAAACCATCAAGCGCTATGATGAAACTGGCTCTCATGAGGACCGCCGCAGGAAAGGAAGACCCAGAGTTACCTCTGCTGCAGAGGACAAGTTCATTAGAGTTAACTGTCTCTCATAAGGACCGCCACAGGAAAGGAAGACCCAGAGTTACCTCTGCTGCAGAGGATACGTTTATTAGAGTTAACTGCACTTCAGGTTGCAGCCAAAATAAACGCTTCACAGAGTTCAAGTAACAGACACATCTCAACATCAACTGTTCAGAGGAGACTGTGTGAATCAGGTCTTCATGGTCGAATTGCTGCAAAGAAACCACTACTAAAGGACACCAATGAGAAGAAGAGACTTGCTTGGACATTACACTGGTGGAAATCTGTCCTTTTGTCTGATGAGTCCAAATTTGAGATTTTTGGTCCCAACTGCCATGTCTTTGTTTGACGCAGAGTAGGTGAACAGATGATCTTTGCAAGTGTAGATCCCACCGTGAAGCATGGAGGAGGAGGTGTGATGGTGTGGGGGAACTTTGCTGTTTACACTGTCTGTGATTTATTTAGAATTCAAGGCACACTTAACCAGCATGTCTACCACAGCATTCTGCAGCGATACGCCATCCCATCTGGTTTGCACTTAGTGGGACTATCATTTGTTTTTCAACAGGACAATGACCCAAAACACACCTCCAGGCTGTGTAAGGGCTATTTGACCAAGAAGGAGAGTGATGGAATGCTGCATTTTTGATTTAAGCTTTATTTAATTAGGCAAGTCAGTTAAGAACACATTTATATTTACAATGACAGCCTACCCCGGCCAAACCCTAACCCGGACAATGCTGGGCCAATTGCGCGCCGCCTGCATCAGTTCACCGGCCTCCACAATCACCCAACCTAAACCCAATTAAGATGGTTTGGGATGAGTTGGACCGCAGAATGAAGGAAAAGCAGCCAACAAGTGCTCAGCATATGTGGGAACTCCTTCAAGACTGTTGGAAAAGCATTCCTCATGAAGCTGGTTGAGATAATTCCAAGAGTGTGCTTGAAATGGGTGGCTACTTTGAAGAATATATTTTGATTTGTTTAACACTTTTTGGGTTACTACATGATTCCATATGTGTTATTTCATAGTTGTGATGTATTCACTATTATTGTACAATGTAGAAAATGGTGTGTCCAAGCTTTTGACTGGTACTGTAGTTAAAGAGCGAAACAAAGCTTTACAGTCTTGTCATTATGACAGAGACTCTGTTCTCTGTGTCAGAGAGGAGACAATACTTCCCTATCATCTAGTCACACTGACAGGAAAAGCATAGTATGGGCTTTCAGTGTTAGTAGATTAAGAATCGTTTCTATCAAAATAAAGAACCAATGGTTGAGTTTGGACTTTGGAACTTTGGAACGATGACTCTTGCCAGTGTATTAAAACACTGAAGGTACTGTAAGGATCTATTACCAACTCACCCATCTCATCTGGCAAAGGGTATAGCTACTAACTAATCTGTAAACTAGTGGATGGCAGGGTATGGCTACTAACTAATCTGTAAACTAGTGGATGGCAGGGTATGGCTACTAACTAATCTGTAAACTAGTGGATGGCAGGGTATGGCTACTAACTAATCTGTAAACTAGTGGATGGCAGGGTATGGCTACTAACTAATCTGTAAACTAGTGGATGGCAGGGTATGGCTACTAACTAATCTGTAAACTAGTGGATGGCAGGGTATGGCTACTAACTAATCTGTAAACTAGTGGATGGCAGGGTATGGCTACTAACTAATCTGTAAACTAGTGGATGGCAGGGTATGGCTACTAACTAATCTGTAAACTAGTGGATGGCAGGGTATGGCTACTAACTAATCTGTAAACTAGTGGATGGATACTAACTAATCTGTAAACTAGTGGATGGGGTATGGCTACTAACTAATCTGTAAACTAGTGGATGGCAGGGTATGGCTACTAACTAATCTGTAAACTAGTGGATGGCAGGGTATGGCTACTAACTAATCTGTAAACTAGTGGATGGCAGGGTATGGCTACTAACTAATCTGTAAACTAGTGGATGGCAGGGTATGGCTACTAACTAATCTGTAAACTAGTGGATGGCAGGGTATGGCTACTAACTAATCTGTAAACTAGTGGATGGCAGGGTATGGCTACTAACTAATCTGTAAACTAGTGGATGGCAGTGTATAGCTACTAACTAATCTGTAAACTAGTGGATGGCAGGGGCTGAGTACTAACTTACCCATCTGTAAACTGGTGAATGGTATGACTACTAACCTACCCATCGGTAAACTGGTGAATGGTATGACTACTAACCTACCCATCGGTAAACTGGTGAATGGTATGACTATGGTATGACTACTAACCTACCCATCGGTAAACTGGTGAATGGTATGACTATGGTATGACTACTAACTTACCCATCTGTAAACTGGTGAATGTTATGACTACTAACTAACCCATCTGTAAACTGGTCAATGGTATGACTACTAACTTACCCATCTGTAAACTGGTGAATGGTATGACTACTAACTTACCCATCTGTAAACTGGTGAATGTTATGACTACTAACTAACCCATCTGTAAACTGGTCAATGGTATGACTACTAACTTACCCATCTGTAAACTGGTGAATGTTATGACTACTAACTAACCCATCTGTAAACTGGTGAATGGTATGACTACTAATTTACCCATCTGTAAACTGGTGAATGGTATGACTACTAACTTACCCATCTGTAAACTGGTGAATGGTACGGTGAACTGTCCGACGAAGTCATTATCAGTAACAGAGTCGTGGTCCTCGACCACAAAGCGGACCAGGGCCAGCTCTGGCACGTACACATCAAACTTAAAGTTCTCATTCCACATCGGGTTGAAACCTGAGCAGTCCAAAAAAACAAGAAAGCACCCCGTTACACATTGGTAGAAACATCTGTTAGTTAAATGAGCATTGTTGAATTCGGGTCAGAACAGTGTCACTTGCTAAGCACTTTGAGTGTGTGAATTCTCATACCATTGTTCTCAATGTACGGCGTCTCTTTATCTGCGGTGTCAGCAGGCACCCCGTGTATCTCCACTTTGACCAGCGCGTCCACAATGGATGTCTTTTTCTGGTTTACTTTTGGAAGCTGCTGGGCTGAGACGATCTGGGAATGACAAAGGGGAAAACGGCTACATGGTCAGCGTTTTTGTCATCATCAATGTGGAAACATAGTCATAAGAGAGTGAACGTTGATAACACACAAGCTACTGTATATATGACAAAAAATACAATTTTATTCGTCACATTGCTTGGTAAAACAACGTGTAGACTAACAGGGAAAAGCTGACGTATGGGTCCTTCCCAGCAATACAGAGAGGAAGAAAATAGAGAAATAATAGAAAAGTAAAACATGTAATAATAGAAACACAACGAGTAACAATAATTTGGCTAAATGTACGGTGTACCAGTACTGAGTTGATAGGGGTACAAGGTCAATAATTTGGCTAAATGAGGTCAATGAGATATGTACCAACAAGCCAGAGAATGAGTCTGACCAATAATTTGGCTAAATGCACAGTGTACCAGTACTGAGTCGATGTGCAGGGGTACAAGGTCAATAATTTGGCTAAATGCGCGGTGTACCAGTACTGAGTCGATGTGCAGGGGTACGAGGTCAATAATTTGGCTAAATGTACGGTGTACCAGTACTGAGTCGATGTGCAGGGGTACGAGGTCAATAATTTGGCTAAATGTACGGTGTACCAGTACTGAGTCGGTGTGCAGGGGTACGAGGTCAATAATTTGGCTAAATGCACTGTGTACCAGTACTGAGTCGATGTGCATGGGTACGAGGTCATTGAGATATGTACATATAACCAACAAGCCAGAGAATGAGTCTGACCATGAGGTGGAGCGTCTTGTGCTGCAGCCACGGTCCCGCGGTCAGGGTGATGGGGTCAAACTCCGACCCCAGGTCCCTCATGTAGGCCGGCTTTAGGACGTATCCCGTCTTCCCGTTGGTCAGGAACCGACCCTGGTTCACATCCATGTCATTACAGGAGGTCTGGAAGTTCAGGGACACTGACAGGAGGAGAGGAGATTAAGTAACAGTTGTGGGGAGAATACTTACCCTTCTAGAATGCTCACTCGTAATGGATGGTGCAAGCATAATTTCCTCACGCCAGTCCTTTAAAATCCATGAGGGGGAGTGTACATTTAAAAAATCAGTCATTTGACAGATGATGTTATCCAGAATGCCTTGCTCAAGGGCACATTGACAGATTTTTCACGGAGTCGGCCCAACGCTCTTGTCTTGACGCTAGCCCCCACTTACAACCTTACAACCACGTCGTAAATACCACAGAGACTCCTCTCTCCGTGACCATGCGGTATAGAGAGAGAATGTTTCACAGTAAGACAAAGGGATTCTCCCGCCGAATTCTACTCCATCACAGAATTTGAGAATTGAACAATATTCCTATTTTGGAGAATGTATAAATGGTAGGTGGAGAAGCCAGCTACGACCCGGTCCATTCTGTTTCATGTTTGTGACCTCATGAAAGACAATCCAACCCCATTACTCTAACTCTCTTTATACAGGTCCCTCAGTTACGAGGCTTTCATCTTATTCTTGTTTAAAATGAATGAGTAAAGATGAAACTATTTGTGAAATGATGTAATGTGATGTTAACTTTTTTTATTTTATTAACCTGCCCAGGAACTGGGGCGGCAGCGTAGCCTAGTGGTTAGAGTGTAGAGGCGGCAGGGTAGCCTAGTGGTTAGAGTGTAGAGGCGGCAGGGTAGCCTAGTGGTTAGACCGTTGGACTAGTAAGCGGAAGGTTGCAAGCTCAAACCCCTGAGCTGACAAGGTACAAATCTGTCATTCTGCCCCTGAACAGGCAGTTAACCCACTGTTCCTAGGCCGTCATTGAAAATAAGAATTTGTTCTTAACTGACTTGCCTAGTTAAATAAAGGTTAAAAAACTGCGGTTGAAAATTAGCCGGCTGGCTAAAACCATCACTTTTACTGAAACATTGATTAATGTGCACTGTCCCTGTAAAAATAAAAAATAAACTCAACTCAAAATGAGAAAAATCATCTTCCCTGTAAAGTTTAACTAAGTTAGTAGTCACGCCCAGGTAAATAGGCATTGGTTGGAAATGATGACCCACCCCCTTTTCTACATTTCTATAAGTGCCTTGGACTAAGCAAGCCCCGGGGTGAGCTGTGGTGGCAAATAGTTGGATATCCACTCCGCATAACGAAAAGTCATTCAAGTTCCGAATAAATCCTCACGTTTAAAAGGACTAATTCTAATGTCAACCATTCAGGCCAGGAAACGTGGGCGCTTGCTCTTCACGTGAAATGGTATGAATTCTGAACTATTGATCACTCAAGAAGAAGTGAGTCCTAGATGACAGCATAACAGACTGTAGCTGAAAAGGTAGCAAATCTAGTACGACAACACTGACCGACGTGGACGAGTCTCCAGAGAGAGATGAACCTCTCAGAACATGTGAACTTCTCACACGACGACATGGAAGATTCCACAAAGGACAGGGCGACATCGACTGGGCAAACCAGAGCCTCACATCACCAGCTTCACGTAAATACAATGCATTGCTTTTTCGAATGAGCGATCGTAAGTGGCATATGTATTTATGAGAGAATAGCTTCGCATAGAGACTCATGTCCCTTAGTCTTACTTCCAAAACCCCTTCTCTTTTCTGAATCTATCATGTGTCGTACAGCAGGTCAGCCACCAGGGGGAGACTCGTCGAGGCCTGGTGACAGACGGAGTAAACATCACGAGGCGATGGCTCCATCTGCTGGACGTGCCAGGTCTCGACGGGCTCTCTGCCCAGGACGAATTGGGGCTTTTGATTTATTATTTAATAAACACCCTGGAAACCCGAACTAATCACACTCTGTCCGTGTCTGATCTGTGTAAACGTCTTGACCAAACCCCCTGGTGTGCCACACGTGTTATAACCAAACGGTTTTTGTTTAGTCCACTATGGACGGTATAATGTTGTTTAATTAGTTAGTAAATAAATAATTGAGCCAGTTGGTGTATGGATGATTTATAGTAAAGGCTGGGTTTGTGCAGATAACCAACAATTTACGATGTTCAGATGAGACTGACAAAGGTAATAATAATAATTAATTGACTAATTCATCAGATATTAAAATACCTGAAGAGTTGTATTCAGAAAATTGTAACTTTGTAATCTGAAAATTTTTCGTGTTGCCCCGACTTCCTAGTTAATTATATTTACATGATTTGTTTAATCACATAATAATAATTACAGAGAATTGATTAGATAAAATAAGTCTTCACCTTTAATGATACTAAAGACACAACAGTCTTAACCGCTAGGCTACCTGCTGCCTAACTTCAGGAGAGAATTGTACCACAGCACATTTACTACATGAAAACATTCCCTCTTGCCCTTGTCCCTTCTTCTTTTAGACAGTCTTACCGATCTGACAGCCTGCGTTCCACAAAGGTACAGGGTTATAGTTGGAGGAGTCTGTTCTGGTGCCTGCTGGATAGATACGACTCAGCTTGTCCACATTGTGATGGATGTAGCTGTTGGCTGGAGAGAGGGAGAGAGAGAGAGAGAGAACAAAACAAGAGAGAGAACAAACAAAAGAGAGATAGAGAGAGAGAACAAAACAAGAGAGAGAGAGAGATAGAGAGAGAACAAAACAAGAGAGAGAGAGAGATAGAGAGAGAACAAAACAAGAGAGAGAGCGAACAAAAAGAGAGAGAAAGAGAAAACAAAAAGAGAGAGAGATGTCACTTAGCTCTACAGAAACTATACAGAACGACGTCATTCTCATATCCTTACTGGAGTGTGATGAGAAACTATTAACAAGATGTTTTGTGTACTATCTTTGTGTACAATTAAGTTCAATGAAGTTGAAATAATTTTCTCCATTTGTGTTAGTCTAATATAACCTTCACAGCAGTGATGTAGAGGTTAAAAAAAAGGGTGGGTAAACTGATCTTCGTTCATGGTGAATAAAGTAACACTCCCTATATTTGCTAAACATTTTCTGCGATAAGTGGCGATAGCTAAACGCTTGAGCAAAATAAAAAATGTACCCCCCACGACACACTCAGCTTCACAATTAACATTCTCACCAGACTCCTCAGCTTCACGGTTAACATGCTCACCAGACTCCTCAGCTTCACAGTTAACATGACCAGACTCCTCAGCTTCACAGTTAACATGCTCACCAGACTCCTCAGCTTCACAGTTAACATGCTCACCAGACTCCTCAGCTTCACAGTTAACATGCTCATGCTCACACTCCTCAGCTTCACAGTTAACATGCTCACCAGACTCCTCCTCAGCTTCACAGTTAACATGCTCACCAGACTCCTCAGCTTCACAGTTAACATGCTCACCAGACTCCTCAGCTTCACAGTTAACATGCTCACCAGACTCCTCAGCTTCACAGTTAACATGCTCACCAGACTCCTCAGCTTCACAGTTAACATGCTCACCAGACTCCTCAGCTTCACAGTTAACATGCTCACCAGACTCCTCAGCTTCACAGTTAACATGCTCACCAGACTCCTCAGCTTCACAGTTAACATGCTCACCAGACTCCTCAGCTTCACAGTTAACATGACCAGACTCCTCAGCTTCACAGTTAACATGCTCACCAGACTCCTCAGCTTCACAGTTAACATGCTCACCAACATGTTAACTCACCAGACTCCTCAGCTTCACAGTTAACATGCTCACCAGACTCCTCAGCTTCACAGTTAACATGCTCACCAGACTCCCAGACTAACCTCACCAGACTCCTCAGCTTCAGTTAACATGCTCACCAGACTCCTCAGCTTCACAGTTAACATGCTCACCAGACTCCTCAGCTTCACAGTTAACATGACCAGACTCCTCAGCTTCACAGTTAACATGCTCACCAGACTCCTCAGCCAACGCCATAGCTTTCCTTTCCTTGAAGGAGGACATCTCGTAGAAGCCCAGGTTATCTTTAGCGTCCTGGAATCCGTTGAAATGGACGCTCTTACAGTAGATCACCATGTCTGACAGCTCCTTAGCCAGCTTCAGTTTTTTACCTTCCTGCAGATCAAACACATTCACACTTCACCTCACTTCAGCTTTACTGTACAGTAGGTTGGGCAGAATGGTAACACACTCCAGCTCTACTAGAACATATAGAACATACAGAACATACATAACATATGGAACATACAGAACATATAGAACATATAGAACATATAGAACATACATAACATATAGAACATACAGAACATATAGAACATACATAACATATAGAACATACAGAACATATAGAACATACAGAACATATAGAACATATAGAACATACAGAACATATAGAACATAGAGAACATATAGAACATATAGAACATACAGAACATATAGAACATACATAACATATACAGAACATATAGAACATACAGAACATATAGAACATACAGAACATACAGAACATATAGAACATATAGAACATACAGAACATATATAACATATAGAACATATAGAAAATGCAGAACATATAGAACATATAGAACATACATAACATATAGAACATACATAACATACAGAACATATAGAACATATGGAACATATAGAACATACATAACATATAGAACATACATAACATATAGAACATACAGAACATATAGAACATACAGAACATATAGAACATACATAACATATAGAACATACATAACATATAGAACATATAGAACATACAGAACATATAGAACATATGGAACATACAGAACATACATAACATATAGAACATATAGAACATACATAACATATAGAACATATAGAACATATAGAACATACACAGTATGTTGCAATACAGTTATATGGTGTAGAAGACAGGGAGGGGTCCGTCACAATGATACTATTGGAGTGCCATAGTAGGTTTGGCTCCTATTTCCCTACCGTGGCCTTCTTCTTCTCCTCTTCCTCCTCCTCTTTGTCATCCTCCTCCTCCTCAGTTAAGCTACCATCATCCCCAGCTGTCTCCTCAGGGCCAAAGCAGGCCTCCAGTTTAGTTAACCTCTTCCCTTTGACCAGGAACCTCCCCTTCAGCTCCTGACGAATGTGACACACATATAAAAATTATCTTAATGTGTTAGTTCACAAAGACTCTGATAATGTGATGGAATAAAACTATATACACTGAGTATACCAAACACTAGGAAACACCTATCTAATATTGAGTTTTGCCCTCAGAACAGCCTCAATTCGTTGGTGTCAAAAGCGTTGCAAAGGATGCTGGCCCATGTTGACTCCAATGCCTCCCACAGTTGTGTCAAGTTAACTGGATGTCCATTGGGTGGTGGACCATTCTTGAAACACACGGTAAACTGTTGAGTGTGAAAAAACAAGTTCTTGACACAAGCAGTTCTTGACACAAACCTGTGTGCCTGGCATCTACTACCATACCCTGTTCAAAGGCACTTAAATTGTTTAAAATAATTATTTAACCTGTCTCCTCCCATTCATCTAAACTGATTGAAGTGATTTAGCTTCTTACGGCTGAGATCCCGCTAACGGGATCGATATGACAACAGCCAGTGAAAGTGCAGGGTGCCAAATTCAAAACAACAGATATCTCACAATTAAAATTCCTCCAACATACAAGTATCTTATACCATTTTAAAGGTAATATTGTTGTTAATTCCACCACAGTGTCCGATTTCACATAGGCTTTACAGCAAAAGCTCCACAGACGATTATGTTAGGTCACCACCAAGTCACAGAAAAACACAGCCATTTTTCCCGCCAAAGACAGGAGCCACAAAAAGCAGAAATAGAGATAAAATTAATCACTAACCTTTGATGATCTTCATCAGATGATGAACATATATGTTTTGTTCGGTAAAGTTCATATTTGTATCAAAAAATCTCAGTATACATTGGCGTGTTATGTTCAGTAGTTCCAAAAACATCTGGTGATTTTGTAGAGAGCCAAATCAATTTCCAGAAATACTCATAATAAACATTGATCAAAGATACAAGTGTTATACATTGAATTTTAAATCCACTTCTCCTTAATGCAACCACTGTGTCAGATTTCATAAAAGCTTTACGGAAAAAGCAAACCATGCAATACTCTGAGTACGGCGCTCAGAGCCCAAACCAGCCAAAAAGATATCCGCCATATTGTGCAGTCAACAGAAGTCAGAAATAACATGATAAATATTCACTTACCTTTGATGATCTTCATCAGAATGCACTCCCAGGAATCCCAGTTCCACAATAAATGTTTGTTTTGTTCGATAATGTCCATCATGTATGTCCAAATGTTAGCACGTTTTGTAAACAAATCCAAAGTCACGAAGCGCGTTCAATAGGAGCAAACGAAATGTCAAAAAGTTCCATTACAGTCCGTAGAAACATGTCAAACGATGTATAGAATCCATCTTTAGGATGTTGTTAACATAAATCTTCAATAATGTTCAAACTGGAGAATTCCTTTGTCTGTAGAAAAAGCAATGGAACGCGAGCTACCTCTCACGTGAACGAGCGTCACGAGCCTGTGGCACTCTGCCAGACCACTGACTCAAACAGCCTTTATGAGCCCCTCCTTTACAGTGTAAGCCTCAAACAAGTTTCTAAAGACTGTTGACATCTAGTGGAAGCCTTAGGAAGTGCAACATGACCAATATCCCACTGTGTCTTCAATAGGGAATGAATTGAAAAACGACACACCTCAGATTTCCCACTTCCTGGTTGGATTTTTCTCAGGTTTTTGCCTGCCATATGAGTTCTGTTATACTCACAGACATCATTCAAACAGTTTTAGAAACTGTTCAGAGTGTTTTCTATCCAAATATACTAATAATATGCATATATTAGCAGCTGGAACTGAGTAGCAGGCCGTTTAATCTGGGCACCTTATTCATCCAAGCTACTCAATACTGCCCCCAGGCAGAAGACGTTTTTAACAAGTGACATCAATAAGGGATCATCTTTCACCTGGATTCACCTGGTCAGTCTATGTCAGGGAAAGAGCAGGTGTTCATAATGTTTTGTATACTCAGTGTATATTTTTAAGTTCTTCTTGCCTAAGGAACTAGAGACATTCCTGGACAGGAAATGCTCCTGGTCCTAGGAAGCACTAGGCACATTAAAACAGAAGTAAATCTAGAATGTGTTGTGAAAAGAGGGAAACTGTAAGAATTCCGCATATCATACACTTCCTCATATACACGCAGACAGTGACTCTTATATGAAACAGTAGACTAGAGACTATAGCCAGCCACCTCTGGGGAGGGAAAGTCTGTGGGCATCTGGTCCCCCAGGGGGGAGGTGAGCAGAGCGCTGCCCAGGATGGAGCTCATGTGCTGGGCCATGACCCTCTGCTGCTCCACACTACAGTGATTCTCCAAGGACAGGATCACTGGGTAGTCCGAGGTCTGGGGACAGACAGAGACAGTTAAATACAGTTCAACTCCAGACCTGAGTCAAATAAATGTGTGAAATCATTTCTGTAGGCGCTTGATTTAGCATGGAGTTTAGACTTTTGGGAATATTCCTTTGATTTCATTGTACTGGACAAACAAAATGAAGTGAAGCGTAAGTATTTGACACGGGGTCAGCCCAAGCCTTTTGGGCCTCTGTTGATAAGAAGGATGACCATCTGTAATTAACCCATTGCAAAAAGAAATCTGTTGTCATCAAACCATGATATGAATTAAACAGGACAGGACAGATACAATTCTACAAAGTTGACATGGAACTTTAGTCTACCTTAAAGGCGTACTCCTTGATTGCTTTGATGGTGTCTTTAAACAGGATCTTGGAAGTGAGGGTGTATCCATGGTAGATGACTGGCTCTCCGTCTGACCCGTCCCAGCAGTCCAGCTCCACACAGCGACAGCCCTTTATAAGAGCCCTACGAACGGTTATGACTGTTTTATAAGCGCCCTACGAACGGTAATAAGTGTTTTATAAGAGCCCTACGAATGGTTATAACTGTTTTATAAGAGCCCTACGAAGGGTTATAACTGTTTTATAAGAGCCCTACGAAGGGTTATAATGGTTTCATAAGAGCCCTACGAAGGGTTATAACTGTTTCATAAGAGCCCTACGAAGGGTTATAACGGTTTCATAAGAGCCCTACGAAGGGTTATAACTGTTTCATAAGAGCCCTACGAAGGGTTATAACGGTTTTATTTAGGGTTATAACTGTTTTATAAGAGCCCTACGAAGGGTTATAACTGTTTTATAAGAGCCCTACGAAGGGTTATAACTGTTTTATAAGAGCCCTACGAAGGGTTATAACGGTTTCATAAGAGCCCTACAAAGGGTTATAACTGTTTTATAAGAGCCCTACGAAGGGTTATAACTGTTTTATAAGAGCCCTACGAAGGGTTATAACTGTTTAAACAAATGTTTAACAACATGTCCTGACTTGATTCATTCAAAGGCAGACACTGACAAGTACAGGTTTTTAAATGTCCACAGTGTCTTCCATAAGAATAGAAGCTAAGAAACATTACAATAGCTAGTAAAACTTAGTCCAGACCATTTGAATCAAGTGTACTACTGTAATACCAGAATAGATCAAATAAGTGGAACTAGCTGAGGTTACTCAAGGAGAGGTTTGGAAAAACATTGTCCTAGATGATGTCTGTCATTTATACCTGGCATAGGCCTCAGTACTGCTGGGCCCTTTGAGCTGGTCTTCCATTAGGTATGTGTTGTGAGACGAGGAGATGAAGTAGTGGTTCAGGGGCTGGCTCATGTCCTGGTGCACGGCCTTGTGGGTAGGATTCAGCACCAGACCCTCGGGCATGTGGAGATACATCAGGAAACCATCTTGGGTCATCAGCTGCTTCTCTTTGGCTGCAGATAGACCAGACAGATGTCAGACTCTAACTACAAGATAGACTGCTGACAATTCAAATGAGCAGAAGTGTCGTTACTGAATAGGAAGTTAACTCTGAACTGTTTGAAATGATTTGGACAGCTCCCATTTGTCATTTGAGAGCTGCCCAGTCTCACCCTCCAGGGAATGCTGTGTTATGTAGTAGGATTTTTCTTCTAAATGATTTTTTGAAACGTCTACTGTATGTAGGGCTTAGGAAGACTTTATGAATGCTCTTCTATGTTGTTGTGAAGGCATAACAACTAAATATTCGTTCATAATCACCTTTATCATCCAATTCGTACTTGTTAATGAGTCTGTGTGCATCGGCTAGCGTTGCCTCCTCTCTCTGCTCTTTAATCAGGAACTCCAGTAGATTTTCAGCGCTCATGAAGCCCGTGGTCTTAGCGTATTCTCCGTAGATGGTGTCTATCTCCTGGCGATGGGTCAAAAGGCTGTAGAAGTGCTCTATCTCATCGCCAGCCAGGTGGCCACACTTAGACTGGTCACACTCCTACAGGATGGAGATAGGGAGAAAGACATTCATTGGTGCATCAAAATGCTGTTGCTCTCCTGACCCCTGCCTCCTGACCCCTGCCTCCTGACCCTGCCTCCTGACCCATGTCTCCTGATCCTGCCTCCTGACCCCTGCCTCCTGACCCCTGCCTCCTGACCCTGTTCCTGACCCCTGACTCCTGACTCTGCCTCTTGACCCTGCCTCCTGACCGCTGACCCCTGCCTCCTTGTCTATCTTGAAGGTGGAGTGTAAAAGACAGAAGACAAAGCTTCTCCTCAAGAACAAGCACCTTACAAGCTGACTACACCGTTCGCGTCGCGTGTGCGATCGTTGCAAAATACATTTAGAAATCTATATTATTCAATTATTGCACAAACACTGCTCGCGCGAGCCAACGAGTGTCTGCGTTGCCAAGGGCTAAAATAGAAGTCACTTCTATTTGTGACGCAGATCGCGCTGCAAGTCCTGCCTCTCCCATCTCCTCATTGGTTATAACCACGTGGGTGACTGAAAGACGAACGAGGTCAGTGGCGGTAATGCACCTATTTTATGAAATTGTTTAATCGCGATATAAAGTCAAGAGAAGAAAAGGCCTGGAAGGAGGAGAGATGACTAGAAACGATTCGGTTGACCGTTTTATGTGTGGATTAATTGGTGGAGTAGAGGACCTTGTGCATTTCAGGTAAAATAACAACTCAATGTTTATATCCCAGGACAAATTAGCTAGCAACTGCAAGCTAGCTAGCTAAATTGCCATAAATGTTTAATGCTTTTCGACCTGTCCCCAAATTAATATAATTGGTTCAGAGTTTGTTTTGATATTTTAACCTGCGTGTCGTGATCGCGTTTCGTGTGGGGGGACAAAATACATTTATGCACGATGGCGCACGCAGCCGGTTTGGGTTCCATGTTAGAGACACTGTAAACCAGGCCTCTATACTGTACACCAGGCCTCTACACTGTACACCAGGCCTCTACACTGTAAACCAGGCCTCTACACTGTAAACCAGGCCTCTACACTGTACACCAGGCCTCTATACTGTACACCAGGCCTCTACACTGTAAACCAGGCCTCCACTGTACACCAGGTCTCTACACTGTAAACCAGGCCTCTACACTGTACACCAGGCCTCTACACTGTACACCAGGCCTCTACACTGTAAACCAGTCCTCTACACTGTACACCAGGCCTCTACACTGTAAACCAGGCCTCTACACTGTACACCAGGCCTCTACACTGTACACCAGGCCTCTACACTGTACACCAGGCCTCTACACTGTAAACCAGGCCTCTACACTGTACACCAGGCCTCTACACTGTACACCAGGCCTCTACACTGTACACCAGGCCGCTACACTGTACACCAGGCCTCTACACTGTAAACCAGGCCTCTATACTGTACACCAGGCCTCTACACTGTACACTAGACCTCTACACTGTAAACCAGGCCTCTACACTTTGTCATATTTTATATTGTGACGTGTTCACCTAGAAGACGATTTGAGCTCTTTTCTGAGAATTATAAAAGTTATTAAATTATACAATAAAATAAAGTATTTCATTCAAGTGTTCACCTGGAAGAGCTTCTCTGCGTATTGATCGTCCACCTCGATGTTGATCTGGTGCAGGAAGTCCTTCAGCTCCTTCAGACTCAGCTTGTTGTCCCTGTTCTTGTCTGCTTTCCTAAGGCAGTTGAAGATCCAACTGAAGAAGAGTTAATGTAAGGACTGAACTCACCGTATCATATGGGCACAACATGGTGATATGGGTTACATGATCAGTATCATTACCTACTGCAAAGAGGTTGCCAGCCCTCCTGCAGAGCTACCCTTCTGCAGGGATTTGTTCCAGCCCTACTAGAGCAAAAGCCTGCACAGACAGTATTTCTACAAGAGGGTTCCTTGTCATATTGTAGGGCAGCCCCCCAAAGGGACTCTCCTTATCAACTGTATGCAATCATTTCCTCTGTGTTTTCCTAGGAATTCAGTATTATCTGTGCTGGTCTTGCCAACCCTCCATTGGCTCACCTTTGAGAAGCCTTGGTTACATCATGTAGGTCTGATATCTGATTGGTGGTTAACTGTACAGTAATACTATTGGTCAACAACTCAGATGCTTATTAAAAGGTCTTCATTGTTCTTTCTCTTATTTGTTCCTGATCTGCTGTAGTGAGATACTCTCTCTCTCTCTCTCTCTCTCTCTCTCTCTCTCTCTCTCTCTTCTCTCTCTCTGTCTCTCTCTCTCTCTGTCTCTCTCTCTCTCTCTCTCTCTCTCTGTCTCTCTCCCTCTCTCTCTCTCTCTGTCTCTCTCTCTGTCTCTCTCTCTCTCTCTCTCTTTCTCTCTCTCTGTCTCTCTCTCTGTCTCTCTCTGTCTCTCTCTCTCTCCCTCTTCTCTCTCTCTCTCTCTCTCTCTCTCTCTCTCTCTCTCTCTCTCTCTGTCTCTCTCTCTCTCTCTCTCTCTCTCTCTCTCTCTCTCTCTCTCTCTCTCTCTGTCTCTCTCTCTCTCTCTCTCTCTTTCTCTCTCTCTCTCTCTCTCTCTCTCTCTCACTCCACCCCATGGACTTTTGGGGCATGACCTTTCAGGCTATGATCTCTCTCTCTCTCTCTCTCTCTGACCATGCTTAGAATAACACCTTGTAACGGTTTGTTAATGCTTTGTAACTTGAATTTAGAAGTCCATTCTCAGACATTTTTTTCACTGCCTACTACTGTAACTCAAACACAGTCTCTAGCAGATTGCTATTTATCAGATAAACCGTTTGGTTGTGTATGTGATGTGTATATATAATACACTGAATATTCACTATCAAATATTACTGCCCAGTACAATATTGATTCAGTCATTTCAAATGAATACGAGTTTCTCAAAAACAAATGGTTAGTAACTAAAGTATACATACCCTAACCACGACGAGGCTGTTATGACCATAGAAATAGAATCGATAGAATGGACCTCCCCATTCAAGTCAATGATGTCATAATGGGTGGACTGGCGGCCGTTGTACTCATATAGTTTACCAGTCAAATTGCCAGAGTTAGAGGTTCCAAGGCCTTTCTATAGATTCTGATTCCCGTGGTTCTGACTCTTTATCTGTGAGAAGGATACTGCTCAGTCTTCTGCTGACTGTTAAGGTTCTCCATGTTGGACATTATCTTCTCCAGGCTGGTGACCCACTGCTTGGCCTCCTCCTCAGAGCTGGCCATCAGGTCCAGGTTCTTTCTTCTGCCCTTAAAAATAATGGAGGGTTGTACAAATGCAACTGTGATGTAAATGTGATCGTGTTAATACAATGCTGGACCTAATTTCAGAAACCCAGCACTACAATCTTGTGTAAATGTGTCAGATGATTCATTAGGTTTTGGGGTTTGCTCTTTGTAAAGATACTAATGCGACAAGAGAAGTCTCCAACCCCCCTAAACAGAAACTCTCAGCCAAAGCATGGCCAAAATATCCCCTCCCCTTCTGACAGTCGAAATATGCTAACACCTGTGAAATCAGGATTTGTCCAAATGATTAGTCCTGAAAAAATCTTGCACACCGGAACAAAGTTCCTCATTAGTCTGTTGACGGATGCTTCTATACCACCCTATGTTACGTGCGTCTGTCCACAAGAGATTATGCTGTACCTAATATCTGCCTGACCTCCACCCACTGTCATCTCTGCCTGACCTCCTCCCACTGTCATCTCTGCCTGACCTCCACCCACTGTCATCTCTGCCTGACCTCCACCCACTGTCATCTCTGCCTGACCTCCACCCACTGTCATCTCTGCCTGACCTCCTCCCACTGTCATCTCTGCCTGACCTCCTCCCACTGTCATCTCTGCCTGACCTCCTCCCACTGTCATCTCTGCCTGACCTCCACCCACTGTCATCTCTGCCTGACCTCCTCCCACTGTCATCGCTGCCTGACCTCCACCCACTGTCATCTCTGCCTGACCTCCACCCACTGTCATCTCTGCCTGACCCCCTCCCACTGTCATCTCTGCCTGACCTCCACCCACTGTCATCTCTGCCTGACCTCCACCCACTGTCATCTCTGCCTGACCTCCACCCACTGTCATCTCTGCCTGACCTCCACCCACTGTCATCTCTGCCTGACCTCCTCCCACTGTCATCTCTGCCTGACCTCCTCCCACTGTCATCTCTGCCTGACCTCCTCCCACTGTCATCTCTGCCTGACCTCCACCCACTGTCATCTCTGCCTGACCTCCACCCACTGTCATCTCTGCCTGATCTCCACCCACTGTCATCTCTGCCTGACCTCCACCCACTGTCATCTCTGCCTGACCTCCTCCCACTGTCATCTCTGCCTGACCTCCACCCACTGTCATCTCTGCCTGACCTCCACCCACTGTCATCTCTGCCTGACCTCCTCCCACTGTCATCTCTGCCTGACCTCCACCCACTGTCATCTCTGCCTGACCTCCACCCACTGTCATCTCTGCCTGACCTCCACCCACTGTCATCTCTGCCTGACCTCCACCCACTGTCATCTCTGCCTGACCTCCTCCCACTGTCATCTCTGCCTGACCTCCTCCCACTGTCATCTCTGCCTGACCTCCTCCCACTGTCATCTCTGCCTGACCTCCACCCACTGTCATCTCTGCCTGACCTCCACCCACTGTCATCTCTGCCTGACCTCCACCCACTGTCATCTCTGCCTGACCTCCACCCACTGCCATCTCTGTAATACCGTAAAACAAAATAAAGACTGACTGAAATGACATTGAATACACTGCAAATTGAGTTGTTTAAAAATATATAAAAGAACCTTGAAGATTATGGAGAAACATCTCCCCTCCACCGGCTCCTCTGTGTTCTTCCTCAGACCCTCCGATTGACGGCCAGCACGCACCACCGAGATGTCCTTAATGGAGACTGTAGAGGAGAGGAGACGAGAGGAGAGGGAGGGGGCGGGGTTATTGTCTACAACAGGATCGCTCAGACTATATTGTAAAGCAACTTTGAATACCAAAGAACCAGTGTTGAATACCAAAGAACCCGTGTTGAATAACAAAGAACCAGTGTTGCCCAACCCAATCCAATCTTGACTACTGCAACTCACTACTCTCCGGCATCAACTCAAGCTCCCTCCATAAGCTGCCAATGGTTCAGAACACTGCAGCCCGACTCGTCACCCACATTAAGTCCTGGCAGCACATCACCCCTGTCAAATCAAATCAAATTGTATTTGTCACATGCGCCGAATACAATAGGTATTGACAGGAATACAACTTCACCGTGAAATTGCCCAGTCCTCCCCCAGCAGGGATTACAAGATCCTCTTTCTGATCTACGAAGCCCTTCACCACCTTGCCATCCCCCCCTTACCTCTCTTCTCCACTACCAACTACACTCCATTCCACAACAGCAGGCCACCTTATCATCCTCAGGTTGAAGCTCCAGAGTTTCAGCGACAGGGTCTTCTCCAGGGTTGATCAAGAGTTTCAGCGACAGGGTCTTCTCCAGGGTTGATCAAGAGTTTCAGCGACAGGGCCTTCTCCAGGGTTTCTCCAGAGTTTCAGCGACAGGGTCTTCCAGGGTTGATCAAGAGTTTCAGCGACAGGGTCTTCTCCAGGGTTTCTCCAGAGTTTCAGCGACAGGGTCTTCTCCAGGGTTGATCAAGAGTTTCAGCGACAGGGCCTTCTCCAGGGTTGTTCCAGAGTTTCAGCGACAGGGCCTTTCTCCAGGGTTGTTCCAGAGTTTCAGCGACAGGGTCAGGGTTTCTCCAGAATTTCAGTGACTGGGCCAGGGTTGATCAAGAGTTTCAGCGACAGGGCCTTTCTCCAGGGTTGATCAAGAGTTTCAGCGACAGGGTCTTCTCCAGGGTTGCTCCAGAGTTTCAGCAACAGGGCCTTCTCCAGAGTTTCAGCGACAGGGTCTTCTCCAGGGTTGATCCTAGGCTCTAGAACTCCCCCTCATCTTTCTGTCCCCCTTAAAGCCCTACCTCTTTGACCCCCCCAAACAATGCAATACACTACAAAGACACTTCTCTCTCCTCCATACTGAGCACCACGTAACCTAAACCCTTAACCTACCCTTACCCTAAACCGGGTCTGTATTCTAACCCCAATCCCGCCCCTTACCCTAAACCCGGGTTTGTGTGTTAATCCCAACCCTCTCCTCTCCATATACTGATACATCACACTCTTTCCCTTCCTTGACCCACCCCTCTCTTTTTTCATGTTTTGATAGTCTGATGTTGTTTGGTTTTGACTACTGTTTTTATTTTATTAATCTTTTTTTAAAACTTTGGGTCCATTAAAAAGCACTCCATCAATCCCATTTATAATTATTAAAGCACTCACATAGAAAAAGAGCAATGAAATATCATTTGAATAAACATGAAGTCACATAGGAAACGTGCAAAAGACAGTTAAGGTTTGGCGTTCCCTAGAACCAGGAATGACTTTATACTAGTTCTGCGTTGATTGACTACTACTATGGGAAGTTTTTTTGTGTGTACTTTGGATACTAAATTGTCTGAGGCTTTTGTTTCCTTAGTCTTCTGTGTATGTTCTGCATTCAAGTGAACTTTGCTTTGTGTCATAAAATATAATAGACTATAAAAATACTCATAAACCAGCTCTGGAAATTTCCACTCAAGATTACAGAATTGACAAAAAAACAAAAACACACAATTTCAAAAGTATATAAAAGATCAAATACAAAAAAAAAAAAAAAACGGTTTAGACCCTTGAAACACCTTATTAAAAAGACAAACAAAATGCCTTCAAATTCTTTCTTTATCTCCTTATTTGTTTAAAAAAAAAAAAAAACAGCTTATCCAATGAAAACACTAATTTCTCTCTGACTTAGAGACCTGTCTGTGCTAAGAGTGACTAAGAAAGCCTGTCACCATTGTTATTATCAAACTCTCTATGGTGACAGACTTTTATGGTCTGTGAACCTAAAGATTTAACCCATAAAAAGGTGACATCATGAAGCTGAATAAAATATCAAATCATGTCAAGTACATATAGTATACGTATTTAATTCTAACGGCCTAAATCAAATAAATAAAAAACTATCCACATTTTTCGTTTATCTGAATTAATGCCAGATTAGATACCTGTACATATTGCAGTGATTACCATAACAATATAATTGTTTTTTAAAGATGTTTTATCTGAGAGACCTACTGAGTGTAAAGGTAGAGGATACTGGATTCTAAAACATTCCCTACCCTAACCACTCCTGTAGATCTGAGAGGACTAGATTTGATTTTACCTAGCACACCAAAACCAACTAGGCAAATCAGGTAAGGACAAATTCTTATTTACAATGATGGCCTACCCCGACACTGGGAGCCGCCCTATGGGACTCCCAATCACGGACAGTGGTACAGCCTGGAATTGAACCAGGGTCTGTAGTGACATCTCTAGCACTGAGATGCAGTGCCTTAGACCACTGCGCCACTCAGGAGATAGGTTTCACCTTAAGGTAATTACAGGGACTGTGTGTGGAATGGGCTTGGTCAATCCCTCAGCTCTTCTGATAGAGTAACTCAGTCGTAGATGTGGCCATTTACAGATAGTTAGCCTTCCTGAGAACTTAACTGAGAACTACCTCAGCCTCAGGGCTCAGGGCTCAGGGCTCAGGGCTCAGGGCTCAGGGCTCAGGGCTCAGGGCTCAGGGCTCAGGGCTCAGGGAGATAAGGACCTACCTGGCTGCCACAGGTGTGGCTGTGAGACAGACAATGACAAGGCCATGCACTGCAACACTGGTGCACCGACTAATTGACCATCTCTGACTCTAGCCCAGTGGTTCTTAACCTTGTTGGAGGTACTGAACCCCACCAGTTTCATATGCGCATTCACCGAACCCTTCTTAACTGGAAAAATAAAATATGATTTTTTCAAATTCAAAACATAGGTATATATTTGACTGGTGCACAAAATGAACCGTGCATCAACATCACTGTGTTCAAAGAACAAAATCATCAAAACATGATTTTCACACAAAAACACAATAATTAATATTTACTGCAAATCAGTGTGACTTCTGCTGTTGCCTTTCAGAGACCAGTTCAGAAATGTGCAGCTTCACTCATGATGTCATGGTCTCATGAAGTGCCACTCTCATGATGTCTCATGATGTCATGTCTCTCATGTCTCATGATGTCATGTCTCTCATGTCTCATGATGTCATGTCTCTCATGTCTCATGATGTCATGTCTCTCATGTCTCATGATGTCATGTCTCTCATGTCATTTTCACAACAGTCTGTTCCTTTTCTTCGTTTTTATGTCCAGCAGCCTCGAAAAGGATTTGCTCGCAAAGATATGTTGTAACAAACGGTATGAAAATCTCCAGAGCTTTCTCAGCAATAACAGGGTACGTTACCATTTGTTGACAGCAAAACGTCGAAAGCGTTGTTGTTCTGAAGAGTTGCTGTTGAACCTGGCTCTGCTGAATTTCAATGATTTCATCGAGGTACTCATCATTGACATCTGTTGTCTCAACACTAAACGTGAACGGCTGTCTCACCCATGCTGGATATGACTCTCTTGTAGGGAAGTATCCGTCGAGAGACTTTGCAAGCTCATCTAAGTGCGTGGCAATTGCTTGCTTCAGTTCCGCGGGTACAGAAATGTCTCCGATTCCAGATACATCTTCGATCTTACTTACAGTCATCCAGCAGGGGAAAGTTTGCGAAGTTATTGTTCCCTGTTTGTTGTTTCCATAACGGTAGCTTTTTTTTTTAAAGCCTTCAGGTTTTCCTCCGCTTCGATGATGTTGACTCCACCGCCCTGCATCTTTTGATTGAGATGATTGAGAGCTGCGAAGATATCAGCCATGTATGCTAAAATGAGAATGAACTCAGAATTTTTGAAGCAATCTGCATGACAATGTTGGTGCTCTTGCAAAAACAGGGCTAATTCCACACGCACGGCAAAAACACGATTCAGCACCTGTCCCCGGGATAACCACCGGACGTTAGATGGGTACAGAAGTACCTTGAATTCAGAGCCCATTTCTTTACACAGCTCACTGAAGATGCGGTGCCTCAGAGCACTAGTTGGCACATAGTTCACGCATTCCACTACAATTTGTAATACTTCTACCAGTTTTGGAGGCAAGGTTTTTGTTGCCAACGCATGCCTGTGCAGAATACAATGCGTAACAATGATGTGTGGTGCATCGGCTTTCACTAGAGCACCAAAACCAGACTTTCTTCCCAGCATGACTGGAGCTCCGTCCGAACAAACTGCAGAAACCATATCCCACGAAAGATTGTTGTCTTTGAAGAAGTCATCCACAAGTTTCTTCACATCGCCTGCCTTAGTTGTTGTTTTAAGAGGCTTACAGAATAAAACATCTTCCTTTATCACGTCGTCTTTCACATAGGGCACTAATACAGCAAGCTGGCTTAGATTGGAAACGTCTGTGGTCTCGTCGAGTTGAAGGCTGAATTTTGCCGGGCTTGAAATCAGATCTGCAACTACTTGAGCCAAGATGTCTTTGCTAATGTCCTCTATTCTGTCGCTGATGGTGTCATTTGAAAGAGGAATTTGGGATAACTTAACTTCAGCCTCTTTTCCCAGCATGATATTCGCCATCTTCAACACAGCTGGTTTTATGAGTGTTTCACCAATGGTGTGTGGTTGGCCCTGCTTTGCGATCAGGTAAGCAACTTCGTACGATGCTGTGAGGATCGGTTTGTTGATGGGTACAAAGCCGAGAACAGGCAGAGTTCCTTTTCATCGAATCTGGCTCTCTTCACCTTGAATTCAGCGAGCATTGTGTTCTTGTATTTTCCATCTCCATGCAGCTTAAGGAAGTGTTCTCTTAGTTTTGCCGGACTAGAATTGCTCAACTTGGCATTGCAAATCATGCCGTTAGGACGCTGACTCCCATCACGTTCCGTTATACATGTTAATCCATATTGTACATATTCGTCCGACCACTTTCTTTTTTTGCTCGACATAGTAAGTATGAAGGGATTCAAATAAAGAAAGAAATCACAAGATGTACCATCACGACAGTCACAAGTCGACTACTGAGTGCACCAAATTCCCTGCAGCACAGATAGGCCAAGCGATGTAGCGTGATCACCTGCAGCCAATGATGGCCAAGAGGGGCGTGTCATCACGAATCATATGAGTCGGATGTGTGTCTTGACCTCCGCCGAACCCCTGAGACTGACTCACCGAACCCCTGGGGTTCGATCGAACCCAGGTTAAGAACCACTGCTCTAGCCGTAGTAGGACTCCCATGTTCACCAGCAGGGGTTAAATAGAGGAGGGATTGTAGGGGGTTAAAAGAAAATAATATTTTTTAAAAAGAAAATGTGTGTATATATGTATGTTTTTAAATATATGTATATATGTATGTGTATATGTATGTGTATATGTATGTATGTATGTATGTATGTATGTATGTATGTATGTATGTATGTATGTATGTATGTATGTATGTATGTATGTATGTATGTACAGTACCAGTCAAAAGTTTGGACACAACTACTCATTCCAGTGTTTATCTTTATTTTTACTATTTTCTACCTTGTAGAATAATAGTAAAGACATTTAAACTATGAAATAACACATATGGAATCATGTAGTAACTAACCAAAAAGGTGCATATTTTATATTTGAGATTCTTCAAGGTAGTCACCCTTTGCCTTGATGACAGCTTTGCACACTCTTGGCATTCTCACAACCAGCTTCATGAGGTAGTCACCTGGAATGCATTTCAATTAACAGGTGTGCCTTGATAAAAGTTAACTTGTGGAATTTATTTTGTTCGTAATGAAATGCGTTTGAGCCAGGTAAAGCTGGTTGAGAGAATGCCAAGAGTGTGCAAAGCTGTCATCAAGGCAAAGGGTGGCTACTTTGAAAAATCTAAAATATATTTTGATTTGTTTAACACTTTTTTGGTTACTACATGACTCCATATGTTTTATTTCATAGTTTTGATGTCTTCACTTGTAGATATAGTAAAAAAAAAAAAACACCTTGAATGAGTAGGTGTGTCTAAACTTTTGACTGGTACTGTATATGTGTGTATGTATGTATATGTATATATATATATAAAACATAGATAATATATATATATATATATATATATATATATATTTGCAAAACATAGATAATGGGGGATTGGAAGTGATGCAGACAATTACATTGATGGAAGCTACAATCTATCTGCAATATTAAAGCTGATCCCCCACCCCCCAAAAAAATATTTTCTTTAAATCAACTCTAAGTGTTCCCCCTGAGATGAAACCCCCGTTTTTTAATCTCCTAAATCCACCCTTATCTCCCAATGGACACCATAGAAGAACATCATAGAAAACAGAACAAAGAGCCAACAAACTCCTATCCACCACACCCCAACACTAGAGACAGACAGTCGGGGAGATAGACAGTCAGACACACATGTGGATGGATTGCACCATGGTGGTTTTCACGGATAGCACTCACAGGTCTGGTTGAACTTGAAGGTCTTCTTGGACTCGTGCCACATGGTCTGGCAGTCCTCCTGTAGCTTGTAGAAGCGGGTCTTCTTCCAGGAGGAAGATCTCACCTTCAGAAGGTCTCCACCCACCAGCAGGAACTGGAGGTCTGTGTCCCCCTCCATACCTGAGGACGGGAGAGACAGAGTGTCAGGAGGATAGTAGCTACTGTATAGGCAATAAAGGCAGGTTATTATTGGAGGTTCACGTCTCCCTCAGGAGGGAAAGATATAAAATACAGTCTATCAAGACAATAAAGTGATGCTGTAAGAAGAAGACTTAGCTGGATCAATAAAAAATATATAAAGAAATAATGGAGCCTATAAGGGACAGATCAAAATGAACTGGGTGAGAGGGGTGGTCCAAAATAAGGGAAGGTTGACCACAAGGGAGGGTAGGGTGATTTTATTGGCCACAAGGGAGGGTAGGGTGGTTTTTATTGGCCATAGGGGAGGGGAAGGTGGCTTTTATTGGCCATAGGGAAGGGAGGGTGGTTTTTATTTTACTGGCCACAGGGGAGGGGAGGTTGGTTTTTATTTTACTGGCCACAGGGGAGGGTAGGGTGGTTTTTATTGGCCACAGGGGAGGGGAGGGTGGTTTTTATTGGCCACAGGGGAGGGGAGGGTGGTTTTTATTTTACTGGCCACAGGGGAGGGGAGGTTGGTTTTTATTTTACTGGCCACAGGGGAGGGGAGGGTGGTTTTTATTGGCCACAGGGGAGGGGAGGGTGGTTTTTATTGGCCACAGGGGAGGGGAGGGTGGTTTTTATTGGCCACAGGGGAGGGAGGGTGGTTTTATTGGCCACAGGGGAGGGGAAGGTGGTTTTTATTGGCCACAGGGGGAATGTGTTTTTATTGGCACGGGGGAGGGGAAGGTGGTTTTTATTGGCACAGGGGAGGGGAAGCCACAGGGGAGGGAGGGTGGTTTTTGTTGGCCACAGGGGAGGGAGGGTGGTTTTTATTGGCCACAGGGGAGGGAGGGTGGTTTTTATTGGCACGGGGGAGGGGAAGGTGGTTTTATTGGCACAGGGGAGGGGAAGCCACAGGGGAGGGAGGGTGGTTTTTGTTGGCCACAGGGGAGGGAGGGTGGTTTTTATTGGCCACAGGGGAGGGGAATGTGTTTTTATTGGCACGGGGGAGGGGAAGGTGGTTTTTATTGGCACAGGGGAGGGGAAGCCACAGGGGAGGGAGGGTGGTTTTTATTGGCCACAGGGGGGTGGTTTTTGTTGGCCACAGGGGAGGGAGGGTGGTTTTTATTGGCCACAGGGGAGGGAGGGTGGTTTTTGTTGGCCACAGGGGAGGGAGGGTGGTTTTTATTGGCCACAGGGGAGGGTAGGGTGGTTTTTATTGGCCACAGGGGGGGGTTTATTTTCATCAAACATAAATGTTTACGTTCAAATGCCTCTCCTATGAAGTAGTTACGTGCAAGTTTTTGCCTGCCTCACTAACGATGCCTTTGGCCTATCGGATTTCCTGTTATCAACCTATTGCCTGGTCTCCCGGACAATGTTACTAGCCTTTTCCCTGCCTGTACTGTTGCCTTTTTGTACCCCCTGTGTATGACCTTCTGCCTGCCCCTGGACCCATCTACCTGCCTCCTCCTGTGTATGACCTTCTGCCTGACCCTGGACCCATCTACCTGCCTCCTCCTGTGTATGACCTTCTGCTTGCCCCTGGACCCAGCTACCTGCCTCCCCTATGTATGACCTTCTGCCTGCCCCTGGACCCAGCTACCTGCCTCCTCCTGTGTATGACCTTCTGCTTGCCCCTGGACCCAGCTACCTGCCTCCTCCTGTGTATGACCTTCTGCCTGCCCCTGGACCCAGCTACCTGCCTCCTCCTGTGTATGACCTTCTGCCTGCCCCTGGACCCAGCTACCTGCCTCCTCCTGTGTATGACCTTCTGCCTGCCCCTGGACCCAGCTACCTGCCTCCTCCTGTGTATGACCTTCTGCTTGCCCCTGGACCCAGCTACCTGCCTCCTCCTGTGTATGACCTTCTGCCTGCCCCTGGACCCAGCTACCTGCCTCCTCCTGTGTATGACCTTCTGCCTGACCCTGGACCCATCTACCTGCCTCCTCCTGTGTATGACCTTCTGCTTGCCCCTGGACCCAGCTACCTGCCTCCTCCTGTGTATGACCTTCTGCCTGGACCCAGCTACCTGCCTCCTCCTGTGTATGACCTTCTGCCTGCCCCTGGACCCAGCTACCTGCCTCCTCCTGTGTATGACCTTCTGCCTGCCCCTGGACCCAGCTACCTGCCTCCTCCTGTGTATGACCTTCTGCCTGCCCCTGGACCCAGCTACCTGCCGCCTCCTGTGGTCCTTTACAATAAACACCTGCTGCGCCCCACGCTTGAAACCAGCTCTCTGTCTCCCATCGTGTTCATTACAGATGGTGACAGGTGTGCGTAATGATGGGTAGCCTGAGGGGGAGCGGAAGCAGGCGTGACAGAAATGTTAAATGATTTATAGTTCTATTTTTTTGATACATTTAAAACCAAATACTTTTATTAAAGTAGTATTTACTGGATGACTTTCCCTTCTACTTGAGTCCTTTTCTTTTAAGGTATCTTTAACTTTTACTCAAGTATGACAATTGGGTACTTTTTACACCACTGCTATTTGCTAGGCTAGTTGTAGCCTAATGTTAGCTAGCTAACATTGAACCTGGTTGGTTAGCTACCTGCAGATTCATACAGGGTAGTATTGTCGTGAGTTGGGATTATGGTTCATTGTTTAACTAGCTAGCTAGCTACATATCTACGGGACATGTGGAGGTATCCATTCCAATAGAATGTCACGGCGACAACTGTTGATAGACATAGCTGGTAAATTCGCTCTGGCTATCTACTCCGATTTCAGACCACGGGTAAGAGTCTAGCTAGCTTCATTTTCAGATATGACATGTTTCTAATTTTGACATAAAGTCTTTTCATTTCAAGTGAGTGTGTACTGTTAGCTAGCTAGCTGAATGGGTGTAGACAAAGAAGAGCTCTCCAGTAGATGCCAAAACCAAAAGGCCATATTCTCAAAAGTGAGGTTACAAGTTTATCAACTTTCAAAGCAGATTTATTTCCCTGTTGTTCCTCAAATGCAGTGTATGATGTACCATTGTGTAGCTCTGCGTCTCTGCCTTTATTCAACGTAAAAATAAACACAATTTCAAATTTTGCTACATAAAGATAGAATCAAGGTGGTCGGTCACATATGTATTTTTTTCTACTGACAAATCAAATCCATCAATCAATCCAAACATGTGCAGCAACCAATTGATGAATGGAAAGAGGCCAACTGTTAAACACCAAAATGTTTAATGAACTTCTGATATTGTCAAGACAAGTCTTTGATATTGGTAGGGAGGGATGTATTTTCTGTTTGTCAACATTGACAGTCTGTTTATTGTGTGTTTATTGTCACTATGCTTTGTTTATTGGTTGTGTGGTGCATTGGAATAGTAACCTGTTGGTGGTGAATTCGTTGCATATATTTTATATAATTATAAATATGGCATCAAAATTTTGAAACTCTGATTTCCCCCCTAGCTGATCATTGTCTGCAGCCGGCTCTGATTGTAGAGTAATAAAAAAGGCAGGGAGAGTGAGCTCGCATGTGGTGGTTGGTGAGCCCTTAACCTTCTGGCCCTGAGCCCTGTGTGGCATCAACAGTGCCACAAAAGCATGCTGAAGTGGCAAAGTCCTTATATAAACATTTATAAACATTGCTGGGGCAGCAGGTAGTCTAGTGGTTAGAGCATTGGGCCAGTAACCTGAAAGGTTGCTAAGATCAAATCCCCAAGCTGACAAGGTAAAAATCTGTCATTCTGTCCCTGAACAAGGACGTTAACCCAATGTTCCTAGGTCATCATTGTAAAAAATAATTTGTTCTTAACTGACTTGCCTAGTTAAATAAACACAAGGTTGCTATAGTTATTTTTGGTCGTAAGCATTATTTTTGTTTAATTCTATACAGTACAAGGGGAGGGTCATGTGATAATATTTCATGTTGGGGGGGGTGGACCAGTCTGTCTCCTAACCTCATTCAAAATGGTTATAGTGAGCTTCCAGTGATCAGATCTTCACGTTTTTAGTTGCTTTAGGTTTGTTTAGGTTACTCCACATCATGGCCGCAGACACACCAGGTTTAACTAAATAGATATAATTGTCACTGATGTTGACCGTTTGTATATTCTGGGGCACTTCATAATAACGCCACGAAATAAAACATTTGTCATTTATTAATAATGTACTCCAACCATAATATGTGTAATATAGGTCCTTATGAAACCATTTACTAATCATGAATTATTAAGCATTTTTGTGTGGCCTCATCAAAAGCGTGAGCTATATAATATTTATAAATACTGAAGCGACCCTGGTGTATAATCGCGGGTATCGACTTCCGCCATTTCAGCTTGTTTTTTAATGGATTATTAAACAGTAACATGCGAAACATAAACAGCCTTGACGAATCCATAAAAAAAATATGAGAAAAAAAACAAACACAAATCTTGCTTCAGCGTAATGAAACAGGCAAGGAGTGCGGCCCGAGCCCTCAACCATCTGGCCCATAGCCACGCGAAAATCGACTGTGCCACAAAACCATGCTTCAGTGGCAGAGTCGACATCCGCACATATACACCAGGATCGCTACAATACTATATAACTGTAGGGAGTATGGAAAGAGTGCTATCGAATTTAGATGGTGTAGGGATAGTGCTTTGAATGTTAGATACTCTGGGCCTTTTTACGTGATAGAAAGACTTAAAAGGTGTCAATAGTGAAAGTCGTGCCAGCTGATCCCAGGTACTACTGCCTCCATACAGGCATTGGAAGTGCTATGCCTATTAGGTGACCTAGTGATCATGTGTCACAGTATATGTTGGCTACAGTCGCAGGTAGAAACAGCTGTCAAATGGTTGACACAACATCTTACAATATCACAGGTGTTCCCATGGGTTAGATAAGTAAACTTACCCAACAGTTTCACATTTAAACGCGTAACCTTCTTGCTTTTTTCATTATGAAGTAATTCCTCGGATCTGGTGCGTTTGGGCTGCCTTTGTATGCATTGCATTGTGACTTCAATTCCTTTCAAATAGTATCCGTTGTTACAAATAGTATCCGTTGTTACAAAACAAAAGTGTCTTGTCAGCGAGAATACTATTCGTGCTTGGCGTTTTGAAAGGATCTTTCTTAAAGGGCGTGTACTACTCAAGGGTAAAAGTTCACTAATCATTTTTACAGTCAACTCCACTCCTCAGTAAAGCGATAGGCAAATGCTGGTTACGGTAAGGTGAAAGCATCTGTTACGTGTTTTCGCGGTTTCACTGCGTGTACAGTACACTATCATTAAAAAAAAACACAATTAAAAAAGCCACTGTGTTACTGTCCTGATACTGGCTGCATATGCTATTAGATGGTTATGCTCGGTTTAAATCAGCATAATTTTAACCAAAGTGTCTAGTATACTAAGTAGCCCTATGACATCATTCATAAGGGCAGTGGCTATTGGACAGATGTTTATGATCAATATCACGAATGATGGCGTACTATTTATAGGAGTCATACTATAAGAGATGGCATCTGCCAAATGTGATTATTTTCATTATGGATAGCCTGCCTTACCTTACCTTACTTTGCCTGAGACAGCGGTACTTGGATGATATTGATAATAAGACTAGGTTGCCCTCTTGTGGTGAGATTCTAGAAGACATTGTGTGCAGGGCCGGTTCCAGGCATTTGCAGACTCAGTTGGGTCTCAATTTACCAGTTAGATTTGCAGTAGTAAAATATTTTGCCGCGAGGTGGGGGGCCTCCCAACCAAATTTCACGTTGGGCCCCCAAAAGGCTAGATTGTATGAAAAGGATATAACCGCCATCATTGCAGGGTATTTTGTCATCTCCTTACAATTATGAAATGTCTTATTGTTTTGTTGTGCAAAATGAAGTTATAACCCTGCCAGCAGCTACTGTAAACATCATACCATTGAATGGGGAGTATGGTGAGTATCATATGGAAACCAGAAAGTGAGCCACATAATGATTCAGACTCAGACAAACAAGATTTAGGCTAGATTTAGGCTTTAGATATTTAGATTTAGGCTTTAGATATTTAGCTAGAAGAGGATTGGTTCGCTTCACTCTCAACTGCCTGCCATTTCCTAGCTCAGCTGAATTCAAAATGGCCCACTAACCACTATCCCATAGCCACTATCCTGTACTAGGGATGTGTCAAACGGACCATTTTTCTTAACGTTTAAAAGGACATTTTTTTCTCTCGGTTTTCCGCTAAAACGATAAGAACAATTCATAAAATGTCACGTTAATTTACAATGAAGAACATATTACGTATGTTTGACCGCAGGAGCCGGGAAATTAAGTTATCTAACGTTAATTCCTCCCGTACGGACATAGAACGCAGCTACAGTAACATGTCTATAGCGACAATTGATAACTTTTCAGACAATAATAAATGTTTGAAAAAGTGCCGCATCAGGTCTGTACCTTTTCAGACAGTAGAATTTATGCGTCAAAATGTTATGCATTTATTCCCTGACAACAATAAACGTCGCTGATTGATGTGCTGCTATGTTTTTTTTAATGCAGTTTTTTTTATTGTATAGTAGCTAGATGTGTTTTATTTATACTAAATGTCTTGGTAAATCACGGTATTTGACAAACATTAAAGTGCTGTTTTAGGAGAGTGGTCTGCGCGCAGCAGTTTGAGATTATATGATTGACAGTTCTGGTTGCCGAGTGATGGATTTTAGTCCCGCTTTACAAACAAGTAATTAAATGTCCGTTCATATCACCAGACAAGGTTTTTGAAAAACCGTAGTGTAGCCTACACTCACAGACAAACAAAGATGCCGTAGCCGAGGCGCTTTCAAGGGGCCACTTCCCAATATGTTTGAAAAGCGTAATCAATACAGGCTACCGGTAACCTTCTGTAATTTCACATGAGGCCAAAACGAAGAGTAGGCTACCCTGTGTGCACACAAGACTGGCCCTAAAAGACATTGGTGCCATGAATAGGCTAGGATATTCTACACGCAACAGAGTGAAGACTGAACACACGCTATAAAACCTATAAAACTATCTATCCCATAGCTGCTATCCTATAACTGCTGTCCTATAGCCACTGTCCTATAGCACCTGTCCAATAGCCACTGTCCTATAGCCGCTGTCCTATAGCCGCTGTCCTATAGCCACTGTCCTATAGCACCTGTCCAATAGCCACTGTCCTATAGCCGCTGTCCTATAGCCACTGTCCTATAGCCCCTGTCCAATAGCCGCTGTCCTATAGCCGCTGTCCTATAGCCACTGTCCTATAGCACCTGTCCAATAGCCACTGTCCTATAGCCGCTGTCCTATAGCCGCTGTCCTATAGCCTCTGTCCTATAGCCGCTGGCCCAAAGCCGCTATCCAATAGCCGCTGTCCTATAGCCTCTGTCCTATAGCCGCTGGCCCAAAGCCGCTGTCCAATAGCCGCTGTCCTATAGCCGCTGTCCTATAGCCGCTGTCCAATAGCCGCTGTCCTATAGCCTCTGTCCTATAGCCGCTGTCCTATAGCCGCTGTCCTATAGCCGCTGTCCTATAGCCGCTGTCCTATAGCCTCTGTCCTATAGCCGCTGTCCTATAGCCGCTGTCCTATAGCCGCTGCCCTATAGCCGCTGTCCTATAGCCGCTGTCCTATAGCCTCTGTCCTATAGCCGCTGTCCTATAGCCGCTGTCCTATAGCCTCTGTCCTATAGCCGCTGTCCTATAGCCTCTGTCCTATAGCCGCTGTCCTATAGCCGCTGTCCTATAGCCGCTGCCCTATAGCCGCTGCCCTATAGCCACTGTCCTATAGCCTCTGTCCTATAGCCGCTGTCCTATAGCCTCTGTCCTATTGCCTCTGTCCTATAGCCGCTGTCCTATAGCCGCTGTCCTATAGCCGCTGTCCTATAGCCGCTGTCCTATAGCCACTGTCCTATAGCCACTGTCCTATAGCCTCTGTCCTATAGCCTCTGTCCTATAGCCGCTGTCCTATAGCCTCTGTCCTATAGCCTCTGTCCTATAGCCGCTGTCCTATAGCCGCTGCCCTATAGCCACTGTCCTATAGCCGCTGTCCTATAGCCACTGTTCTATCCTTATATTTAGATAAGGCTATGGATACACCTATCCAATTGTGTCAGACCGACAGAAGTGCCCAGTAGTAGGGGATAGGGGTCAAACAGAGGTACCCAGCAGTAGGGGGTAGGTATTAAACAGATGTGCCCAGTAGTAGGGGTAGGTATTAACCAGAGGTGCCCAGTAGTAGGGGATAGGGGCTAGGGGTCAAACAGAAGTACCCAACAGTAGGGCCTAGGGGTCAAACAGAGGTGCCCAGCAGTAGGGGATAGGGGCTAGGGGTCAAACAGAGCTGCCCAGTAGTAGGGGATAGGGGCTAGGGGTCAAACAGAAGTACCCAACAGTAGGGCCTAGGGGTCAAACAGAGGTGCCCAGCAGCAGGGGGTAGGTATTAAACAGAGGTGCCCAGTAGTATGGGATAGGGGCTAAGGATCCATGGACTGGATTGAATATAGGGCATAGAGTCTAGACGGTCCAGACCAAGGCCACACCTTTTGACTACAGGTGGAATGCAATTAAACCAAAACCTCAGACATATCTTTTTTCAAATCCAAGTGTGCCCTCAGACAAATGTTGTTAGTGTTGTTGTGTGGGCAGTTGGTAAAGAATATGGGGGATGATGACGTTCACATTTCATACCCACCCCATGGAACTTATCTCCATGGAACATTTCACCATGGAACTTATGTATCTATTTGATTTAGATGAGAGCAGTAGGATTGACTGAGATACAGTACATACATACATACATACATACATACATACATACATACATACATACATACATACATACATACATACATACATACATACATACATACATACATACATACATACATACATACACACATACATACATACATACATACATACATACATACATACATACATACATACATACATACATACATACATACATACATACATACATACATACATACATACATACATACATACATACATACATACATACATACATACATACATATATACTGACGCTGGTTATTGAGAAATAATGGGTGTTGATTCATGTAGGTTATGGCTGTGTATTATATTACCCTATGAGTAACCATTATGACTAACAGCATAACAGCTTCCTGTAATTATAAACCTGTCGTAAACTATTTGGAATGTTGTTGGTCAAGACCATCACAATCAACAGTTGTACATTTAAATGAGTAAAACAACGAAAACAAATCAAAACATTTCCTATTCAAGTTGCTTCAGATGACAAAATGTAACCTTTTTTAAAACGTCTAGATCAATAAATGATTTAATTCATCATTAAAAAAAAGAACAAAGTCTGTAGCTTTTACCGTGTTTGTCGTTTATCCCATTTGTTTCCATTATGTCAAATTTTCTTGCGCCTATGATAGTACCGGGGAGAGTTGTCCGTCTTCTCTGTCCGTCCTCCATCCTCCGAAGGCCACTCCCCGCTGCTCTCTGCCGTGTGCGTAGTTACGCGTGCCTCGGATAGCCTAAAATCATTGGCAGTCAGTGTAACTGTAAATGTAGCCGACCCACTCAGAATGTCACAGATGTCACAGATGACAAAGGATTGATCAATGATTCTCCGTTCACAGAATCACTAGCGATCTCTAAGACAAGTGCTGGCCCTCTGCCCCATTTCCAATGGGAATTATTGGAGGCTCATAATTGAATGACTCGCGCGTTCTCTCACCAATCACAGTCATCTTGACCTGAAAGAAGCCAGACCGGTCTCAAAAGCATAACCTGAGGCTAATATCTTCCCTTGGTTACAGTGGCTGGCAACCGTTTGAAAGAATGTTTAAACAATAGGAAAGGTGGAGCAGGTGACAGCCTAGTAAAGTATTTCATAAGGATCCACTGTGTGTTGTTATTGTCCAGTTTAAAGAATAGAGGTCAGCTAAGTTGTTATGTTTTTGTGCATTCAAAGCCTGGCCCATATACTGTATATATTTACATTTTTGTCATTTTGCAGATGCTCTTATCCAGAGCGATTAACATGCGCAATTAGTGTTAAGTGCCTTGCTCAAGGGCACGTCGACAGCTTTTTCCACCTAGTCAGCTCGGGGATTTGAACTAGCAACCTTTCGGTGACTGGTCCAACACCATGATGGGAGATGGTTAACTAAAAATGACAGTGCGTCCGCATCACACTTAACTTGATTTGGACCATTGACCCCTGACCCCTGGTCAAGTTATCCATCTGGCTAACAACTCGGCCAGTATGGTTGAAGATGGCACTGGACGAAAGTAAAGGGCAACTCTAGGAGATGTGCTTTATTAAAGGTTGATTCATATAGGCCTACTCTCTTTTACTGGTGCTCCTGCACTGGTGGTGCTCCTAACTAAAGGTTAGAGTACTGGTGGTGCTCCTAACTAAAGGTTAGAGTACTGGTGGTGTCCTAACTAAAGGTTAGAGTACTGGTGGTGCTCCTAACTAAAGGTTAGAGTACTGGTGGTGCTCCTAACTAAAGGTTATAGCACTGGTGGTGCTCCTAACTAAAGGTTAGAGTACTGGTGGTGCTCCTAACCTAAGGTTAGAGTACTGATGGTGCTCCTAACTAAAGGTTATAGTACTGGTGGTGCTCCTAACTAAAGGTTAGAGTACTGGTGGTGCTCCTACCTAAAGGTTAGAGTACTGATGGTGCTCCTAACTAAAGGTTAGAGTACTGGTGGAGCACCATGCACTGCTACCAATGAAAAAGTTATTTTAGAGCCGGGCCCTGCCCCCAACCCAGTTTCCCCCGACAATAGTGATGGAGAGGCAAGTTGCCGGCTGGATGCCGGGGGAGCTTGTGGCCCTCAGCACTTCCCTTTCAGGCCAGGCTTACCTCTGGGCGGCGCTCAGTCAGCACAGCAGGGCACAGGGATCATTAACACACAGGGATTAGTGTGCTTTTACACAGGGACAGGGCCTCACTTCTGGGAAGAGGGAAGAGGCATCCCCATACAAATGTAGGATCTTGATTTGATCACCCTGTTGCAGGAGTGTATTTGAGGTTTAAAAAGGCTTCTGAAGTTTGTCATTTTGATGTAGAAATTTCAGACTTGATTTTTCCTTTTAAAAAATTATCAAAAATGTAAATGAATTAAAATCCACATAATAATTCACATTTCCTGTTGCTACAGGGCTATTTTCCTGCTGTAGCAAACTGGCTCAAATTAAGATCCCACATCTGTAGATATGGAACCCTAGAATTCCCATCTTCTGATGAATGGTCTGTGGGCATCCCTATGGGCATCCATCCCAAGCTATAGAGGTCGATGGAAAGGCATGCTCAACCCTCTCCAAAGCCATCACATTATTAGAAAAACTGGGGGAGACAAATCCAACATCCAGGAAGAGAACCAGAGAATGAATGTGTTGCATTGGATTTGAGCTTGCACGTAATTGGTTACAGACTCATTCCGAGGCACAACAGGGTTCACAATTGAAAAGTGCACCACAATTGCCCGATGTTTGTCCATCCCTTTAAGCCCTGAGATTAATGTAGTGCTACACAGTAAACTATTGGTACAGCACCAATACAGCTCTCTGACCTGAACAACTGGTCTTTATGCAAACCAGACGAATTGTTTGTGATACAACAAAGTTCTTTGAAGATGCATGAAAAGGGTTGTCTGACTTCCCTGTGATGTGTATCAATAACAACATACCACCTACCATTAAATGAACGGACTATTCAATAAATGACAAATGTATATTTGATACACGAGCCTTCAGAAAGTATTCACACCCCTTGACTTTTTCCACATTTTGTTGTGTTACAAAGTGGGATTAAACTGGATTTAATTGTCATTTTTGGTCAGTGATCTACACAAAATACTCAATGTCAGAGTGGAAGAAAAATTAAAACATTTGTAAATATATATATATATAAAAATAAAACACAAAAATATCTTGATTAGATAATTATTCAACCCCCTGAGTCAATACATGTTAGAATCACCACCCTGATGTCTCTTGATGAACATATCAATAATATTTGAAGGACAGCTTTTTTTCTCTCTTCGTAACATTGCAAAAAATCTGAAACTTTCTGTCCAAAAATGATGCAGAAAAATGTATCCATGCTTTTGTCACTTCTAGATTAGACTACTGCAATGCTCTACTTTCCAGCCACCAGGATAAAGCACTAAATCAACTTCAGTTAGTGCTAAACACGGCTGCTAGAATCTTGACTAGAACCAAAAACTTGTATCATAATTACTCCAGTGCTAGTCTCTCTACATTGGCTTCCTGTTAAGGTTAGGGCTGATTTCAAGGTTTTACTGCTAACCTACAAAGCATAACATGGGCTTGCTCCTACCTATCTTTCCGATTTGGTACTGCCGTACAGACCTACACGTACACTACGGTCACAAGACGCAGGTCTCCTTACTGTCCCTTGAATTTCTAAGCAAACAGCTGGAGGCAGGGCTTTCTCCTATAGAGCTCCATTTTTATGGAATGGTCTGCCTACCCATGTGAGAGACTCAGACTTGGTCTCAACCTTTAAGTCTTTATTGAAGACTCATCTCTTCAGTAGGTCCTATGATTGAGTGTAGTCTGGCCCAGGAGTGTGAAGGTGAACGGAAAGGCACTGGAGCAACGAACCGCCCTTGCTGTCTCTGCCTGGCCGGTTCCCCTCTCTCCACTGGGATTCTCTGCTTCTAAACCCTATTACGGTGCTGAGTCACTGGCTTACTGGTGCTCTTCCATGCCGTCCCTAGGAGAGGTGCGTCACTTGAGTGGGTTGAGTCACTGATGTGATCTTCCTGTCCGGGTTGGCGCCACCCTCAGATTCGTGCTGTGGGGGAGAACTTCGTGGGCTATACTCGGCCTTGTCTCAGGGTGGTAGGTTGGTGGTCTGTTGATATCCCTCTAGTGGTGTGGGGGCTGTGCTTTGGCAAAGTGGGTGGGGTTATATCCTGCCTGTTTGGCCCTGTCCGGGGGTATCGTCGGACAGGGCCACAGTGTCTCCCGATCCCTCTTGTCTCAGCCTCCGGTATTTATGCTGCAATAGTTTACGTGTCGGGGGGGTAGGGTCAGTCTGTTATATCTGGAGTACTTCTCCTGTCTTATCTGGTGTCCTGTGTGAATTTAAGTATGCTCCCTCTAATTCACTTTCTCTTTTTCCTTCTCGCTCTCTTTCTCTTTCTCTCTCTCGGAGGACCTGAGCCCTAGGACCATGCCTCAGGATTACCTGGCCTGATGACATCTTGCTGTCCTCAGTCCACCTGGCCATGCTGCTGCTCCAGTTTCAACTGTTCTGCCTGCGGCTATGGAACACTGACCTGCTCACTGGACGTGCTACCTGTCCCAGACCTGCTGTTTTGGACTCTCTCTCTACCGCACCTGCTGTCTCTAACTCTGAATGATCAGCTATGAAAAGCCAACTGACATTTACTCCTGAGGTGCTGACTTGTTGCACCCTCTACAACCACTGTGATTATTATTATCTGACCCTGCTGGTCATCTATGAACGTTTGAACATCTTGGCCATGTTCTGTTATAATCTCCACCCAGAAGAGGACTGGCCACCCCTCATAGCCTGGTTCCTCTCTAGGTTTCTTCCTAGATTCCAGCCTTTCTATGGAGTCTTTCCTAGCCACCGTGCTTCTACACCTGCATTGCTTGCTGTTTGGGGTTTTAGGCTGGGTTTCTGTACAGCACTTTGTGACATCGGCTGATGTCAAAAGGGCTTTATAAATACATTTGATTGATTGACTAGGCAACTCAGGAAAATTCGATGTCATCTCGGTAAGCAACTCCATATTTGGCCTTGTGATTTAGGTTATTGTCCTGCTGAATGAATTTGTCTCATCACAGTGTCTGTTGGAAATCAGACTGAACCAGGGTTTCCTCTAGGATTTTGCCTGTGCTTACCTCTATTCCATTTCTTTTATCATAAAACAAATCCCAAGTCCTTAACAATGACAAGCATACTGATAACATGATGCTGCTACCACCATGCTTAAAAATATGAAGACTGGTACTCAGTGATGTGTTGTGTTGAATTTGCCCCAAACATAACGTTAATTTCTTTGCCACATTTTTTTGCAGTTTTACTTTAGTGTGACTTATTGCAAACAGGATGCATGTTTTAGAATATTTTTATTCTGTACAGGCTTCCTTCTTTTCACTCTGTCAATTAGTTTAGTATTGTGGAGTAACTACAATGTTGTTGAACATCCTCAGTTTTCTCCTTTCACAGCTATTAAACTCTGTAACTGTTTTAAAGTCACCATTGACCTCATGGTGAAATCCATGAGCGGTTTCTTTCCTATCTGGCAACTGAGTTAGGAAGTAAACCAGTATCTTTGTAGTGAGTGTGTGTATTGATACACCATCCAAAGTGTAATGAATAACTTCCCCATCTACCAATATGTGCCATTCTTTACAAGGCATTGGAAAACCTCCCTGGTCTTTGTGGTTGAATCTGTGTTTGAAATCCACTACTCGACTGAGGGACCTTACAGATAATTGTATGTGTGGGATACAGAGACTAGTTCAACATCATTATTGCACACAGAGTGAGTCCATGCAACTTATTGTGTGATGTGTTAAGCACAGTTTTACTCCCGAACTTATTTAGGCTTGCCATAACCAAAGGGGTTGAATACTTATACTTTGGAACAAAAATGTCAACAAACATAATTCCACTTTGACATGATGGGGTATTGTGATGTCACAATGGGGTATTGTGATGTCACGATGGGGTATTGTGTGTAGGCCAGTGACACAAAATCTCAATTTAATACATTTTCAATTCCGGCTGTAACACAACAAAATGTGCAAAAAAGTGAAGGGGTGTGAATACTTTCTGAAGGCTCTGTAGCATTATTGTTGTACCGTATTGCTTAAGTTTGCCATGTCAAATTGTATTTCGTTAAAAGTCTATGCTTTTCAAGACCACCTTATGGCAAGATGAAACGATAACAACCGCATTCATACCATTCATAGTACATCTTTCAACCAATCATCTCCAGACATGGCCTTCTATTAGCTCTCATGTTTGTCAGAGTTGGGTTTCATCTCCTCTGGTGTTTCCTCTGTCTACAGTAGGTCATAGTCAGGTTAGGATTTAGGCCGGGGTAGTTAAATAAAGGTTCATAAATAAAAGGTTAAATAAAATGTTTAAAAAAAAAAAAGAATAATACTCAGTTAAACTATATCAGCGGAATACGTACAATGCATTAATGAAATACTTATGGACTGCTTATGCATGTGTTATGTATGGGTTATGTATGGGTTATGAATGTGTTATGTATGGGTTATGAATGTGTTATGTATGGGTTATGTATGGGTTATGAATGTGTTATGTATGGGTTATGTATGGGTTATGAATGTGTTATGTATGGGTTATGAATGAGTTATGTATGGTTATGAATGTGTTATGTATGGGTTATGAATGTGTTATGTATGGGTTATGTATGGGTTATGAATGTGTTATGTATGGGTTGCGTATGGGTTATGTATCTGCTATGAATGTGTTATGTATGTGTTATGTATGGGTTATGTATGGGTTATGTATGGGTTATGAATGTGTTATGTATGGGTTATGTATGGGTTATGAATGTGTTATGTATGGGTTTATGGGTTATGTATGGTTTATGTATGGGTTATGAATGTGTTATGTATGGGTTATGAATGTGTTATGTATGGGTTATGTATGGGTTATGAATGTGTTATGTATGGGTTGCGTATGGGTTACGTATCTGCTATGAATGTGTTATGTATGTGTTATGTATGGGTTATGTATGGGTTATGTATGGGTTATGAATGTGTTATGTATGGGTTATGTATGGGTTATGAATGTGTTATGTATGGGTTGCGTATGGGTTATGTATGGTTTATGTATGGGTTACGTATCTGCTATGAATGGGTTATGTATGTGTTATGTATGGGTTATGAATGTGTTATGTATGGGTTATGAATGTGTTATGAATGTGTTATGTATGGGTTATGAATGTGTTATGTATGGGTTATGTATGGGTTATGAATGTGTTATGTATGGGTTATGTATGGGTTATGAATGTGTTATGTATGGGTTATGAATGAGTTATGTATGGTTATGAATGTGTTATGTATGGGTTATGAAGTCCTTATGTAGCCTAGATACCCTTCAAGTTAAGGGTTACCACATGTTTAACATTGTTCAGTATGGGGTAAGTTGAGGTATTTTTGCATTCATCATACCCCCTGGTATGAGGTAAGATGAGCAGCCTTGGGGTAAGTGGGTGATGGTGTCTTGTGACAGTGGGCGTTGGTGCTTGTAGGCCAAAGATTCATTCATGGAATGGGGATGTGGTACATTGTATAACTTCAATGTATGCCTACATTCAGATATAAATCTCTCTGTTCATTATCACTTACCCTTCCATTTCTTGACCAGCTGTCTGGGACGGGGATGTTATTTCGATGTGCCAATTTGTAGGCAAGTTCTCTGGGTTTGAGGCTACTAAGCCTATGAAACTGTGAGATTATTGATATGTTTAGCAAGCTCAGACTCCATGTCTTAGTAAAAAATGGTGCTATCTAGAACCTAAAAGGGTTCCTAGGCTGTCCCAAAAACGAGATCCCTTGATCTCTTTCCCTTTCCAAAGAGGGTTTTACATCGAACCCAAAAGGGCTCTACCTGGAACCAAAAAAGGGTTCTCCTTTGGGGACAGCCAAAGAATGCTTTTGGAAGCCTTTTTTTCTAAGAGTGAATCTATAGCCTTTCTTCACACAGGCACATGTTAGTTGTCTTATGAGTCATTGTACCAGTTCAGTGTCATTCAGTCGTTCGGTGCCATTCAGTCGTTCAGTGTCATTCAGTCGTTCAGTGTCATTCAGTCGTTCAGTGTCATTCAGTCGTTCAGTGTCATTCAGTCGTTCAGTGTCATTCAGTCGTTCAGTGTCATTCAGTCGTTCAGTGTCATTCAGTCATTCAGTGTCATTCAGTCGTTCAGTGTCATTCAGTCGTTCAGTGTCATTCAGTCTATTTTTCATCCATTGCTGCTGCTCAAATGGACTTCTTCCCTTCTGTCACTTCCTTGGCTGCTCTGTCACTTCCTTGGCTGCTCTGTCACTTCCTTGGCTGCTCTGTCACTTCCATGGCTGCTCTGTCACTTCCATGGTTAGACCCATGCTTGTTTTACGTTTGTATACACAATGCATGATGACAAGTCTGCTCTGTAAGAATAAAATGCACTCACTCGAGTTTGAATCAAATCAAATTGTATTGGTCACATACACATGGTTAGCAGATGTTAATGGTCACATGATTAGCAGATGTCATTGGTCGCATGGTTAGCAGATGTTAATGGTCACATGGTTAGTAGATGTTATTGGTCACATGGTTAGCAGATGTTATTGGTCACATAGTTAGCAGATGTTAATGGTCACATGGTTAGCAGATGTTATTGGTCACATGGTTAGTAGATGTTATTGGTCACATGGTTAGCAGATGTTATTGGTCACATAGTTAGCAGATGTTAATGGTCACATGGTTAGTAGATGTTAATGGTCACATGGTTAGTAGATGTTATTGGTCGCATGGTTAGCAGATGTTATTGGTCGCATGGTTAGCAGATGTTAATGGTCACATGATTAGTAGATGTTATTGGTCGCATGGTTAGCAGATGTTAATGGTCACATGGTTAGTAGATGTTATTGGTCACATGGTTAGCAGATGTTAATGGTCACATGATTAGCAGATGTTATTGGTCACATAGTTAGCAGATGTTAATGGTCACATGGTTAGCAGATGTTATTGCGAGTGTAGTGAAAAGGCTTGTGCTTCTATTTCCGACAGTCCAGTAATATCTAACAAGTAATCTAACAATTCCACAACAAATACCTAATACACACAAATCTAAGTAAAGGGATGGAATAAGAATATATACATATAAATACATGGATGAGCGATGACAGAGCAGCATAGACAAGATGCAATAGATGGTATAAAATATAGCATATACAGTACATATGAGATGAGTAATGCAAGATATGTAAACGTTATTAAAGTGCCATTATTAAACTGGCTAGTGATCCATTTATTAAAGTGGCCAATGATTTCAAGTCTGTGTGTAGGCAGCAGCCTTTCTGTTTAACAGACTGATGGCCTTGAGATAGTAGCTGTGTTTTTCAGTCTCTCGATCCCTGCTGTGATGCACCTGTACTGACCTCGCCGTCTGGATGGTAGCAGGGTGAACAAGCAGTGTCTCGAGTGGTTGTTGTCCTTGAGTTCATACGCCTCCCAAAAATACTATCCATGTTACTCATAAAACGGACTAAATCTGATCCTTATTGTATGGGGCATTGTGGCCATCGGCTCGACTTACCTAGGCAAACATTTTGACTATAGCAGCCTGCACAGCTAGAAGGATGTGTGTTCATGTGTAAGTATCTCCTTTGGTTTTGATACAAGCACCATGAAACCTATAACACCATAAATTCATTTGAATTTGTGATAAAAAAAATAAAAAAAACTTATTTGCTTACCACTTTTTCCATGTGGTTTCTTCCTTACGGACTGGTGCGCCATAGAAACATGTGACCTCACGTGGCTTTACCCACAACCCCCAGGAACGTTGCTGCTCTCCAAGATCCTCTCACTCATAGATCTTGTTTCAAGATCATCCTCATAATATTTTAGGTTTTGAATACTTGGGGAAAACTCAGACTCAAGAGTAATTGGCTCGTCATTTAGGCTTACCCAATGTGTTAAGTGTACTCCTATTTTAAAAATAAGTGTTCTCTCCTACTTCCTCATAAATGCATTTATTCCTACATGAAACTAACAGGAAAAAAAACAAGTTTTACACATTAGGACTTTATGCCACATGTGAAGTTTGTCTGAAAGTCTTGTGCTGATGCCTGGGAATATTCTGTTTAGCCACGTTATCTGTAGTCTTTTCCTTAGAATTAGCATCATGCTTCAACTTGTTGTTGCAGAATTTGGCTTAGCTGTTGTCATGTCAAGTGTTATGCTCTGTTCTGTGTTGAACTGTGATGTAATGCATTTCATAGACTCCTGTTATGACTTCACCCTAACACAAGGCCATTGTGTTCTGGAACTGTTGCTTGTATAAAAAGAACTGTTGCATATTGTTTACACAACAACCTCATTAAACTGGACATGTATATAATCACGTTCCCCAGGTTATTCACTGGTTACCACAGTCACAAAGTCATAATTATGGTTAACCCGCGCCTATTTCTAAAATAGATTTTTTTTTCTCCAGGTTTTAAACCGAACCTTAACTCACACTGCTAGCCTTATACCCGAACCTTGAATAAAGATTTTTAAAAGCACATCTTTGTTTCCATAAATTTTAAATATTACTTTGTGGCTGTGGTAACTAGTGAAAACCCCTTCCCTAGAGTCAGATATTGAGTGCGGTGCGCCCTCTTGTGGGGAAACGTTGTAAATTCATGGCCTGGGGGCCACGTTTAGATCCTTAGACCAAAGACCTAACAGTACGAAGACAGAAAGGAAATGCTTCTATCACACGTGTAACTCAAAAAAATAAGGGGTTCAACAAGGGTTCTTCTGAGATCCTCAGAGTTCTTTGAAGAACCTTAGGGTTCTTGTCACTGAAAATTGCCCCCAAAAGGTTATTCCAAGAACCTCATAGGAGGTGGGGTTAATTAAACGAAGAACCACCTTAGTTGTCAAACATAAAAATAGTAAAGTAAAGTACAGATAAGTAGTTTTTTAGGGTTAAGTAGTACTTTAAAGTATTTTTTACTTTAGTTCTTTACACCACTGGTATTATAATGAAACAATCTGTCTTTTCATATTTGGGCAAATCTTTCTAAAAACAGAAAATGGACACAATTGAGTGGATATCAATCAACAAAAAGGTGAGAATATGTAGGATATAAGAACATATTGAAGGCTTGCTATATTGGGTGCAGATGACTGAACTGCTATCTTCTGTCTGTGTCTGCAAATATACTGACCAGGAGGCATACAAAGGTATGTCAATTATTTACAGGGGTTCCCCCACAGTTTCAATTTGAAGAAACCCTAAAGGATACTCCATTCTTTGTAGAGTGTAGGCGATGTTTTGGCGACGTTGGCAAGCTAAACTCATGCGCAGAAATATATGATCAAGTCTAATGGTCATCTCAAGCCGAACTGCGCATGTGTAGGCCGTCAAATGAATGGCACTCCTTCGATATAAAGCCATTTTTTTACGAAAATAAAAAAGTTTCAATAATAACATGTTCACCTAATTAAGACATTGTCTCTAATCTAGGTTGTGCCTTTAGATTTCGAGAAAATGAACAACTATGGGGGAAAAATCCACCTCTCTCTGACTTCTCAAACCCTGGCCTGGCCTGCTTGGTCTGTTTCGCAAGCGTTCCTGAAAGTTTTGCGATGTTGCGCCTCTGGGCTTAGAAACTCTATGCATATGTTACGGATGTGAAACGGCTAGCTAGTTAGCGGTGGTGCGGGCTAAATAGCGTTTCAATCGGTGACGTCACTTGCCCTGAGACCTTGAAGTAGTGGTTCCCCTTGCTCTGCAAGGGCCGTGGCTTTTGTGGAGCGATGGGTAACGGTGCTTCGTGGGTGACTGCTGTTGATGTGTGCAGAGGGTCCCTGGTTTGCGCCCGGGTATGGGCGAGGGGACGGTCTAAAGTTATACTGTTACACATAGACCCATAGAAGAGGCCATTTTCAAGAAATATAAGTGTTCTGACTCTGGGTCAAGGCTGTATTTTTGATTGCAGAATCCTGGGGGAACATACTTGCTGAAAATATACTGGCAAAAATTGCCCGTTTGTCTCACACTTTTGCATTTGACCCCAGACTTCGACCACAGACTTTAAAAAAAATGGTTTCATTTGACTTTTCTTTGACCTGCAATATTGGAGCTCCGAGTTTAACAATTTCACCGTACCCTGTGATTACATCTGCGACCCTGTGCATGTGACTAATAAATTAATCTATCAATTCAATTCAAGGGCTTTATTGGAATGGCAAACATATGTTTACATTGCCAAAGCAAGTGAAATAGATAATAAACAAAAGTTAAATATACAATCAAAAATGAAGAGTAAACCTTACACTCACAAAAATTTAAAAGGAATGGAGACATTTGAAGTGTGATATTATGCCTATATCCAGTGTTATAATGATGTGCAAATAGTTGAAGTACAAAAGGGTAAATAAATAAACATAAATATGGGTGTATTTACAATGGCGTTTGTTCTTCACAGGTTGCCCTTTTCTTGTGGCAACAGGTCACAAATCTTGCCGCTGTGATGGCACACTGTGGTATTTCACCCAATCGATAGGGGAGTTTATCAAAACGGCATGTTTTCTTTGTGGGCTTGTGTAATATGGGTGAAATATGTGTCTCTAATATGGGCATAAATCTTGCAGGAGGTTAGGAAGTGCAGCTCAGTTTTCACCTCATTTGGTGGGGAGTGTGTCTGCCTACGGTGGCCTTTCTCAATAGCAAGGCTATGCTCACTGAGCCTGTACATAATCAAAGCTTTCCTTAAGTTTAGGTCAGTCACAGTGCTCAGGTGTTCTGCCACAGTGCTCAGGTATTCTGTTTACGGCCAAATCGCATTCTAGTTTGCTCTGTTTTTTTGTTGGTTCTATCCAATGTGTCAAGTAATTACGTTTTTGTTTTCCCATGATTTGGTTGGGTCTAACTGCGTTGCTCTCCTGGGGCTCTGTGGGGTCTGTTTGTGTTTGTGAAACAGCCCCAAGACCAGCTTGCTTAAGGGACTCTTAATCTCTCTGTAGGTGATGGCTTTGTTATGGAAGGTTTGGGAATCGCTTCCTTTTAGGTGGTTGTAGAATTTAACAGATCTTTTCTGGACTTTGATCATTAACGGGTATTGGCCTAATTCTGCTCTGCATGCGTTATTTGGTGTTTTATGTTGTACACTGAGGATGTTTTTGCAGAAGTATGTATGCAGAGTCTCAATTTGAAATGAACAAAGAATGAGAAGACTTTTCCTATGTTTTGTTTGTTTGTCAATTACGGTGTGCAGGGTGATTACGTGGTCTGTCATACGGTAATTTGGTTTTAAAAAAAGACCATTTGACATTTTCTCAGTACATTGTTTTCACATTGTTTTCACTGTTTCATGAGTCTGTTGTTAATGATAATTTAGGGGATTTTCCTAAGGTTACTGTTGACTGATATCCCATAGTAGGTATTGGGTCGAATTTATCTTTTGTATTGCGGTCATCAGTCCTTGGTTCCAAAATATTGTGGAAGATGCCAGAGCTGAGGATGATGTTAAAGAGTTTAAGTATAGCCAATTGGAATTTGTGGTCCGTATTTTTGATCACTTAATTTAGGATATCAGCAACACCACATGCCCTTTTTTGGGTTGGAGGGTTTGTATTTTGTCCTGTAGTTCATTTAATGTAATTCAAATAAAATCACATTTTATCTATGATATGCTAACTTACAAGCCCTTAACCAACAATGCAGTTCAAGAAATAGAGTTAACAAAATATTAACTAAATAAAATAAAATAAAAAGTAACACAATAAAATAACAATAATGAAGCTATATACAGGGGGTACCGATACTGAGTCGGTATCGGTTAGTCGAGGTAATTTGTACATGTAGGTAGGGGTAAAGTGACTATGATAATGGTAGGGGTAAAGTGACTATGATAATGGTAGGGGTAAAGTGACTATGCATAGATAATTAACAGCGAGGAGTTGCAGTGTCAATGTAAATAGTCCATGTGGCCATTTGATTCATTCTTGAGCAGTCTTATGGCTTGGGGTTAGAAGCTGTTAAGGAGCCTTTTTTGACCTAGACTTGGGCTCCGGTACCGCTTGCCGTGCAGTAAGCAGAGACCATTTTTTGGGCCTTCCTCTGACACCACCTCGTATATAGGTCTTGGATGGCAGGAAGCTTGGCCCCAGTGATGTACTGGGCTGTACACACTACCCACTGTAGCGCCTTACGGACAGATGCCAAGCAGGATTAGCGGAGTGGAGGTGATAGCTGATAGCTGATTCTAATATTTGTAATTGATCATGTATATGTTTTTGGTGTTTGTTCTTTGTTATAGAGCCCAAAAGATTGTAGAAGTAGATTATCTCTGCTTTGGATATTTTACTCATTTTGTTGTTTGTTTAGTGTGTTCTAATTTTCCCAGAAGTGGTTAGATTATATGGATTATTCAATTACATTGAACTGATTTCTGATCTGCTCTTCCTTATTTTTTGTTGTCTACACAAGCTGCAAAAAACCACTCAAACTGGACAGTAATTATCTCCATCTCTTCATTCAAAGACTCAATCATGGACACTCTTACTGACAGTGGTGGCTGCTTTGCATGATGTATTGTTGTCTCTACCTCTCTCTTGCCCTTTGTGCTGTTGTCTATGGCCAATCATGTTTGTACCGTGTTGTGCTGCTACCATATTGTGTTGTCATGTGTTGCTGCCATGATATGTTGTTGTGTTAGGTCTCTCTTTATGAGGAGTCTCTGTTGTTGTAATGTGTGTTTTAGCCTATATTCAATTTTTTTTAATTTTTAATTTTTTTTTTTATCCCAGCTCCCGTCCCCACATGAGGTATTTTGCCTTTTGGTAGGCCGTCATTGTAAATAAGAATTTGATTTGTTCTTAACTGACTTGCCTAGTTAAATAAATGTTAAATACAAATAAATACATAGGTATTGTTTAAGTGCCACACTCAAGATGGCGGCTTTTTCATTCCAATGTTGGCTACGCAAGGACGTGAGGAGCCTCGCAAGTGTCAAAGTTGTGTTGACAGTAGTAGCAGCAGCAGGAACTGTCAGGGCGAGGTAGCTAACATCACGAGCCGAATGGAGTAATTATCTCGTTATATTTCAAGAAAACCAAACCCCCACCACATTCCTTATAACACCGTAAACCTCCAACGAAGCCATGGCAGAGGACTCGAGTGCTCAAACTTGGTCCATCAACAAGGACGACTATGTACTCAACGAGGTGATTGGTGAGTATGTCGCTAGGTTAGCTAGCGTGCTAACCTCTTAGCTAGCTTTCACGCAAGACAGCTATTTAGCTAACCTTAACTTAAAGCTGGTTAACTAACGTTAAACCTAGCTACAGCTAACCAACCTTATTTTTGACAGCTAACTAGGCTATTATATATAACTAACTTAAGCATCTGTTTCTCTTTTCGTTCATAGGTTGCTAGCTAGCTAATTAGCTACCTTGTTAGCTTCTTTTTTTCCCCCACCAGATGCTAACTTGAATCACTAGCCTAGTAGCTAACGTCGTTAGCCACAGTAGCTAGCTAAGTCGGGCAGCATAGTTGAAGTATGGAGGTGGGTGGTGCCTTCGCTGAAAGAAGACATGATGGGGCTTAGTGAGTCACTCATACCTTTGTGGTAGCAAGGAGTTGGTATTATTCAGGCTTTTCTTTTTGTGATATGGACCGCGTTATGTTTGTTATTCTTCCTGTACAATGCATAAGACACGTAGCTAGCTGACGTTGTATGCATAATATAGTTTAGTAGTTGACGTTTGAGACCTCACACTTAATACATGTTGTCCTTTTTTTAAGACACTCTCTGTATCTCACTAGCTCATCACTTTTGATACAAATGGCAAAAAGACACATGTCAAACAACCTTCCAGCAATATTTGTTTGTAGTAAATACAGAAGAACAGTTCATTTTTGTTGTAGTTTTCTGGTATCTTGCCAAGTACCTCAACTCCTCCAGGAATGATCTGCAGACTAGTGGTTTTTCAATGAACCTCCAACTATTTCAGATCATTGTCTCAATACTTTAAAAAAAAGTACATTCTTAAACCCTTAATGTGTACGCATGTCTTTCTTTGTTTGCTGAAATTCATACTTTTTAATACATTTTTTATCTTCTTATTTTGTCTTCCTCTTGGTTTGTCCCTGCAAGTGGTGCCACTGGCTTCCCTCTTGGATGTGTGCTACATTGTAATTCTTACCCCCTTTTGTTTCATCTTCAGGGAGTGGTGCCACTGGCTTCCCTCTTGGATGTGTGTTACATTGTAATTCTTCCCCTTTCGTTTCCTCTTCAGGGAGTGGTGCCACGGCCGTGGTGCAGGCGGCCTACTGTGAGCCCAGGAAGGAGAGGGTGGCCATTAAACGCATCAACCTGGAGAAGTGTCAGACCAGCATGGATGAGCTCCTGGTAGCCCAACCACAGAGAGCACAATTTATTTCAAGAGTTGACAATATAGCAATCAATACTGCCTAATCAATACTAGCTAATCATTTGACATGGCCTATTATGGTCTCTGGTATAGCTTAGCTGTAATGTGGGCCTGTGAAAGATGAGAGTACAGCAGCAGGAACACACACACATGCACATCCACGTACACACACATCCACGTACACAAACGCACGTACACACACACAGGCTGTCAGTGTAAATCAGATGAGCTCAGGCCAGCAGCTGGACAGACACCAACACAGCATTTTTCAGCCCTTTTTGCATAACAGCCAGTAGCCCCTGGATCTACTCTGCCCTCTCTTGGCAACTCAATCAAGTTTGTCTTGGGGATTATGCCAATAGTGACATAGCATAACTAGAATGGAAAAAGGCACAGTGATTTGACTTCAGCCATCATGGCACATTGACTTGAATATGTTTGTCCAAGTATTTCTATGGTAGTGACAACCTAGGTCACTCCTCACTCAGTCTTCCCTATTGGGGGGGGCCTGCTCAGTCATGTGATCAGTCAGGTTCAGAACAAGCAGAACAGCTGTGGCGATAAAGCCTTCCTCTAGAGACTGATATTCAATCAACAAATCAACCCCTTAAACTCTTGTGTAAATCTGACTAGGATTGGTTAAGCATAAGCAATATGGAGAAATTTCCACTTGGCCTGTCCAGAATAGAAATATGTTACTGCGTTGTTGGAGTCAAGACTCAAACTCTTTACTGTACAATGTGCTGAGCCATTGAAGCTCATTCATTCTGTTTCTTTCTCTCTCTCTCCTTGCAGAAAGAGATCCAGGCCATGTCCCAGTGCCACCACCCCAACATTGTGTCCTACTATACGTCTTTCGTAGTGAAGGACGAGCTGTGGCTGGTGATGCGACTCCTCAGTGGTGGTGGGTATTGCTTTAGGGACGGTACCAGGCAAGGAAGTAGTGGAGCATAAATACCACTTATGTAGCTCTTTACTTGGTGGCGGCACGCCTTGCATAAAGCGTTGATTAGAGGAAACGCTGCAGTCTGCTTAGCACTACTATAACAGAGGCGGTTGTTGGTTGTTCTCCATCCCTACTGTAATCACCTGATTCAACAAATCATCGAGCAGGGCTAGAGCAAAACCCTGCTCTCCAGGAGCTGGTTGGCCACCCCTGCGCCTGCCCACATCGAAACAAACACTTCAGCCCTACCAGACTCTATAAGCCCCAGCTGTTAGTCCTCCAGCAGTTAATACAGGGCTGAAGCAAAACCCTGCACGTCTAGTAGCTCTCTAGGAGGATGGTTAGCTTGGTTCATCTCCATCCCAGCTTCCTGACTACCAGGCACTATAGGTCCCTGTCTGGAGGAAGCAGGGCCCTGAGCAGCAGTTTCTCTCCAGCTGTGGCCTTGGCTCTCAGCCTGCTGCGGTACTCTCCATCCTCCTGGCATGCATTAACAATGTCAAGAGATCGAGGGATAGGGCTCTAAGCTGTCACAGACATTTCATTACAAGCCAAGGTAAAACATAGCAGTAATAAAGTTCAGAGCCCTAGTTCAAACACCGCTCCATCGCTGCACCAAACTAAAACATGTCACTAACTAATAGTAGCCTGGTCTTCAGCTATTCAAGATCTACTTCAGCTAACTAATAGTAGCCTGGTCTTCAGCTATTCAAGATCTACTTCAGCTAACTAATAGTAGCCTGGTCTTCAGCTATTCAAGATCTACTTCAGCTAACTAATAGTAGCCTGGTCTTCAGCTATTCAAGAGATACTTCAGCTAACTAATAGTAGCCTGGTCTTCAGCTATTCAAGAGATACTTCAGCTAACTAATAGTAGCCTGGTCTTCAGCTATTCAAGAGATACTTCAGCTAACTAATAGTAGCCTGGTCTTCAGCTATTCAAGAGATACTTCAGCTAACTAATAGTAGCCTGGTCTTCAGCTATTCAAGAGATACTTCAGCTAACTAATAGTAGCCTGGTCTTCAGCTATTCAAGAGATACTTCAGCTAACTAATAGTAGCCTGGTCTTCAGCTATTCAAGAGATACTTCAGCTAACTAATAGTAGCCTGGTCTTCAGCTATTCAAGAGATACTTCAGCTAACTAATAGTAGCCTGGTCTTCAGCTATTCAAGAGATACTTCAGCTAACTAATAGTAGCCTGGTCTTCAGCTATTCAAGAGATACTTCAGCTAACTAATAGTAGCCTGGTCTTCAGCTATTCAAGAGATACTTCAGCTAACTAATAGTAGCCTGGTCTTCAGCTATTCAAGAGATACTTCAGCTAACTAATAGTAGCCTGGTCTTCAGCTATTCAAGAGATACTTCAGCTAACTAATAGTAGCCTGGTCTTCAGCTATTCAAGAGATACTTCAGCTAACTAATAGTAGCCTGGTCCTTTTGTCACTCTGTCAGGCTCAGTACTGGACATCATTAAACACATCATATCTCGTGGGGAACATAAGTCTGGGGTTCTGGATGAGTCGTCCATAGCCACCATCCTCAAAGAGGTTCTAGAAGGACTGGAGTACCTGCATAAGAACGGGCAGATCCACAGGTCAGGACACATTTTATTTTGTTTACCTTCAACTTAAATTCAACTTGTACTTTAGTATTGATTTTGACTTGTTTTTTTCTTCTTCCACTGACCACAGTCAAATTATAGGTGTGCATGTTGGAGTTGTCAGATTAAAAAATTGGCACACTTCCTTATTTTTACTCTCTCATTCATTCATTGTCATTAATTTATGAACCAAACTACTAACTCCTTTTTTTTATTTTTAAGATCTACTCTGGCGAAGGCACATTGTTCGGCTTCATGGGCTTTCACATTGTCCCATATTGATCAATATTTTATAGAGGGCTTTATGCATTGTTAAAGAGGTTTGTTTTATGTCACAGCTTCTCTCCCCAGGAAGCACTACAGTGTTGTACATCTAAACAACAAGCCACAGACACACAGAATATTGACTCCTCTTCACTAATATGCGCTGCTCAGCATGTTTGGCTCGGATTTACAACCGTTAAGTCCTGATAAGTAAAAAGGGGGTGCTTGGGTTGTTGAAACAGTAAGCACTAAACTACAGGGCACTTATTGTGAGCTATTAAAAAGAGCTAACTGTTCACAGCTAAAACAAGCCACATACACACTGGATAATGAGTCCTCTTTGGTCGTGTGACCAACATGCCTGTGTTTGTAGCAGTAGCCCTCTATTAGAAAAAACCTTTTATATACACTAAGCTACTACTTGTCATTCCCTGGCATTTGCGTGTAGTTTGGTTTCATTTACAGGTTACTCCAGATAAATACTGGTTTGTCTGGTTTCTTCCATTCACAGGGATCTAAAGGCCGGAAATATTCTTCTCGGAGACGATGGCTCAGTGCAAATCGCAGGTATAGTCACATGTCCTAAAACCTTAACTGCCTTTTTCTTATAGATTTATGCTGTTAAAGTATTAAGTGGTGTGTGTTTCTTTTACCACTGCAAATTCTATCAAATTTGTGCCGGGGTTTCCCCGAACTCGTTCCTCTGGACCCCAAGAGGTGCATGTTTTAGTTTAGTTCCCCCCCTAGCACTACACCGCTGATTCCACTAATAATCATCAAGCTTCGATTAGCTGTGTAGTGTTAGGGCAAAAAAACAAAACATGGACCCCTTGAGGTCCCGAGGACTGAGTTTCTCTCTCACCGCTCTTCACCCACCCCCCTGTCTGTCTGTCTCTCCCAGACTTTGGTGTGAGTGCCTTCTTAGCGGCTGGAGGAGACATGACCAGGACCAAGGTCAGGAAGACGTTTGTTGGGACACCATGTTGGATGGCCCCAGAGGTCATGGAGCAGGTGGGGGGGGGCTATCCTCTTTCTCTCACTTTGTCTCTCTCTGTGTCTCTAAGATATCTTACCATTATCCTTCATGTCTCCTCAGGTCAGAGGTTATGACTACAAAGCAGATATCTGGAGTTTTGGGATCACAGCCATTGAGCTGGCTACAGGAGCTGCACCATATCACAAATATCCACCCATGAAGGTGATTTTCTACTTTGAGAGATGGAAGGAGTGTGATCTTTATCCTCTGACTTCCTGTCAACCAGTTGCTAAGCAGACTATCCTGACTAAATAAATAGGCGTTGTACGTTTTGAGGCTGATAGTAACATGATGTTGTGTTGTCGGTGCTGAGGCTGGTAGTAACCTGATGTTGTGTTGTAGGTGCTGAGGCTGGTAGTAACCTGATGTTGTGTTGTAGGTGCTGAGGCTGGTAGTAACCTGATGTTGTGTTGTAGGTGCTGAGGCTGGTAGTAACCTGATGTTGTGTTGTTGGTGCTGAGGCTGGTAGTAACCTGATGTTGTGTTGTAGGTGCTGAGGCTGGTAGTAACCTGATGTTGTGTTGTAGGTGCTGAGGCTGGTAGTAACCTGGTGTTGTCGGTGCTGAGGCTGATAGTAACCTGATGTTGTGTTGTAGGTGCTGAGGCTGATAGTAACCTGATGTTGTGTTGTAGGTGCTGAGGCTGGTAGTAACCTGATGTTGTGTTGTTGGTGCTGAGGCTGGTAGTAACCTGATGTTGTGTTGTTGGTGCTGAGGCTGGTAGTAACCTGATGTTGTGTTGTTGGTGCTGAGGCTGGTAGTAACCTGATGTTGTGTTGTAGGTGCTGAGGCTGGTTACCATCAAGCTGTTGGTGTGTATGGATGTTTGGGTACTGTTGCTAATAGTAACCTGATGTTGTGTGTCTGTATATCTGTAGGTGCTGATGCTGACCCTGCAGAATGACCCTCCCTGCTTGGAGACGGGTATCCAGGACAAGGAGATGGTGAAAAAGTATGGCAAGTCCTTCAGGAAGATGATCTCACTCTGTCTACAGAAGGAGCCTGAGAAAAGGTGACTATCCCAAACACTCAACAATACAATGTATCCCATTTAACAGACGCTTTTATCCAAAGTGACTTACAGAACATGGGGTTCGTACCTGTGTACTATGTCATGAAAATCCTGGAATTTTTTAATTTTTAAATGGTGATTTCCATGCCTGGCAAAATGGAGGCAACATGATCAAATCCTAGAAAAAGTTTAGGAAAAGTCATAAATGTATTTAATAATTTATGTTAATGTAATTTATTTATAACCCCCCCCCCCCTTCAAACAAAAAAATAATCCACGTAATAGCTAGGATTGGAATGACACTTCTTCACCTGCATGTATGCTAAAGGAGTGGTCTGTTTCTCAAGGAGAGACAGTCCGACATTAGTGTGATGTAGGCCTAGCCTATAAACTATGGTAGAGAAGACTGACTAGATAGCCATAGGCCTAGCCTATAAACTATGGTAGAGAAGACTGACTAGATAGCCATAGGCCTAGCCTATAAACTATGGTAGAGAAGACTGACTAGATAACCAATTCAAAACATATCTTGTACCCTCCTAGGTAACTGTTTAGCTAGATAGCGTGGAGGCCTAGCCTATAAACTAGTGGTTAGAGCGTGGAGGCCAGGCCTAGCCTAAAGTGGTTAGAGCGTGGAGGCCATAGGCCTAGCCTATAAAGTGGTAGAAGACTGACTAGGGGCCATAGGCCTAGCCTATAAACTATGGTAGAGAAGACTGACTAGATAGCCAGGCCTAGCCTATAAACTATGGTTAGAAGACTGACTAGATAGCCATAGGGGTAGCCTATAAAGTGGTTAGAAGACTGACTAGATAGCCATAGGCCTAGCCTATAAACTATGGTAGGAAGCTGACTAGAGGGCCTAGCCTATAAAGTGGTTAGAAGACGACTAGATAGCCATAGGCCTAGCCTATAAAGTGGTAGAGAAGACTGACTAGATAGCCATAGGCCTAGCCTAGTGGTTAGAGCGTAGGGCCATAGGGCAGGGTATAAACTATGGTAGAGAAGACTGACTAGGGGCCATAGGCCTAGCCTATGGTTAGAAGACTGACTAGGGGCGGCAGGCCTAGCCTATAAACTATGGTAGAAGACTGACTAGATAGCCATAGGCCTAGCCTATAAACTATGGTGGTTAGGCAAAACATAGGGGCCTAGGTAACTGTGGTTAGCTATTATTAGCGGGGCGGCAGGGTAGCCTAGTGGTTAGAGCGTAGGGGCGGCAGGGTAGCCTAGTGGTTAGAGCGTAGGGGCGGCAGGGTAGCCTAGTGGTTAGAGCGTGGGGGCGGCAGGGTAGCCTAGTGGTTAGAGCGTGGGGGCGGCAGGGTAGCCTAGTGGTTAGAGCGTGGGGGCGGCAGGGTAGCCTAGTGGTTAGAGCGTAGGGGCGGCAGGGTAGCCTAGTGGTTAGAGCGTAGGGGCGGCAGGGTAGCCTAGTGGTTAGAGCGTAGGGGCGGCAGGGTAGCCTAGTGGTTAGAGCGTAGGGGCGGCAGGGTAGCCTAGTGGTTAGAGCGTAGGGGCGGCAGGGTAGCCTAGTGGTTAGAGCGTAGGGGCGGCAGGGTAGCCTAGTGGTTAGAGCGTAGGGGCGGCAGGGTAGCCTAGTGGTTAGAGCGTAGGGGCGGCAGGGTAGCCTAGTGGTTAGAGCGTAGGGGCGGCAGGGTAGCCTAGTGGTTAGAGCGTAGGGGCGGCAGGGTAGCCTAGTGGTTAGAGCGTAGGGGCGGCAGGGTAGCCTAGTGGTTAGAGCGTAGGGGCGGCAGGGTAGCCTAGTGGTTAGAGCGTAGGGGCGGCAGGGTAGCCTAGTGGTTAGAGCGTAGGGGCGGCAGGGTAGCCTAGTGGTTAGAGCGTAGGGGCGGCAGGGTAGCCTAGTGGTTAGAGCGTAGGGGCGGCAGGGTAGCCTAGTGGTTAGAGCGTAGGGCGGCAGGGTAGCCTAGTGGTTAGAGCGTAGGGGCGGCAGGGTAGCCTAGTGGTTAGAGCGTAGGGGCGGCAGGGTAGCCTAGTGGTTAGAGCGTAGGGGCGGCAGGGTAGCCTAGTGGTTAGAGCGTGGGGGCGGCAGGGTAGCCTAGTGGTTAGAGCGTGGGGGCGGCAGGGTAGCCTAGTGGTTAGAGCGTGGGGGCGGCAGGGTAGCCTAGTGGTTAGAGCGTGGGGGCGGCAGGGTAGCCTAGTGGTTAGAGCGTGGGGGCGGCAGGGTAGCCTAGTGGTTAGTGGGCCAGTAACCGAAAGGGTCTAGATCGAATCCCCGAGCTGACAATCTGTCGTTCTGCCCCTGAACAAGGCAGTTAACCCACTGTTCCTAGGCCGTCAGTGTCAATAAGAATTTGTTCTTAACTGCCTAGTTTAAATAAAGGTTAAATAAAAAATGCGAATAGGGCTATACAAAGTTGATTTAACTTTTTAAAAACAATTGATGTGATTCATTTAAAGTATTTTTGACAGAACTAATGATTCACTTCGACATTGTATTAGTTGGGATTTGGTTCATTTACGGTGAATTGAACTTTGTGAATAAAAAAGTTTTTTAGGAAACAATATTACATGAAGCCTTTGGGATTATGTGGCTTAAACTTGTTTTGTAGATACGGTACTGCCAGTTGATTTGATAGAATGTAGATACGGTACTGCCAGTTGATTTGATAGAATGTAGATACGGTACTGCCAGTTGATTTGGTAGAATGTCGATACGGTACTGCCAGTTGATTTGATAGAATGTCGATACCGTACTGCCAGTTGATTTGATAGAATGTGATTACTGCCAGTTGATTTGATAGAATGTCGATACCGTAGCCAGTTGATTTGATAGAATGTCGATACCGTACTGCCAGTTGATTTGATAGAATGTCGATACCGTACTGCCAGTTGATTTGATAGAATGTCGATACCGTACTGCCAGTTGATTTGATAGAATGTCGACACGGTACTGCCAGTTGATTTGATAGAATGTCGACACGGTACTGCCAGTTGATTTGATAGAATGTGCCGAACACGGTACTGCCAGTTGATTTGATAGAATGTCGACACGGTACTGCCAGTTGATTTGATAGAATGTCGACACGGTACTGCCAGTTGATTTGATAGAATGTCGACACGGTACTGCCAGTTGATTTGATAGAATGTCGACACGGTACTGCCAGTTGATTTGATAGAATGTCGACACGGTACTGCCAGTTGATTTGATAGAATGTCGACACGGTACTGCCAGTTGATTTGATAGAATGTCGACACGGTACTGCCAGTTGATTTGATAGAATGTCGACACGGTACTGCCAGTTGATTTGATAGAATGTCGACACGGTACTGCCAGTTGATTTGATAGAATGTCGACACGGTACTGCCAGTTGATTTGATAGAATGTCGACACGGTACTGCCAGTTGATTTGATAGAATGTCGACACGGTACTGCCAGTTGATTTGATAGAATGTCGACACGGTACTGCCAGTTGATTTGATAGAATGTCGACACGGTACTGCCAGTTGATTTGATAGAATGTCGACACGGTACTGCCAGTTGATTTGATAGAATGTCGACACGGTACTGCCAGTTGATTTGATAGAATGTCGACGACACGGTACTGCCAGTTGATTTGATAGAATGTCGACACGGTACTGCCAGTTGATTTGATAGAAATGTCGACACGGTACTGCCGGTAGAACTGCCAGTTGATTTGATAGAATGTCGACACGGTACTGCCAGTTGATTTGATAGAATGTCGACACGGTACTGCCAGTTGATTTGATAGAATGTCGACACGGTACTGCCAGTTGATTTGATAGAATGTCGACACGGTACTGCCAGTTGATTTGATAGAATGTCGACACGGTACTGCCAGTTGATTTGATAGAATGTCGACACGGTACTGCCAGTTGATTTGATAGAATGTCGACACGGTACTGCCAGTTGATTTGGTAATAATAATAATAATAATTAAATAAATAAACATTAGTCAGCCTGCAAAGTAAACACTTCCAAGGTAGCTAAGATAAATATTTCCTGAAGAAAATGTGTGGGTTTGCTTCAGCTGAATTAAAAATATTTGTAGCCCGCCTTAGCCACTTGATCTTTGATATATTGAAAGAGCCAATTATTTCAAAAGGTGTAAAAGGTATTTGATTGTAATGTTGAAATGTTTTACATCAAGAGTGGTCAACCATCCTCCGGGAGAGCTAATGGGTGCAGGCTTGTATTCCAGTCCCCAGCAATGATCTGCTCAACTGCACCTTTATCAACTGTCTTCTGATGTGTTTGAGCCGGGTTTGATCAAAAGCCTGCACATCCAGTATCTCTCTAGACTGAGGGTTGACCATGTGTTTTATACAGTTGTCTAACAGGTATTCTACTTTTAATTTTTTTTATTTTTTTAACCTTTATTTAACTAGGCAAGTCAGTTAAGAACTAATTCTAATTTGGGACAGCAGGGTAGCCTAGTTGATTTGGACTAGTAACCGGAAGGTTGCAAGTTCAAATCCCCAAACTGACAAGGTACAAATCTGTCGTTCTGCCCCTGAACAGGCAGTTAACCCACTGTTCCTAGGCCGTCATTGAAAATAATAATTTTTTTCTTAACTGACTTGCCAGGTTAAATAAAGGTTAAAAAAAATACATTTCAATGACTGCTCTGGGACTTTGTGAGGGTTATTAAGTCTCTTGCTCAACAACGTGTGATGGATGGTACATGGTATCAGAGAGAAGCCTCCCAGTGTTGATACCACATTACACACATGTACGTAGAGATGCCGCCAATTGTTGGTAATGGAAATTTAGTTCGAAGTAATGGAAAAGTCATGACATTGCACAGTCAGTTTATACATTTTTTTTTTGTTGTATGTAACCCCAGTGGGAATTAAACCCACAAAACCTGACGTTGCTGGCTCAAGTCTAACCAACTGAGCCCACAAAGGACCACTGACTTGGGAAGGGTATAGTACAGGGGGTATTCCTGGAGAGCTTTCCCAGTTCAGACTTTTGCTCCAAAGCTAATCTAACCAATGTGATTCTACTAATCAAATGTGTAAACAACAGGTTTGGTGGCTCCTGCTATTAGTAAACTAATTCCATCGTGACACCATTTCTCCCAAGTTACCATTTGTCCTTTGTGTGGTGCACCAGAAAACCGATACTCCTATTAGTCACCCAGTCTTATTCTGGGTCTCAACCATTCTCAATCCCATTTTCTAGTTGAGTGGGTTCTCTTACCTAATCTGATGTCTTTCCTGTCCTGCAGTGTTAAAGCACATTGTGTGCTGTTTAATGTCCTGCAGTGGTAAAGCACGCTGTGTCTCTCTCTCTCTTAATGTCCTGCAGTAGTGAAGCACGCTGTGTCTCTCTCTCTCTTAATGTCCTGCAGTGGTAAAGCACATTGTGTCTCTCTCTCTCTTAATGTCCTGCAGTAGTGAAGCACGTTGTGTCTCTCTCTCTCTTAATGTCCTGCAGTAGTGAAGCACGCTGTGTCTCTCTCTCTCTTAATGTCCTGCAGTGGTAAAGCACATTGTGTCTCTCTCTCTCTTAATGTCCTGCAGTAGTGAAGCACGTTGTGTCTCTCTCTCTCTTAATGTCCTGCAGTAGTGAAGCACGTTGTGTCTCTCTCTCTTAATGTCCTGCAGTAGTGAAGCACGTTGTGTCTCTCTCTCTCTTAATGTCCTGCAGTGGTAAAGCACATTGTGTCTCTCTCTCTCTTAATGTCCTGCAGTAGTGAAGCACATTGTGTCTCTCTCTCTCTTAATGTCCTGCAGTAGTGCACGTTGTGTCTCTCTCTCTCTTAATGTCCTGCAGTAGTGAAGCACGTTGTGTCTCTCTCTCTCTTAATGTCCTGCAGTAGTGAAGCACGTTGTGTCTCTCTCTCTCTTAATGTCCTGCAGTAGTGAAGCACGTTGTGTCTCTCTCTCTCTTAATGTCCTGCAGTAGTGAAGCACATTGTGTCTCTCTCTCTCTTAATGTCCTGCAGTGGTAAAGCACATTGTGTGTCTCTCTCTCTTAATGTCCTGCAGTAGTGAAGCACATTGTGTCTCTCTCTCTCTTAATGTCCTGCAGTGGTAAAGCACATTGTGTGTCTCTCTCTCTCTTAATGTCCTGCAGTAGTGAAGCACGTTGTGTGTTGTCTTTCAGACCAACTGCTGCTGAGCTGCTGAAACACAAATTCTTCACGAAAGCAAAGGTAAAGCCCACATATATATCTATAGGGGACAGGAACATTTACAAGATGCATGCTGTTAACAGAGGGGGGAATAATACAAACCATGTCGTCCATGTGCTTTTTAATCTGTCTGCCTCTGTCTCGCAGAATAATGAATACTTGGAAGAGAAGCTGCTTCAGAAGGGTCCATCGATAGGGGACCGATCCAAACGGGTACGACAGTAACTTCTTGATGTGTATAGTGGACTCCACATGACGCTCAGATCTGCTGTACTCTATTGCTGTTCTATATTAACGTTGTGTAATTTTTGCATCCCCCCTGGACAGCCCCCCCCGTTATGTCACTAGTGGAGGTAGTGGTATTCATAGAGGAATTTGTACATACAGTACCAGTCACACCTACCCATTCCAGGGTTTTTATTTAATTTTTACTATTTTCTACATTGTAGAATAATAGTGTTGTCATCAAAACTATGAAATAACACACTACATAGACGTTATCAAACACTACATAGGTGCTGTCAAACACTACATAGATGCTATCAAACACTACATAGACATTATCAAACACTACATAGGTGCTGTCAAACACTACATAGGCGCTGTCAAACACTACATAGATGCTATCAAACACTACATAGACATTATCAAACACTACATAGGTGCTGTCAAACACTACATAGGCGCTGTCAAACACTACATAGGCGCTGTCAAACACTACATAGGCGCTGTCAAACACTACATAGGCGCTGTCAAACACTACATACACACTACATAGACACTACATAGACGTTATCAAACACTACATAGACGTTATCAAAAACTACATAGACACTACATAGACGCTATCAAACACTACATTGATAACGTCTATGTAGTGTGTATGTAGTGTATGATAGTGTCTATGTAGTGTTTGATAGCGTCTATGTAGTGTCTATGTAGTGTTTGATACACTATCAAACACTACATAGACACTATCAAACACTACATAGACACTACATAGATGCTATCAAACACTACATAGACACTATCATACACTACATACACACTACATAGACACTATCAAACACTACATAGACGCTATGAAACACTACATAGACGTTGTCAAACACTACATAGACACTACATAGACGCTATCAAACACTACATAGACACTATCATACACTACATAGACACTACATAGACGTTATCAAACACTACATAGACACTATCAAACACTACATAGACGTTATCAAACACTACATAGACACTACATACACGCTATCAAACACTACATAGACACTATCATACACTACATAGACACTACATAGACGTTATCAAACACTACATAGTGTCACTAGTGTTTGATACACTACATACACACTACAGTGTTTGTTTAG
>NC_056438.1:78263276-78330776 GCF_018296145.1 Oncorhynchus tshawytscha | reverse complement strand
GAGTTCACTTGATAATATGATTGATATTAAACTGTATGGGCCCTTAGTCACACACAGTTTAAACCCCTTATTACACCATGACTAGCCAGTTTTCTCATGGCATTTCTCTTTGTGTATATCATAACATAAGTTGACGTAAGCTTTCTTAGCTGTCTCATACGCTTTCTTGAGTGTATCTGTTGGTTATAACCTCTCATAGGGGTATCATAAGTTGACATTAGCTGTCATAAGTTAACTGTTGACATCCGCTGTTATAACCTCTCATTGCTGTATCATTAGTTCAGGTTACCCCAGACAGACAGGACAGACAGACCTCGTTGCTCTAACGTGGAAGGGGGTCTGTTCAGGAGGGAGAAATGTTACAGGACATAGTGAAAAGTTCAGATGTAAAAAAAAAAAAAAAAATGTATAGTGTAGAACAGATAGGATTGCCTGTCATATAGATTCAGGAGTCGGTGTCTGCTCTATTCATTACATTTCTACGTGCAAACCTTCTGGACCGTGAATCCAGTGTTTTAATACGTGGAGGTAAAACAATACCTTACTGAGACCTTGATAATTATGGTCTTGGGAGTGACTATGCAACGTTGACTCTGTAATGTCCAGTACCAGCGGTTCACTAGCCACTCGACCGCTGTTCCCTCGCTAGCTAGCTGCCATCACTGGCAACTGGACCGCTGTTCCCTCGCTAGCTAGCTGTCATCACTATGACCGCTGTTCTCTCGCTAGCTAGCTGTCATCACTATATGGCAACTGGACCACTTCTCTCGCTAGCTAGCTGTCATCACTATGGCCACTGGACCGCTGTTATCTCGCTAGCTAGCTGTCATCACTATGGCCACTGGACCGCTGTTCTCTCGCTAGCTAGCTGTCATCATTATGTCTCTTCTATCAATAGCTAGCTATTTGTCATTGTGTCTCTTATCTCACTAGCTAGCTGTCATCAAGGCCACTGGACCTCTGTACTCTCACTAGCTAGCTAGCCGTCATTATGTCTCTAGACATTAATGTCTGTTCCGTCATCGTAAATGGACAAAATAATTTGTATCGTCCAATCCATCCACTCACCTGAAAGTCACCGACTGTAACCACTCCCACTTTACATTGTATGTTGATTGGTTGGCAGTGTTGGACAAGCTACTATGAAAATATAGTTTACCAATTACTTTACGCTGGAAGAAGTTAAGCTATACTAAAGTTACCCTTAAAGAAAACACAGCTTAACAAAAGTTACTTAGGAGAAAGTAGTTTACTACAAACTTTGTGAAAAATATCTGAATCTAAAATGGCAAACCTACAAATTTAAACAAAAAGTTTAAGAATTAGGCAGGTCTGATTGTGAAAAAGAAAGCATATTCATGCCTACTTAACACATTTTAACTTGTTGCAAAAAAAAAAAACAATAGTGTGTAGTTCCAGTAGTTAGCTACAACGCTACTGAAAACACTACCAAGATTTTAATTTAATTAAACTACCGGCAAGCTACTGCAAAATGTAATTAAATGACTAGTTGAACTAAAATTTGAAAATGTAGTTCACAACTCCCTAACACGGTTGGTTGGTGTGTGATGTGCATTTGCTGGTTCAGGTACTGTTTGTAATTTGGTCTATTTAGCAGATGATGTATTTCAAAAAGGTACGTACATTTTTATAATGGGAACTGATGATGGATGCCACACCATGCACTGTCAGTCACACGCCCTCCCAAAGGTATGTTTGTGAGTAGGAGGCAAAGCAAAACACTGACTGTTTCTGGAGTACATTTCTAAGACGGAAGAAAGGCTCTTATTGTATATATGATTACGTCAGAAAAATAACTGGTATACTTGATCAGCTCACCCAGTCTATAAGTTAAAATAATGAAACTACAGCGAGTTGGTTGGTTTTTTTTCTGTTTTTTCCCCTTTTGTATCGAGTTTTCCCACTGTTGGCCTTCTGTTAGATATTCATCACTAATTCCAAGTTATGTTGCTAATCATGCCACATCTGATTTGCTAAATTGGCACCTTTTAAAAAAAAATATATATATTATTATTATTAACATAGCTGCGTATTTTATTTCAAAAGGCTGACATTCTGATTTTGTTGTCATGGTGATATTTTAATATGCAATTTGTATTTTTCGAATCACTGAAACCGTTCCAATTTAGAGTTGGTTTCCTGTAGTAAGTCTCACAAACTGGAAGGATGTTCCTCAACAAATGTCAATGTAGGTCTAGCTAACAAACACAGCAAAATGACAACTGACACTTTTCCCACTAGTGTGTGATATGCTGCTTTCAGACTGAGCAATAATGTTGAAGAAAGTTAGCCTGGGTGCCAGTTTCTTTGTGCCATCATCACAAATCCCTGTCACTCATTGTCATGGAAAACAATGCAATTGGCAAGAGAATAAACAGATTTGCGACACCCAGGCTAGAAGAAATTGTGAGCTGATAGCAAAATGTCTCTTTCCCCTCTGTATTGTGATACCAATTGGAAAGCCACTGTTGTCAGATAACTGTCGCAAGGCAAACTCTTTTGAATGATGAGTATTTATAACACTCACTTGGAAATTAATGAACTTTATGATTTTTATTTTATTTTTATTTTTTTTGGAAGTTGGTTTTACTTGAAACCAATGCATATATTTTCAATGTTGTGTATCGTCACAAAACGTGCACGTGATCAAAATCAAGTGTGTTGATTATTTGACAAATGTTATTTGTGAAACCTTTTTAGAAATTAAATTCCAAAACTTGATGTCATGAATTAAAAGCCCTTTGCAGAATCAATGTTGTAAATGTGTGGTTAAAAGAAAATTGCCATCACACACAAACATGGAAAAAAAAAAAATCTTGTCAACTATTATTTCTAAAAACTGGTGACTAGGCAAATAAAATCACATTATTTGAATCAAGTCCCAAGAGTTTTTATTTTATTTTTTTTAAATATAAATGCATTGCCAAGAACCTGCATAAAACAATGTGACTCTGGGTCAAGGCACAACGGTAGCCTGCGTCCCTCTGTTGCTAACCTAACGCTTCCTTCCCTGCGCTTTCCTCTGCGCTATAAACACGTGACCGCCCGCTTGACAACATATAAACCGGTTTGCGCAAAGGATCCAATTAATTGGCAACATTTCAAACTGTGGATGAGTTTGTACCAGAATCTCAATCCGTTACACTTTTTTTTTTTCTTGATCATGTGACCTGACCCGAAACTAGTTACACGCTGTAACTGGTTTTCAGTCTGGTCACAAGGGCAGGAAGATCTACTGGCCCTTGCAAGCATAGCCAGATAATAGTTTAACTACAGAGGTTTTGTAAAGTTTCAGCCAGTAGTTTTGAAAGTACTAAACCACGATTGTGTAGAATGTCATCCATTTTGTATCAAGTGTTACGTCCTGCAATTTGTATAGTATGTTACAGATTTGTAAGTGCTTTCACTTTCACTATGAAAGGGACGAACACGCAAGTTGCATGAACGCAATATTTGAAGCGTTAAATGTAAGGATTTGTGTGTCTTTCTTGAAGTCAAACTGTTGGAGAGGAGACTTAGTACACTAGTTAATGACTTGTTCCTCAAACAGAATGATACACAATGACAATTATATATATTATATTTCTAACAAACAAAAAGGAATGAGAAGAAAAAAATTAATGAGAAGTGAGATTTGAAACCATAAGATGTTATTATGCTTTTAATTCGTTGTTGGTGTTCTTATGTGTTCGTATCTATTTCCCTGTAGGAGTGTGGTCATCTTGAACAATGCAAGCGATCTGAAAGTGGTTGAACTCCCACAGTATCATCCAACCTTCAAACCGCGTGGAGGCTTTTGTATAAAAAAAAAAAATGTTTTGTGTGCAAATGTATTAAAAAATAATATCACAATATCACAACTTTGGCAGTGATTATAGCCTCGAGTCTTCTTGGGTATGACACTACATGCTTGGCACACCTGTATTTGGGGAGTTTCTCCCAGTCTTTTCTGCAGAGCTTCAAGTTGGATGGGGAGTGTCGCTGAACCCGATGTTCAAGTCCGGGCTCAAGGACATTCGGGTTCAAATCTGGGCTCTGGCTGGGCCACTCAAGGACATTGAGAGACTTGTTCCTAAGCCACTCCTGCATTGTCTTGGCGGTGTGCCTAATGTCATTGTCCTGTTGGAAGGTGAACCTTCTACCCAGTCTGAGGTCTTCAGCGCTCTGGAGCAGGTTTTCATCAAGGATCTCTGTACTTTGCTCTGTTCTTCTTTCCCTCGATCCTTACTAGTCTCCTAGTCCCTGCCGCTGAAAAACTGCCACAGCATGATGCTGCCACTACCATGCTTCACCGAAGGGATTGTGTCAGGTTTCTTCCAGACGTGACACTTGGCATTCAGGACAAAGAGTTCCATCTTGGTTTCATCAGACCAGAGAATCTTGTTTCTCATGGTCAGAGTCCTTTAGGTGCCTTTTGGCAAACTCCAAGTGGGCTATCGTGCCTTAATGAGGATGGGCTTCCATCTGGCCACTTTACCATAAAGGCCTGATTGGTGGAGTGCTGCAGAGATGGTTGTCCTTGTGGAAGGTTCTCCCATCTCCACAGAGGAACTCTGGAGAACTGTTAGAGTGACCACCAGGTTCTTGTTCACCTCCCTGACCAACGCCCTTCTCCCCCACTTGCTCAGTTTGGCTGGGCGGCCAGCTCTAGGAAGAGTCTTGGTTGTTCTAAACTTCTTCCATTTAAGAATGATGGAGGCCACTGTGTTCTTCGGGACCTTCAATGCTACAGAAATATTTCTGTACCATTCCCCAGTTCTGTGCCTCGACACAATCCTGTCTCGGAGCTCTACGGACAATTCCTTTTAACCTCATGGCTTGGTTTTTGTTCTGACATGCAATGTCAACTGTGGGAATTTACAGAACCCGTCAAGAATTTGGACAGACTTACTCAATGTTTTTCTTTATTTTTTACTGTTTTCTACATTGTAGAATAGTTGTGAAGACATCAAAACTATGAAATAACACATGGAATCATGTAGTAACCAAAAAAGTGTTAGACAGGTCAATCTGTGTTCAATACAGGAATGAAAACAAACCAGCGCTACTTTTCATGTCTTGCGCAACTCTCAACAGTGTTACCCAGTTCCTAGTTGGCCGTACTTCTTCATTGCACAAAGGAATAACCTCAACCAAATTCCAAAGACTGGTGACATCCAGTGGAAGCGGTAGGAACTGAAAACCAGTTCCTGAACAGAGACCTAAAAATAAATAAAAATCTGAACGGTTAGTCCTCTGGGTTTTGCCTGCTACATAAATTCTGTTATACTCACAGACATGATTTGAACAGTTTTAGAAATGTCAGAGTGTTTTCTATCCAAATCTATGAATAATATGCAGATCTTGTATTCTTGGCATGAGTAGCAGGAAGTTGAAATTGGGCACGCTATTTATCCAAAAGTGAAAATTCTGCCCCCTAGTCCCAAGAGGTACTCCACCAACGAAACTAGATCATCAAATTTTAAAATGTTCAGGAGAGAATTCCAAGACCACAGAGTTAAGTAACTAAACTATTTCTACCATGACCTGTTCTGATTTTTGGTACTGTCAGAAGCAAAGGAGAATGGGACCGTAATTGATATTTATTTACTGACCTGACTAAAAAGAACAGAGATAAAATGGCATTTTACCCAATATGGCCTTATAAATCAGTGTATATCCGTGTTTAAGCTTTACGCAAGGTCAATGACGACTAGCTAACAGCGCTGTAGAGATCACAATGATACGTTAGACGTTTTTGATTTGTAATGAACCTGAGGGCTGCATGATACACTGAATCGGGTGCTCTCAGGATAGTGGTTGAAGCCTGCACATATATAACATCACTAAAATCTAAAACCGCCAGCTCCTTCCTGGCCACAAAAGAAAAACAAGCCTTATGCCGGTAATAAAAACCTATTCTCAGCTTGAGCTTCCTTATCAAGTTCTCTACATGCACGGTGAAGCTCAGCTTGTCATCAACCCACACACCCGAGTATATGTACACTTTAACTTGCTCTATAGTATGTCCAGCCAATGTAGCAATGGCATGATTAGTAACATGCCTGGCATTTGAAAATACCATGCCTTTTGTTTTACCTGAATTTAGTACCAGCTTTAAATCATACAGATTCTGTTGTATGATGTTAAATGCTCTTTGGGCATTTTCAAAAGTGAAAGATAGACTACAACCACTTGAATAAAGAACAGTATCATCTGCATAAAAATGAACACCCGCTTTTTCAATAAGATCCCCAATGTTGTTGATATACAAAATGAACAACAGTGGGCCCAAAATAGAACCTTGCGGAACACCTGAGCACACTTCTATGGACACAGATTTACAACCATCCGCCATTACATATTGTGTACGATTTGATAGGTAATTTATAAACCAATCTAGAGCATGACCAGTAATTCCACAACATTTTAACCTTTGCACTAACACAGCATGGTCCATGGTGTCAAAAGTCTTCGACAAATCAATAGACATTTGTGTTATTCCATAGTTTTGATGTCTTCACTATTATTCTACAATGTAGAAAAATAAAGGAAAAACCATTGAATGAGTAGGTGTCCAAACTGTAATTGCTGCAAAAGTTGGCTCTGCAAAGTATTGACTTTGGGGGGTGAATGGTTATGCACACTCAAGTTGTCTGTATTTTTTGTATTATTTCTTGTTTGTTTACCCAATAAAAAATGTTTTGCATCTTCAAAGTGGTAGGCATGTTGTGTAAATGAAATGATACAACCCCCCCCAAAAATCTATTTTATTTTCAGGTTGCAAGGCAACAAAATAGGAAAAATGCCAAAGTGGGTGAATTATTTTGCAAGCCACTGGACTTGACTGGGAATTCAGAGATGCATCTGTTGGTCACATATACATTTTTTTTTTTTTTTTTTTTTTGGGGGGGCGTTTTTGTATGTTTTTCTTTACTTATCCCATGAACAGGGCCTAAAGGCTGCAAAGTGTTTATTGAAGTAAGTCAATAAAATGTTATGTTAAATGTATGTTATGTACTGGTCTATTCAGCACCCACCTGTTAAGTTTTACAATGTCTTGAAATGTTGAAAGGACACCTAGGGTTGAATTCAAATCTGTGTTGTTGATCAATAGCATAGTGTAAAAGATAACTTCAAATCAGACCATACAAATCAAATCATATTTTATTTGTCACATACACCGAATACAACAGGTGCAGACTTTACCGTGAAATGCTTACTTACAAGCCCTTAACCAACAATGCAGTTTAAGAAAAATAGAGTTAAGAAAATATTAACCTAAAATGAACTAAAGTAAAACATTTAAAAGTAACACAATAAAATAACAATAGATAAATATATATATATAGATAGATATATATATATATACCTTTTTTTTTTTTACCTTTATGTAACTAGTAAGTCAGTTAAGAACAAATTCTTATTTTACAATGACCGGCCAAAACCGGACGATGCTGGGGCAATTGTGCGCCGCCCTATGGGACTCCCAATCACTGCCGGATGTGATGCAGTCTGGATGTATACAGGGTGTATACAGGGGGTATCGATACCGAGTCAATGTGCAGTGGTACAGGTTAGTCGAGATAATTTGTACATATAGGTAGCGGTAAAGTGACCGCATAGAAAATAAACGGTGTGTAGCAGCAGTGTAAATATAAAGGTGGGGGGTTATAAATGCAAATAATCCAGTTTTGATTAATTGTTCAGCAGTCTTATGGCTTGGATGTAAAAGCTGTTAATTAAGGAGCCTTTTGGACCTAGACCTGGTGCTCGGTATTGCTTCCTGTGAGGTAGCAGAGAGAACAGTCTATGACTTTGGTGACTGGAGTCTTTAACAATTTCTTGGGCCTTCCTCTGACATCGCCTAGTATAGAGGTCCTGGATGGCAGGAAGCTTGACCCCAGTGATGTACAATACGCACTACCCTCTGTAGTGCCTTGCGGTCGGTGGCCGAGCAGTTACCATACCAGGCTGTGATGCAACCCGTCAGGATGGTCTCGATGGTGCAGCTGTAGAAGATTTTGAGGATCTGAGGACCCATGCCACATCTCTTCAGTCACCTGATGGGGAATAGGTTTTGTCGTGCCCCCTCCTGTCTCAGCCTCCAGTATTTATGCTGCAGTAGTTTATGTGTCGGGGGGCTAGGGTCAGTTTGTTATATCTGGAGTACTTCTCCTGTCCTATTCGGTGTCCTGTGTGAATCTAAGTGTGCGTTCTCTAATTCTCTCCTTCTCTCTTTCTTTCTCTCTATCGGAGGACCTGAGCCCTAGGACCATGCCCCAGGACTACCTGACATGATGACTCCTTGCTGTCCCCAGTCCACCTGGCCATGCTGCTGCTCCAGTTTCAACTGACCTGAGCCCTAGGACCATGCCCCAGGACTACCTGACATGATGACTCCTTGCTGTCCCCAGTCCACCTGGCCATGCTGCTGCTCCAGTTTCAACTGACCTGAGCCCTAGGACCATGCCCCAGGACTACCTGACATGATGACTCCTTCCTGTCCCCAGTCCACCTGACCGTGCTGCTGCTCCAACTGTTCTGCCTTTTTATTATTCGACCATGCTGGTCATTTATGAACATTTGAACATCTTGGCCAAGTTCTGTTATAATCTCAACCCGGCACAGCCAGAAGAGGACTGGCCACCCCACATAGCCTGGTTCCTCTCTAGGTTTCTTCCTAGGTTTTGGCCTTTCTAGGGAGTTTTTCCTAGCCACCGTGCTTCTACACCTGCATTGCTTGCTGTTTGGGGTTTTAGGCTGGGTTTCTGTACAGCACTTTGAGATATCAGCTGATGTACGAAGGGCTATATAAATAAATTTGATTTGATTTGATTCACGACTGTCTTGGTGTGCTTGTACCATGTTAGTTTGTTGGTGTTGAGGACGCCAAGGAACTTGAAACTCTCATCCTGTTCCACTACAGCCACGTCGATGAGAATGGGGGCGTGCTCGGTCCTCCTTTTCCTGTAGTCAACAATCATCTCCTTTGTCTTGATCACATTGAGGGAGAGGTTGTTGTCCTTGCACCACACGGTAAGGACTCTGACCTCCTCTCTATAGGCTGTCTCGTCATTGTCGGAGATCAGGCCTACCATTGTTATGTCATCAGCAAGCTTAATGATGGTGTTGGAGTCATGCCTGGCCGTGTAGTCATGAGTGAACAGGGAGTACAGGAGGGGACTGAGCAAGCACTCCTGAGGGGCCCCCGTGTTGAGGATCAGCGTAGCAGATGTGTTGTTACCTACCCTTACTACCTGGGGGCGGCCCGTCAGGAAGTCCAGGATCCAGTTGCAGAGGGAGCTGTTTCGTCCCAGGGTCCTTAGCTTAGTGATGAGCTTTGAGGGCACTATAGTGTTGAACGCTGAGCTCAGTGGTGATAAGTTAATACCTTAATGTCTTAAATTGGCAAACTTTAAATCTCATCATAACAAAGAAATGTCACAACCTCCTGTGGTAAATTGTATAATGTTGATTTGCTTGCATCATTTTGAAACTCCAAGCAGGATTATAGTGAAACTAAAATATTTTGGGGCACAACGTTTAATTAAATATTAAAAAATAAAAAAGTTGTATAACTAGGGAACGGACGGTGCAGAATGGTTATATTCCTTCTAACTGTTCTTCTTAAAAATCCTGTTTCTACACGTGCTGAATCATGCTAGCTGACTGTGGGACAGTAGAGTTAAACATTAATTTATCTTGCATAAAGGCTTCTCTGACAAAGCACCTTCTTTCTGAAGCTCCTCAAGCAGAGAATTTCTTTGATTCTTGAACATGGCTGATTTTGGCGAGATCCTGAGGTCCATTGGAGACTTTGGATTATTCCAGAAGCTCATACTATTGGGACTATGCTTCCCAAATCTTATCCTGCCTTTCCACCTGGCCAGTTTGATTTTCATCCAGTCAGACCCTGAGCGCCACTGTAACACTGACTGGATACTTAGAGCTGGTTCCAATCTGAGCAGTGAGGAACAGCTGAATCTGACCGTGCCCCGGCAGGAGGATGGAACCTTCAGTAGGTGCCTGATGTTTACCCCTGTAGACTGGGACATTGACATCATCAGGGAGCATGGACTCAATCAGACCACTGACTGCCAGAATGGATGGGTGTACAACAATATAGTGTATGAAGCCACCATAGTCACTGATGTAAGTAGGAATAGATGAGTGTTTTTTACTAAACATATATTGTCATGTCATTAATGAGCTTGTATGTTATCTGATTTTATTTTGTTGCAGTTTGATCTTGTCTGTGGCAAAGCTAACGTTGTCGGACTTGCACAAACTGTGTTCATGGCTGGCATTCTTCTTGGTTCACTCTTGTTTGGACCTTTTGCTGAATCGTAAGCACACTTGAAGTTGTGAATAACATGTCCTATACTTCTTGGTTTCTTTCTTTCTCTTTGTAAAACAACACCACAAAACATAAACAAGTAAATCAAGAGGAACATTCATCAAACCTTCAAAAGGAGGTTTCAAAAAGTTTTAACCAACACAGTTTTCTCACCTTTTCTCTTCCAGATTTGGTCGCCAACGAGCAACTCAAATACCCATGGTTATTATGCTCATTTTTACTGTAACGACAGGCTTGTCTCCAAACTTTTATTTGTATATGGCATCCCAGTTTTTAGTAGGGATCGCATATGGTGGATTTAGAATCAACTGCATTGTATTAGGTAAAGTGATGTCCATTTCAAATAGACAATGCTCTATAATAAAATGTAAAACAGAACATGAGATAACAGAACTCAGTCAATGATTTGTCAGTCAGCCGGTCATATTAAGTTGTTTAACATTACTACATGTTCCTTCCACACAGCAACTGAATGGGTCGGAGTGACAAAACGTTCTTATGCGTCTTGTTTGAGTCAGACGTTCGGTGGAGTTGGCCAGTGCATCCTTGCTGGCATGATCTTCTTCATCCGAGACTGGAGACTTGCCCAGTTTGTCATGGCTGTACCAATAGCAGTGGTCGCAGTGTACATATGGTGTGTCCACGTGTCGTCTTGGACCAATATTAAAACTATTAAAACTGATGAAGACCTTAGGGGCATTACAAAGCCAATCGGAAGCACCACAAATTGACACAATTCTTACGAGCATTACAGCACCCAACCTGAATATGAATGATTATCAATATTAATTATAATTGTAAAATTGTCTGCCTGTTCTGTGTTTCCAGGTTTATTCCTGAATCAGCCAGGTGGTTATTGGATCAGGGGAAAACAGAGGAAGCTAAGAAGTTGATACTCAGGGTAGCAGCCATCAACAAACACACAGTTCCAGATACAATTCTAGAGAAGGTAAAGTGCATGATTTAGGTATTTGTTTAAAGGCCAGGGAGCTGGCCAGCCATTGTTTGCCAGTGCTGTGAAAAGATGAAGAGTGAAAAGTGTAAAATCCTGAATTTGAAGAATTTATCTGCATGTGTTAGTTAGCTAGCTAGCCAGACAGTTTTAGAGGAAATAAAACATACATTTTTCAATTTAGCTGCCAATATGTCAACATTCCATTCAGACAATTTAGTGAATCCACAAGCATTCACTGGCTGAAATCAGTTGCAACAAGTACTGATATTTGATCATATAATAGCACTCAGAACTTTCCAAGAAATTTAGACATTTATTGTAAGGGTTTTCCTCCTCCTCTTCATCTGAGGAGGAGAAGTGAGAAGGATCGGAGGACCAATGCGCAGCGTGGTAAGTGTCCATGGTTGTTTATTTAAAAAACATAAACTGAACACTATGAATACAAAAACAATAAAGGTGATCAAACTGAACCAGTACCGTGTGGCGACAAACACAGACACGGAAACAATCACCCACAAAAAAACTGTGAAACCCAAGGCTACCTAAGTATAATTCTCAATCAGAGACAACTAACGACACCTGCCTCTGTTTGAGAACCATACTAGGCCGAACACAGAAAACCAACCTAGAAACACAAAACATAGAATGCTCACCCAACTCACGTCCTGACCAACTAAAACAAACAAATAACACAAGAACTAGGTTCAGAACGTGACAATTATGGTCTGTTTATTTATATGTATTTTAGAGGCTATTTATACAGACAATTGTCATAAAACTTGTTTAAATTGTATTTGCAATTATATGGCAATATTTTAGGTTGACAATAAATTACACAATTTCTGATATCACATGCCTTACTTGGCTGCTTTCGCTGCATAACATGTAGAAGTTGTCCCTTTTCAGGTTTAGAAGAAGTGACTGCTAAATGCTAACTCCTGTTCGCATAAGCTGGTTAGCATAGCTAGCATTCAGAAATCAGTGGTGGTAGTCCAAGTCGTTTTAAACTGTAATGCAGTTGTTTGGTAATGATGACATGAACATGTTGGGGTTGACATGTGTACAAGAATTATACTCAGATTTTTATCTCAACATAGTGTGAAATGTACATATAAACAATAGCCTAAATGTAGGCACATTTTGCTGGTGGTCAATGAGGCAACTCGGGATGACAATTCCATTGTTTTGCTCGAGTTTGATTGACCTCTTAAGCTCATCTGTGAATGCTGTTTTCAACCCATTCTGGAACTTTGAAGGTTTATGACATAGGCCCTCTAGTAATTTAATAGGATCTCTATGGCAAGGTGTGACACTTGAATCTTTGGAAGCAGAGATTCAAGTGTCTATAATTATTCACTTCTGTAAAAGATAACTCTATTCCAGATAGCTGAGGAGAAAGTTGTTCAGAAGGGAGGCATACTCATTCTCATCAGATCTCCTGTACTTAGGAAATACTTCTTAACTATTACTCTTGCATGGTAAGTTCTTTAATAACTCTCAATAACTTAATATCTCATATTGGTCAACTTTCAGCCCATAATAAATCTCATCATGACAAACAAATGTGATGTCTGTTTTTGTTTGTCTCTCTGAAATCCCAGGTTCTCGTTAAACCTCTCCTACTACTGTCTGTCCTGGAACGTTGGAAACTTTGGCCTGGACATCTTCTTGACACAGCTCATGTTCGGACTCACAGAGATACCAGGTCATATACTCTGCATCTTTATACTGGAATATTTGGGGAGGAAGATATCCTTAATGTCCACTCTTCTGACTGGCGGATTTACATGCTTCCTAATCCTGGCTGTTCCACAAGGTAAATAAAGTTCCAACTGGAATAGATTTACATTGTTTTATCATTTAGTAGATGCTCTTATCCAGAGCGAGTTGTAATTCCCTCAATATAGTAATTATCAGAAAACATAAGTATTTTTCTTTGTATTTTTAACTCATTAGGAAATTGGGGCACCACGGGAAAGGTTTAACGAGTTATCTCTCGACTTAAACTCTTAAGATATACAGATATCTCTGACATCAATAACAGTCACTTATTAATCATTATTACCTCATCAGTCTCGTTCTGAACAGTCACTTATTAATTATTATTACCTCGTCAGTCTCATTCTGAACAGTCAATTATTAATCATTATTACCTCATCAGTCGCATTCTGAACGTCGCAAGAACCCTAGCCCTTATTGATGAAACATCAATACACAAATTGGCTTAATTATTTATTTAACTAAATAATAACACAGAATACATATACATGAGATAAAAGTCCCTAGTGGACTGACACGATATGATGGCTTGTTACACAATGGAAAGGGGGTGGGGAAATCAAATCAAATCAAATCAAATTTATTTATATAGCCCTTCGTACATCAGCTGATATCTCAAAGTGCTGTACAGAAACCCAGCCTAAAACCCCAAACAGCAAGCAATGCAGGTGTAGAAGCACGGTGGCTAGGAAAAACTCCCTAGAAAGGCCAAAACCTAGGAAGAAACCTAGAGAGGAACCAGGCTATGTGGGGTGGCCAGTCCTCTTCTGGCTGTGCCGGGTGGAGATTATAACAGAACATGGCCAAGATGTTCATAAATGACCAGCATGGTCGAATAATAATAAGGCAGAACAGTTGAAACTGGAGCAGCAGCACAGTCAGGTGGAAGTTGAAACTGGAGCAGCAGCATGGCCAGGTGGACTGGGGACAGCAAGGAGTCATCATGTCAGGTAGTCCTGGGGCATGGTCCTAGGGCTCAGGTCAGTTGAAACTGGAACAGCAGCATGGCCAGGTGGACTGGGGACAGCAAGGAGTCATCATGTCAGGTAGTCCTGGAGCTCAGGTCCTAGGGCTCAGGTCCTCCGAGAGAGAGAAAGAAAGAGAGAAGGAGAGAATTAGAGAACGCACACTTAGATTCACACAGGACACCGAATAGGACAGGAGAAGTACTCCAGATATAACAAACTGACCCCAGCCCCCGACACATAAACTACTGCAGCATAAATACTGGAGGCTGAGACAGGAGGGGTCAGGAGACACTGTGGCCCCATCCGAGGTCACCCCGGACAGGGCCAAACAGGAAGGATATAACCCCACCCACTTTGCCAAAGCACAGCCCCCACACCACTAGAGGGATATCTTCAACCACCAACTTACCATCCTGAGACAAGGCTGAGTATAGCCCACAAAGATCTCCGCCACGGCACAACCCAAGGGGGCGCCAACCCAGACAGGATGACCACAACAGTGAATCAACCCACTCAGGTGACGCACCCCCTCCAGGGACGGCATGAGAGAGCACCAGTAAGCCAGTGACCCAGCCCCTGTAATAGGGTTAGAGGCAGAGAATCCCAGTGGAAAGAGGGGAACCGGCCAGGCAGAGACAGCAAGGTCGGTTCGTTGCTCCAGAGCCTTTCCGTTCACCTTCACACTCCTGGGCCAGACTACACTCAATCATATGACCCACTGAAGAGATGAGTCTTCAGTAAAGACTTAAAGGTTGAGACCGAGTTTGCGTCTCTGACATGGGTAGGCAGACCGTTCCATAAAAATGGAGCTCTATAGGAGAAAGCCCTGCCTCCAGCTGTTTGCTTAGAAATTCTAGGGACAATTAGGAGGCCTGCGTCTTGTGACCGTAGCGTACGTGTAGGTATGTACGGCAGGACCAAATCAGAGAGATAGGTAGGAGCAAGCCCATGTAATGCTTTGTAGGTTAGCAGTAAAACCTTGAAATCAGCCCTTGCTTTGACAGGAAGCCAGTGTAGAGAGGCTAGCACTGGAGTAATATGATCAAATTTTTTGGTTCTAGTCAGGATTCTAGCAGCCGTATTTAGCACTAACTGAAGTTTATTTAGTGCTTTATCCGGGTAGCCGGAAAATAGAGCATTGCAGTAATCTAACCTAGAAGTGACAAAAGCATGGATTAATTTTTCTGCATCATTTTTGGACAGAAAGTTTCTGATTTTTGCAATGTTACGTAGATGGAAAAAAGATGTCCTTGAAATGGTCTTGATATGTTCTTCAAAAGAGAGATCAGGGTCCAGAGTAACGCCGAGGTCCTTCACAGTTTTATTTGAGACGACTGTACAACCATTAAGATTAATTGTCAGATTCAACAGAATATCTCTTTGTTTCTTGGGACCTAGAACAAGCATCTCTGTTTTGTCCGAGTTTAATAGTAGAAAGTTTGCAGCCATCCACTTCCTTATGTCTGAAACACATGCTTCTAGCGAGGGCAATTTTGGGGCTTCACCATGTTTCATTGAAATGTACAGCTGTGTGTCATCCGCATAGCAGTGAAAGTTTACATTATGTTTTCGAATAACATCCCCAAGAGGTAAAATATATAGTGAGAACAATAGTGGTCCTAAAACGGAACCTTGAGGAACACCGAAATTTACAGTTGATTTGTCAGAGGACAAACCATTCACAGAGACAAACTGATATCTTTCCGACAGATAAGATCTAAACCAGGCCAGAACTTGTCCGTGTAGACCAATTTGGGTTTCCAATCTCTCCAAAAGAATGTGGTGATCGATGGTATCAAAAGCGGCACTAAGGTCTAGGAGCACGAGGACAGATGCAGAGCCTCGGTCCGATGCCATTAAAATGTCATTTACCACCTTCACAAGTGCCGTCTCAGTGCTATGATGGGGTCTAAAACCAGACTGAAGCATTTCGTATACATTGTTTGTCTTCAGGAAGGCAGTGAGTTGCTGAGCAACAGCCTTCTCTAAAATTTTTGAGAGGAATGGAAGATTCGATATAGGCCGATAGTTTTTTATATTTTCTGGGTCAAGGTTTGGCTTTTTCAAGAGAGGCTTTATTACTGCCACTTTTAGTGAGTTTGGTACACATCCAGTGGATAGAGAGCCATTTATTATGTTCAACATAGGAGGGCCAAGCACAGGAAGCAGCTCTTTCAGTAGTTTAGTTGGAATAGGGTCCAGTATGCAGCTTGAAGGTTTAGAGGCCATGATTATTTTCATCATTGTGTCAAGAGATATAGTACTAAAACACTTGAGCGTCTCTCTTGATCCTAGGTCCTGGCAGAGTTGTGCAGACTCAGGACAACTGAGGTTTTGAGGAATACGCAGGTTTAAAGAAGAGTCCGTAATTTGCTTTCTAATAATCATAATCTTTTCCTCAAAGAAGTTCATGAATTTATCACTGCTAAAGTGAAAGTCATCCTCTCTTGGGGAATGCTGCTTTTTAGTTAGCTTTGCGACAGTATCAAAAAGGAATTTCGGATTGTTCTTATTTTCCTCAATTAAGTTAGAAAAATAGGATGATCGAGCAGCAGTAAGGGCTCTTCGGTACTGCACGGTACTGTCTTTCCAAGCTAGTCGGAAGACTTCCAGTTTGGTGTGGCGCCATTTCCGTTCCAATTTTCTGGAAGCTTGCTTCAGAGCTCGGGTATTTTCTGTGTACCAGGGAGCTAGTTTCTTATGAGAATTTTTTTAGTTTTTAGGGGTGCAACTGCATCTAGGGTATTGCGCAAGGTTAAATTGAGATCCTCAGTTAGGTGGTTAACTGATTTTTGTCCTCTGGCGTCCTTGGGTAGGCAGAGGGAGTCTGGAAGGGCATCAAGGAATCTTTGTGTTGTCTGTGAATTTATAGCACGACTTTTGATGTTCCTTGGTTGGGGTCTGAGCAGATTATTTGTTGCAATTGCAAACGTAATAAAATGGTGGTCCGATAGTCCAGGATTATGAGGAAAAACATTAAGATCCACCACATTTATTCCATGGGACAAAACTAGGTCCAGCGTATGACTGTGACAGTGAGTGGGTCCAGAGACATGTTGGACAAAACCCACTGAGTCGATGATGGCTCCGAAAGCCTTTTGGAGTGGGTCTGTGGACTTTTCCATGTGAATATTAAAGTCACCAAAGATTAGAATATTATCTGCTATGACTACAAGGTCCGATAGGAATTCAGGGAACTCAGTGAGAAACGCTGTATATGGCCCAGGAGGCCTGTAAACAGTAGCTATAAAAAGTGATTGAGTAGGCTGCATAGATTTCATGACTAGAAGCTCAAAAGACGAAAACGTCATTTTTTTTTTTTTTTTTTGTAAATTGAAATTTGCTATCGTAAATGTTAGCAACCCCTCCGCCTTTGCGGGATGCACGGGGGATATGGTCACTAGTGTAGCCAGGAGGTGAGGCCTCATTTAAAATAGTAAATTCATCAGGCTTAAGCCATGTTTCAGTCAGGCCAATCACATCAAGATTATGATCAGTAATTAGTTCATTGACTATAATTGCCTTTGAAGTAAGGGATCTAACATTAAGTAGCCCTATTTTGAGATGTGAGGTATCATGATCTCTTTCAGTAATGACAGGAATGGAGGTGGTCTTTATCCTAGTGAGATTGCTAAGGCGAACACCGCCATGTTTAGTTTTGCCCAACCTAGGTCGAGGCACAGACACGGTCTCAATGGTGATAGCTGAGCTGACTACACTGACTGTGCTAGTGGCAGACTCCACTATGCTGGCAGGCTGGCTAACAGCCTGCTGCCTGGCTGCCTGGCCTGCACCCTAAAGAAAGAGAGGGAGAGACAAGGAGAGTCAACTTATCATACATACATTTGGAAACTACGCTCACAGTAACCATAATACTTAGCACCCTAACCACCGCTCATTCGGATTAGAAATGTAATATATATTTACACGTAGCTGTCTTTCTCTGTCGTCTCTATTGAAACAAATCGATCCATCTACGGGTAGTGGCTCGATGTAAGGCTCTGGTTGTACACCAGCGATCACAATGTCCTTCTTAGTTGTAGAGTTTCTCTGGTCTTGGAGTGTTTGTTCGATAAATTCTTCAGAAGTACCAACGTTTGTGTCAGAGGGATTCTTCTTTCCCACATCGTGTCTTTAGGACACTTTTCACATGCGCAGCTGCAGACTGTGAATGCTTCTGGTCTCCTGGATGAGGTTATCTTCTTCTGTAGAGATTTAGAGTGAGTTTCACCATTTCAAACGTCTGGACTACCGTCCCATGTTTCTGGTCTGTAGAGTTTAAATCATTTTGTAACATTCAGCTCACGCTGTACGTCAGGCTGGTCTGTAGAGTTCAAAACCATTTTCAGCCATGTAGCCACCACTCCACGCTGTATGGTCTCAGTACAACGTTTCTAACCATTTCAAGGTGTGGACCACGGCCTCACATCTTTTAGGTCTATGTGTTATTTCTTACAGAGTCCTTTTAAGCACTCTGACCAAAGGGGGCGTTCCATCATGTTGACACGAACTCTGAGCTCACTTGGGCGTGGCTACTGACTGGGCACAAGTTTATATGAAAAACAATGATCTAATTTAGAAGGCTAAAATCACATTGCTACCTTCACAAAAGTATTCTCATATTTAATAATGTATTTCATACCACATTTAGATGTAAACTTGATACAAAGGACGCATACACTTTCCGAGTTACAGTTAATTTGGCATACCATTCTTAATGACATCACAAAATAATAATCCATATGACAGGATTATTCTTTAGATCCCCTCAGACCATTCTTAATATTCTTACCTCATAAATATTGTTCCAAAGTTCATTCTTTGGCCATTAGAGTTTTTGACAGCGAAGATCTTCTGTAAACAAAGGGATTTATATCCCAATACTGCAGGGCGAGAAAGAGAAAGTTTTTATGACCTGCTGTTAAGTCATTAAACCGGAGTCTGGCCATCTGTCAGCCATGTGCCAAGTTGATCTGGCACTTTTAATCCTTATCAAGGAGAGAGTCATGGCACTACATTGTAGAATAATAGTGAAGATATCAAAACTATGAAATAACACATATGGAATCAAGTAGTAACCCAAACAATTGTTAAACAAATCTAAATATATTTTAGATTTGAGATTCTACACAGTAGCCACCCTTTGCTTTGATGACATATTTGCACACTCCATGTGACACTACAGCTGACTACCTCGTGAAGTTAGTTGAGAGAATGCCAAGAGTGTGCAAAGCTGTCATCAAAGCAAAGGGTGGCTACTTTAAAGATTCTCAAATATAAAATATATTTTCATTAGTATAACACTTTTTACTACATGATTCCATATGTGTTATTTAATAGTTTTTATGTCTTCACTATTACAATATTCTACTAAGTAGAAAATAGTAAAAATAAAGAAAAATTCTGGAATGAGTAGGTGTGTCCAAACTTTTGACTGGTACTGTAGAAATAAAATCTACCGAGGCAGTGGACTGATCATACAGAGATGAGAAAACATGTTGATGTTTAGTATGTTAACTCTATTTTAGACAGCGCCGTTGCTATTACTGCTCTTGCTGCTGCTGGGAGGTTTTTCATGAACAATGCTGGATCCATATGCAACGTCTATGTTCAGGAGCTGTTTCCCACCTCTGTTAGGTAAGATCTATATATTTCCATATACATGTATACAGACCCCTTCACTTTTTTGTGAAGGGGTCAGCCTTACTCTAAACTTGATTTTTTTTTAAATGTAATCTTCAATATACACACAATACTCAATAATGACAAAGCAAAATATGAAATATACATATATTCCGTATTTACATGAGTATTCAGACCCTTTGCTTTGAGAGTCAAAATTGAACTTAGGTGCATCCTGTCTCCATTGATCATCCTTGAGATGTTTCTACATCTGGACTGGAGTCCACCTGGGGCAAATTCAATTGATTGGACATGATTTGGAAAGGCACAAACCTGTCTATGTATGGTCGACAGTGCAAAAACCAAGCCATGAGGTTGAAAGAATTGTACGCAGAGCTCCGAGACAGGATTGTGTTGAGGCAGAGATCTGCGGAAGGGTACCAACAAAAATGTATGCAACATTGAATGTCCCCATGAACACAGTGGCTTTCATCATTCTTAAATGAAAGAAGTTTGGAAGCACCACCAACACTCTTCCTAGAGCTGGCAGCCCGGCCAAACTGAGCAATAGGGGGAGAAGGGCCTTGGTCAGGGAGGTTACCAATAACCCGTTGGTCACTCTGACAGAGCTCCAGAGTTCCTCTGTGGAGATGGGAGAACCTTCCAGAAGGATAACCATCTCTGCAGCTGTCTACCAATCAGGTGTTTATGGTATTGTGGCCAGATGGAAGACACTCCTCAGTAAAAGGCACATGACAGCCCACTTGGAGTTTGCCAAAAGAAACATAAAGGACTCTCAGACCATGAGAAACAAGATTCATTGATCTGTTGAAACCAAGATTGACCTCTTTGGTCTGAATGCCAAACATCATATCTGGAGGAAACCAGGCACCTCTCATCATCTTGCCAATACCATCCCTACGGGAAGCATGGTGGTGGCAGCATCATGCTGTGGGGATGTTTTTCAGAGGCAGGTACTGGGAGACTAGTAAGGATCGAGGGAAAGATGAACAGAGCAAAGTTGTTACTGTAATTTAATTATGCTAATGTGTTTTCAGTAATTGAAACCCCTTAATCTATTTTATGAGAATTTGTAAGACTCTTGTTTGCATAAAATAGACGGAGACCAGTCTTTTCAATAATAGGTAACAGAATTTATTCTCGGAGCGCGCTGCCACTTCACCACGAGCAACAGTTTATATACAAAACATGACGTCATTTCATTGCTTAACAGAAACCCCTCCTCTCGACAGGGACAAAGTGAGGTGAAAAGTTCATTCTAACTTACTAACACACTCCCAGGTAACTTTTGACCCCTCAACATTATCGATCACCACTTGGCTGACAGTTCTAATTAACAGAAAACCTAGGAATGCGCTCACTGTCTTATCTAAAAACCCCAGAGCTAAGTTTCGTCGGTTCAACCATAGGTTAACGTCCTTATCTGTTTACACAGTCCACTTCTTTCTTCCTAGTTGGAATGGAGTTCATTAACTTTAATTACTCCTTGTCTGTGTCACACAATCACATCTTATGATCAGATATAATAAAACAGAGTATAAGTTTACTTAGCCACAGTTCCATTTAAAATTATTTGTTCAGTCATTTAATCATAATTTTACCAACAAAAGTACAGAGAGATCTTTGATGAAAACCTGCTCCAGAGCGATCAGGACCTCATACTGGGGCAACGGTTCACTTTCCACCAGGACAATGACCCTAAGCACACAGCCAAGACAACGCAGGAGTGGCTTCGTTACAAGTCTCTGAATGTCCTTGAGTGGCCCAGCCAGAGCCCGGACTTGAACCCTATCAAACATCTCTGGAGAGACCTGAAAATAGGTGTGCAGCAACTTTCCCCGTCCTACATGACAGAGCTTGAGAGGGTTTGCAGAGAAGAATGAGAGACTCTCCCCAAATACTAGCTTTTACTATCATAGCCAAGAAGACTCAACGCTGTAATCTCTGCCAAAGTACTGAGTAAAGGGTCTGAATACTTATGTAAATGTGATATTTTCTATTTATTTATTTTTTGTAAAATCTTGTTTTCCCTTTTTCATTATGGGGTATTGTGTGTAGATTGATGAGGGGAAAAACTGTTTAATAAATTCTGTAACGTAACAACATGTGGAAAAAGTTAAGGTGTCTGAATACTTTCCGAATGCATACACATGTATATGTGTGTGTGTGTGTTTTTGTGCGTATAAATATATGTATCTTATATATACATGTACATATAAGGCCCATGAATATATCTTATTTTACATGGCTTAATAACCCTTAATGTATCACATCCTTTGCTCCTTCATTCATTCAGACAAACGGCCACAGGCTTGGGCTCAATAGCGATCAGAATTGCTGGAATACTGTCTCCAATGCTCAACATATTGGCCACATACCATTGGTCTATCCCCACGATCGTGTTCAGCAGCCTGTCATTGGTTGGTGGGGCTCTGGTCTTTCTGCTTCCTGAGACCAGGAGGACAGAACTACCTGACTCTACAGATGAGGCCGAGGGGAAGAGGTAGGTGGTACCAGAGGATATGTGAGGAAAGATGCACATACATAAGACTTGGCTGATCGTTTTTGCATTTGTAGGAATGTTGTGGAACTATAAGAGGGCATTCGTTCATATATGAGACAGATGGAGAATCTAAATAAGTTACAAAGAAGTTGTTTAAGGATGTATAACATTTTGTTGTCTTTTGAAGCTTGGTGTCATTGATATCTCCTTTTTCCTGTAGAAATGTGACTATCGCCATGAAGATAGACAAAGGCTGCAAAGTGGATGATTACGACTCTGAAAAATCTACCAAACTATAAAGTCATGTTTATGTAAGTCTTATTTTCTGGGTAAATTTATTTTCAAGGCTTAGTTAGTAAGACAGTTGGCTGGTGCATGGTTGTTGTAACACCAAGGTTTTGAATTTGATTCCTGGATGGGCCACATAACTTGCTGTTTTTAACTTTGGCTTATAGAATTTTTAAAAATGACTTTACTCTTTTTGTAACTCTTATCACTAGCTAAATGGATCAGAAACATACGATAAAAGTGTCTACTAAATTAACATATTATTATTATATTTGTATTTAAATACATTCGCAGTGTATCAAGGAATCTAATGATATATACACCGTTACTTAAATTTGTATAAATAAAACGGATTATCACCGATGTTACCCAATGAATCTGTAAATATTGTTACGAAACCACCGAGTCATCCTACTGCTAACTTTACTGTCGCAGTGTCCAGGAGTCCTATAGGTCTGGCTAAATAATATATATCCTGATTGAATGTGTGCATTTATGTGAGAAGTAAAAGTCTGCAGATCAGGTGTTGAATGCATGTTCCCCAGGAGATAGCTAACTCTGGATCCAGGGCCAGCTCCTGATTGACTTCTTGGTCGGCCAGCCCAAGTAGTTTAGTTGTTTTCACAATGGTTGGTGACAAAAAATAAACATATTCAAAATAAATTTTAAAAATTGGAGCGGGGACAAAACGAAGGATTTAACCAACCCGTTAAGTCCCGTCAGACCCAAGAGGCCACATTCAAGCCTCACTGAAGTATCTGCCAGTCACTGATTGCCCAGAGCTGGTCATCTTATCATCAAGTGTTGGTATTTCAATCAGCTGTGTAATGCCAAGGCAACCAATCAAAATGTGTACCCCTTTTGGTCCCCAGGACCAGGATTGAGAAACACTACAATAATCTACCCATTTATTATATAACAAAATTGTTTCAGATTACGTTTTTTAATTTGCTACATGTCACATGAAATTGCCGTACTGTCTACTTGTCGGGTTGCCAAGATTGTTTACAAGAAATAGCTTCTTCTTTCTTTTTTATTTATAAACCGGTAACTTCATCATTAACTTAAATTTAAAACTAAACATGATTACATTCAGAGGTCCAAGTCATCCTTGCTGTTCCACAATAATGTGTTTTTTTCTGACTGAATAAAACCCAAAGGGCATTCCTACTGTACAATAAGCCAATCACATGGAGGTGACTTTATGTCCCACCTTATTCATCTACACTTCTAAGAAGGCACCTGCCAAGAGATAAGTGAGGTTTATAGTATCTGTACAGAATCATCAGTCGACTGGTAACAACATGTCATTACTCAGCCGTACTGTAGAGAACCCCATCACAGTCACTCTCTCTGGCCCCGGGACACTCTCACAAAACACTCTGTGACTTCTAACCCCATGTAGAAGGTGCTCCTCCCCCGCTGGTACCTAGCACACAGAGGGGTTGTAAAGGCACTCGCCAAACCCAGTGGTTTCTTGTTGCCAGGGGACCTTACCACAAGTGGATCACAGGCAGGTCATCTAGGGTCTCTGAACCTCCTCCCAGTCTTCAGCAAGCAATGGCAGAGTGAGGAGTTCTCTCAGAAACCTCTGCCCTGCACACCAACAACTGGGCCACAACCAGTGGACCTTTCTCTTACAGCCCTGGACACTCACAACAGATGCAAGTTTTAGTGTTACTGACTTATGAAAGTGGACTCTGGACAGGCACCTTATGTCTAGTTATACCTTACGCATGTTCAGGAACTCATATTTAAATTCTCAACGCCACTTGTCCATGGGGCGGAGATTGGGGACATTGCCCTGTGTAGGGTGCCGTCTTTCGGATGGGACGTTAAACGGGTGTCCTGACTCTCTGTGATCACTAAAGATCCCATGGCACTTATTGTTAGAGTAGGGTTGTTAACCCCAGTGTGCTGGCTAAATTCCCAATCTGGCCCTCATACCATCACAGTCACCTAATTATCCCCAACTTAAAATTGGCTCATCCCCCTCCTCTCCCCTGTAACTGTTCCCCAGGTTTTTTGCTGTAAATGAAGCTAAGTCAATTTAGCTGGTAAAATAACGGTTAAATAAAGACACAACGACAGTATCTAAGTCACAGATTTGAACTATATGAATGATTTTCCTTTGCGTCTTTACTCTTGTAAAGAACTTCACAGCAAAACATTCAGATTGGGGGTTTGTTACGTTGTACTAGGGATCTAACGGTGCAGAATGGTTATATTCCTTGTTCTTCTTAAACTGTTCTTCTTAAAAAGTAAAGTTTCCACACATTCTGAATCATGTCTGCTGAAAGACTGTGGGACAGAAGAGTTAAACATGAATTTATCTTGCATAAAGGCTTCTCTGTGACAAAGCACCTTCTTTCTGGAGCTACTCAAGCAGTAATTGCTTGATTCTTGAATATGGCTGATTTTGGAGAGATCCTGAGGACCATTTTAGTTTGATCTTGTCTGTGACAATGTTAAGGTGGTTAAATGTTTCACAAACAGTGTATATTGCTGGTATTCTTGTTCAGGTCTTTTGCTGAATCGTAAGTACACCTGAAGATCCCTTTTAGTCGGTCACTCGGTGTAACATACTATGATGAGTCAACCAATCATATTCACCTAAAGACAACTGAAATCACACCCAGCGGGCCAATGGATGCCGAGCCGGCCCTCGGAAGCCCCGCCTTCCTGGCTATATTACCGTGGGCTCACATTTATTTCCTCAATTGTTTGCTCTTCAGTTCACCTGAAGGAAGAACGTGTCACGCAATTTACAACCCTTTCAAGCACACAAAGACCATGAGATTCGACTCTGATGTAGGTGTCTCTTAGTGGGGAGTGACTACTCGTCCCCCTAGATGTGTTGAAGTGTTGGGTCTTTATATAATTTTTTAGGTGTTAACTAAACGCCTACCACTTCTACTCTACTTGTGTAGCCAGTGCTTCCTTGCTTGAGTAGTTCAAAAAGGCTAACCAGCGAAGTTGGAACCTCCGACCGTGCCCTAGGCCATGTGGTTTCACCACAAAAATATAAGTTACTCACGAGTTCTGTCCTGTTTGCCTGGGGTGGAAACACTTTCGGGAGGCATTGGCTCGGACCAGTTTGCGTCACCATTGTCTCCGGCTGGATTCGACTTCCATTGAGGAAAGGTATTTTCCTCCTGTCCCTGCAGCGGTGAAGCGTAACTTACCCGTTTAAAGATTTCTACAAGTAGCTAAATGCAACCTGGGATTCCCCTCATTCAGCCCGGTTGGTGCTACTGGGTTATGGCGAGTTCATGAATGTAAAGGGTATGGAGGAAGCAGGGCTCATTTGCACCCCACCGATAGATGAAAAGCTAGCGAGTTACTTAGATCCAGAGGCTAACAAGGGGGCAGATCCTAGCACTGTGCTTCCGAATAATCAGTGACACTACCAGGCGGATCAGCTGAACAAAGTGTACCAGGCTGAGTATGTGGTGGACCGGTCATTGAATGTGGTCACAATACGACAAACGTATAATTTTGATTTACTGCAGTAGCTGAATGAGACCGTGGAGTCAACAAAACCAGTTTAAGAGCTTCTCGATAAAGTCGATTTTGTGGTGGGTCTGTCCCGCTGTACTATCCTGGCTTTGCTGAAAAATATGGGGGCAACGGTTGACGTTGTCCCGTATTCATGAGAGGGACAGGCAGATGTATTTGAATGAGCAAGTTTCGCCAAATAACATTGTTTGGCTCGGCTATCGAGTACTTACAGACCCGTTTCAAGGAGAAACAGAAACAGAATGTAGCTCTACACTTTCACCTTCACGGGTGAGGCTCGGCAGTTCCCGAGGCATGAAGGACAAGTGTCCAGGCCAGAGGCGGGTTGCCTCGGGCCAGGAAGTGGCTTCGAGTTTTTAACTGTTGTCATGACGCTGGCCTGGGGGTAGGCTTATGACAGTCATAAATACATCTCCCCCTTTTTTCCTCTCTCTACCCTACTGATGTTACATTTGCAAACCCCTTTGGTTTACATAGAGATTCTGGGAACATCAGAAGGTGGGGGGAAATGAACCATATTTTGGTAATCCAACCAGTTGAATATGCGTTGATACTTAATGAATATGATGTCAGTTCGGTTGTCATCTGAGACATTCTCATCAATGATAGGATGACATAAACTGTACAGTGGAAAGTCTACACATTATAGTTATCAGATTCACATGGAATTGTTGTGCAATTTAAATGTTTGGATATGAAATTATTTCTGAGGGGATGAAATGTGATTTTAGCTTCAAAAATGTGAGAATTGGGTTTTCATGAGTGAATTAGGCCCAACTCAGTGGCTCGCCAACGTGAAGAGACATTGGTTTTCAACTATGAAACACACCCTCCTCTCCCTTCCTATATAATGCCTTGACGACAATATAACTTCCTGTTCTGGGGACATTAACACGACTGCCTTGACGTTAGAAGGGCCGGTGACACCTACAGAGCAAAGCCAATCTCAGCTACCCAACGAAATTAGCATTGAATCATCACGTGAAGAGGACGATCGACACGTTGAATATGATGAATTCCGACAATACCAGCCAGAATATAACATGAGCATATAAGCATGGCAACGGGGTATGAACTTTGAACTCTGATTCACTCCAGCCGCCAAGCGTGAACTGGGAAATGACAGACAGAGTATACCGTCTACCACACAATCCCGTTACTAAAATGGGCACAGTTTACCACCAGAGACGCTCTTCAAAGGATGGAAGAACTCTTGGGCAACTCCGCCTTCCATCTACCACCAACCTATTGAAGCACAGCTCAGAGTAAATATTCATTGCATTTTCCTTTTCCAAGTGGGCGGTAATTTAGAATGCATAAGATCCTGTATTTACGATAGAGACATCGCTTCTCCCTTTGTTCTTCAGCTTTCCCGCTCTTTCACTCAAACCCAACCCCCTTTTCTTTGGGTAACCAGCTGTCATATCTGTTCCGCCCGCTAGTGACGTTTTCCTTTATGACGTAATTTGTAATCAAGTTATGATTAATTATGTGTATGTGTAATTCTGTGTGATTTGTTAGGTATTTAGTAAATAAATAATTAAACCCGATTTTGTATTGCTGATTCAACTTGTTAGCCAGGGTTCGTGAAGATAACCAAGAATTTACAACTTTCAGATGAGACTGAAATAAGGTGACAATTAATATTGACTGCTATGGATGTAAAATATGACCAGGTCTTTAAGAGTTTATTCGGAAGATAACAGCTCTATAAATATTTTTTCATGGTGCCCCGACTCTCTAGTTAATTACATTTACATGATTAGCTCAATCAGGTAATATTAATTACGGAGAAATTATTTTATAGAATAGCATGTCATATCACTTAATCCGGCATAGCCAAAGACACGACAATGGGTATGCTTGACATTGGCAAATACTGGGGAGTTTTTCAGGATAAAGAAATGTATGGAGCTAAGCACAGGCAAAATCCTAGCGGAAAAACTACTTCAGTCTAGAGGGGGATGCAAGTGGGTCCGACAGAGATCATTGTGGTGTGGGAGAGGGCAGTCAGACAGACGATTTTGGGATGAAATATTTTTATTGTACCGCAGATTATTTAGAAACGGTCATCTTTCTGCCGAGGCTAACCTATTGTATTAAAAGCACATCTTTGTCACGTTATTCACACACTCTCAGCATTTCGCTGCTTCAAGTTAAGTGGCCTACATCTCCAATCCTATTTGGATGTACGAGATCAAGTGCGGCTAGTATATGTGTGGTCTCATTGAAATAGAGTAGGCTGCCTATTTATGGGCAGGGAATCACTGTCAGGTATCTTTCCAAGGAAATGTACTTATTAAATATGATTAGGCTATAGTTGCCTGTATATTGCCTGGAAATAAATGTTGATCACCCATATTTGTCTTCGTCTGAAAATCGTAGGCTATAAAAATATCTCAAGAGAAAGTGCAAATCACTCCGACTCTGCTTTCTTCAGACTATGTCTAGAATATTGGCTGATATAGCTCAGTAATATCGATATCTTAATATAACGGGCCATGTGAGAATCTCTGGTAATTTAACCTGAGCTATTTTTTAGGTTATTTTTGTGCATTATTACATTGCCTACAGAATGCAAAATTGCCTGGACCATGGCTGGCAAGTGAGCTGTGTCACATATGCCTAAAGTAACAGGCGAGTGCGGTATGAAAAGCTACAAGGCAGGAGGGGGATGAAGAAATCAGTCCCATGCAGACCTCTACTTCAGTCTGCTGTGCAATAGACACTGGGAGACCAATTCACCTTTCAACATGACAATAACATACAACACAAGGCCAAATCTAAGCTGGAGTTGTTTACCAAAAAGACAGTGAATATTCCTAAGTGGCTAACTTACAGTTTTGACTAAAGCCCCTACTCTATCAAGTTTTCAAGATAAGTGACTTTCAAAATACAGAAATCATCACCCCAATACAGAGATGATTTCAATATTTTGAAAGTTACATATTTTGAAAACTTGATTGATGACAAGCAAAAGATTTTGGGACTATGTCAACAATAGACTAATGAAATAAATACCGAAAGTGAGTTTTTAGGTTTGAGTTTTCCTTTAAGGTGTCAGCATGCTTCAGTTCGGCTGGCTAGCGAAAGTCGACTAGGCAAACCGGACGAGCGTGCTTGCAGGATCCCTAAAAAGACATTCGCTTGAAAAATGACAGTAGAGGGTGATCAGCTGGTAATAGCCATCTACGGCCAAACAAAGGAAATTACGACACACCCAAACATGGAAGACACGCGCGGGAAAATAAAATAGTGTACACAGAGAGATAAATAGTGAGAAAATTGAAGTTGTGCGTATTGCCACATATCTACTTGATTTGATGTACCAAGCAACACATATTGTATAATAGGTGAGATAAGGAGACAGAGAAGATGCCCGCTACAGGTTCACAATGGTGGCGGTAGGGGCACATGGCCTAGAGAGCTATGGTGGAGTGGAGTGTTTCAAGAAAGTTCTTTTGAGTCCAAACTGCTTCAGAAAACCGATGATGGCTGTCCTGCCAGGTACCACAACGTTAAGTCCTCATGTTTTCCTGGGAGATGCAGCTTTCCTCATACATGAGAACATCTTGTGCCTTCATCCAGGTATGTTGATAATAGAATGTTGGAATGAATTTCACTTTTTCTGTTTCTAATTTCCCTTGATACTGAATACATGTATGAAACCTCTATGAGAAATTTCATTTTATCAAGGCTTTTGGAATATGATTGCTGGAAAAATATTTAAATTGTTTGTTTTTTTGTTTACCAAAAAAAACAATTTAAATACGGTTTAAAAACAGTTTTTGGAGAATTTAGCAAATTAATTAAAATAAATAAAACAGAAATACCTTATTTACATATGTTTTCAAACCCTTTGCTATGACACTCACATTTCCGCCCAGGTGCATCCTGTTCCCATTGATCATCCTTGACATGTTTCTTAATTGGTAAATTCAATTGATTGGACATGATTTTGAAAGGCACACACCTGTCTACATAAGGTCCCACAGTTGACAGTGCATGTCAGAGCAAAAATCGAGCCATGAGGTCGAAGGAATTGACTGTAGAGCTCCGAGACAGGATTGTGTGGAGGACCAAAACATTTCTGCAGCATTGAAGGTCCCCAAGAACACAGTGGCCTCCATCATTCTTAAATGGAAGATGTTTGGAACCACCAAGACTCTTCCTAGAGCTGCCCGCCCGGACAAACTCATCATTCAGGGGAGAAGGGCCTTGGTCAGGGAGGAGACCATGAACCTGATGGTCACTCTGACAGAGGTCCAGAGTTCCTCTGTGGAGATGGGAGAACCTTCCAGAAGGACAACCATCTCTACAGCACTCCTCCAATCAGGCCTTTATGGTAGAGTGGTCAGACGGAAGCCACTCCTCAGTAAAAGGCACATGGCATCCCATTTGGAGTTTGCCAAAAGACGCCTAAAGGAGTCTCAGACCATGTGAAACAAGATTCTCTGGTCTGATGAAACCAAGATTGAACTCTTTGGTCTGAATGCCAAGCGTCACGTCTGGAGGAAACCTGGCACCATCCCTAATGTGAAGCAGGATGGTGGCAGCATCATGCTGTGGGGATGTTTTTCAGCGGTAGCAACTGAGACACTAGTCAGGATTGAGGGAAAGATGAATGGAGCAAAGTACAGAGAGTTCCTTGATGAAAACCTGCTCCAGAGCACTTAGGACCTCAGACTGGGGTGAAGGTTCACCTTCCAACAGTACAACAACCCTAAGCACACAGCCAAGACAACACCGGAGTGGCTTCGTGACAAGTCTCTGAATGTCTTTGAGTGGCCCAGCCAGAGCCCGGACTTGAACCTGATCGAACATCTCTGGAGAGACCTGAAAATAGCAGTGCAGTGACGCTCCCCATCCAACCTGACAGAGCTGGAGAGGTTCTGCAGAGAAGAATGGGAGAAACTCCCCAAATACAGGTGTGCCAAACCTGTGGCGTCATACCCAAGAAGATTCGAGGCTGTAATCGCTGCCAAAGGTGCTTCAACAAAGTACTGAGTAAAGGGACTGAATACTTATGTAAATGTGATATTTCATTTTGTTTTTAAATATAAATTAGCAAAAATGTCTAAAAAAAAACTGCTTTGTCATTATTATTGAATGTAGATGGAAAACAATTTAATCTGTTAAAGAATAATATAACAAAATGTGGAAAAAGTGAAAGTCTGAATACTTTCCAAATGCACTATATATTATTTATATTTTGGATTGTTTATATGTTTTTTTAAATGCACAAAACAAATCTCAATCATTGAGGAACATTCAATTAGAAACATGTCAAGAACAAATGCAACATTTACAATATCAATTTAAAGGCACTTCAGATTCATTCAAATATTTTTGACTTTGTACATTTGGACAAACTGCAAGACTGCATTGCAGTAAATAATATGAAACAAGTTGTAATATATACAACATAAAGTTAGAGTTTTTAAAACAGACTGCAATGAAGATTAATTCACTGTAAATAATCTGAAAAGAAGATGGGCTAAACGGTATGCAGAATCATTAAAGATGATTGGACAGAAAACTGTGGCATTCTGTTCATTACATCATGTCTTTAATAAAGGTTTTATGTCAGTGTTTAGGATATAATTTGCATTATAAAGTGCAATATGATGCATTTTATGTGAAATCTGTTAGAAACAGTATTTTATTACACATTTATCATAATTCAATGTTATAAATGACAACACAAGAAACAAAATAGTTTTCGATCACATTCTAAAATGCAGTTTGGATTAAGACAGAGTATTATGACAGTATATACTTTTGCATCACTAGATCAATGCTTCAAGAAAATTATTTTATATTTAATTAAGGTGTTTTCACATTCATGTTATACATTGTTGGATGCATTTGCAGTTCGCTTTGGTTGTTTTTCAGATTATTATGTGCCCAATATAAATTAATGGTAAATTAATGTATTGTCATTTTGAAGTCACTCTTATTGCAAATAAGAATATAATATGCTTCTAAAAAATGTCTACATTAATGTGAATGCTACCATGTTTACGGATCATTCTGAATGAGTCGTGAATAATGATGAGTGAGAAAGTTACAGAGGATCAAAGATCATACACCCCCGACGACATGCTAACCTCCCCTGTTATTGTTAATGGTGAGAGGGGGGGGTGTAGCATCTTGGGGGTATGATCTTTGACCCTCTGTAACTTTCTCACATTGCATTCTCAAATGCATCCAACAAGTTTGTAGAGTCACAAGCTTGATTTAGTCAATCCATGAATATGGGACCAAATACTAAACTTTTGACCACTTCCTTTCTAAGAATCTTTAAGGGTGTCAATAATGTTGACCCTTACCTTCTTTTGCTGAGTAATTGTATTAGTATAAAAAAAATGTTTTTTTGTAGCATACGGTTTATTTAGCCGGATTTAGGTATTTTAATGATTTATTTTACACTGTCGTTATTGCTCCTCTTTATCAAGGGTGCCAATATGTTAGGACTTCACTGTATATAGCATTACTCTCAGATCGAGGCATACTATCTAGTACCTAACTAGTGGAGGTTGCATGTGGTACAAATCACATTGTGGGAGCACCTCTGAGTATGAATTAGGCTGTTTGAGAAACTTTGCATCATAAACAACCTGCATACAAATTGTTTGAAGTACAATAGACCAACGTTGCTACTGTAGTAGCAAAACCTCAGCAGAGTATGGGTGAAGTAGGCCTGGTGATGCTCATGTGAATATCCTTTCTTTTTCAGGCTTCAGACCAATGCCTACTTCTGACTTAAAACAACGCGATTTGTGTTTAATTATCCTAAAAAGTCATCCATCCAGCTATTGTCAGAAGCAGACGTTGCTGTCACTGTCGTTGTTGCAGTGTTCCCACCGATAGGATCCAGAAATCCATCCATGAACATATCGGGATTGCTTGGTGCAGAAGATGGCTGCATTACAGGCTCTGAAGAGAAGGTATCATCAATAAATAGACTCTGGCTTTGTGCAGGAGCAACAGGGGTGATGGCAATTTCTGGAGTATCTAACCCTAGGAAATCATCAAAGGTGCTAGAGTTGGAATTGGTTTGACTGGGCTTCTCTGTCACAGTGTCTCCACTGACTGAATTATTAGTCATCCCAAAGATGTCATCAGAAAATGTGTAAGGATCCGCAAAGGGGTCTGCTCCGTCTTGGCCGAACACATTGGAAGCAGGTGATTGAGCAGTGATACTAGTACTACACTCTGTGCCGAATATGTCGAAATCAACGTTGTTCGACACTGCCTGGATTGGTGTGGGTGTACTTAAATCAAATAGATTTTGGCTCTGTATCTCAGTGTGATCTTGTTCAGTGGTATTGGTTTCATCCTGCCTTGCTTGGTCAGGGACTATAAACTCGTTACCAATCCCGAATATATCTTGATTCTCTGTAGATTTCATTTGAGACCCTAACATGCTGAAGGAATCGGCAGCAGGAGCACTGGCTGAGAGAAAATCATGGCTCAGAGATACTGTTGATGATGATGTGTCTCCTGAGACATTGATGAATATATCCTCTTGAGGTTGTGGCGGATCAAAAGGATTGGGAGATTCTTGAGAAACCTCTCCACCCAGATTAAAAAGCCCTCCTTCGCTGAGATTATTTTCTTCTACCCCCAGCACGCCAAACGTTTGATTCATGAGGTTGAGAGATGCGTCTGGGTTTGTCTGAGTGGTCAGTGGGACAGCTGGTCTAGAATTTACACCATTTCCAAAAGGGTCGTCGACTGTGTCCCAAAGTGGTCCAGAAACTGGACAGGATACGTCGTCACCACTCTTAGAAGTTAAAGTCTGATCGGTTGAGGCCTCTAATATTTTGTCAGCAACTGTCATCTCTGTATCGTTCACAACAGTGGAACTAGAATTGAGATCACTGGAGACAGGCAAAGCAGTGTCGAAAATTGACAGGCTTTCAACTTCGCTTCCCTGTGACGTTGGCTCGGGGTCACTGAATGGATTCATATCCTCAGCATCCACCACAGAGCTGATGTATTCAGAGGCAAGCAGAATAGGCTCTACAGGAGATAGATTGTCACCTGTGAAATCAGGGACAATCAAAGGAATCGTAGACTCAAGTGATGGGAGGGTGTCCGTGGTATTACCTTCAATTAGAACACTGTTAAATGGATTGAGGTCTTCAGAAAAGGAGTTTTCAATGACATTACTTACACCCTCTGGTTGTTCCAAAGGTGAGGGTTTAGCTAGGTCACCACCTGTTCCTTTTTCTGTATCAAATACCTCATCCTTCATACCTTCCACATGTTTCTCTTCTGTCTGAACACTGACTGTTTCTTTCCTTTCATCTTCTGTGTCTGCTTTGGTCTCTTGGGTTTTCTTCAAATCCTGTCCTTTATCTGGTGATGATTGGAACAGTTTTCCCAAGATGCTCCTGGGTTTGGCGTCAGGTTTCTTCTTATCCGTAGTTTCAGCCTTGTTGGTTTTTTCATTTCCACCTGACGTGAAAAGTTTTGACAAAGGACTTTTTCGGTTAGACCAGGATCCTCCCTTTTTCATAGGTGTTTTCTCATTCTGTTTGTTAACAGAGCTCTTCGAAGAGTTGGATCTCCCTACACCTTTCGACTGGTCAACCGTTGTCTCCTGCTGTTGTACTTCATCACTGCCATCAAGTTGATTTTCAGTATTTGTACGATTCTTCTCCTCAAGGTTCGGCTCGCTTTCCCTGACCTTTTGATCAACAGAATCAGATTGTTCAACTTGTTCTGCTCCAATGTCCATCATCTCTGCAGGTTCTGGGAGATTCACTGTTTTTGCCTCAGGAGTTGAATGATCATTTACTTGGACAACATGTGGATTATCAACAATATCAGAGGTCAGTAATAGTCCATTTAGACTCTCGCTGTTTGTGTTGACAGCCACTGGAACCTCGAACTGTGTGTTCTCCTGGCTGACACCAATACCTGCATGTTCTGCAACAGATGCTTGAGCACTGTCAACATGTTCACCATTGTGTCCTTCCATTTTCTCATGGGAATTGTATTCATAGGGATCTGTAATTTTTTCATGGGAATTATATTGATATGGATTATAAATCACCTCACTTTGTACTTCTCTTTCCTCTGCCTCAACTGACAAATGACCTTGCTTCATTGTGATATTGTTATCTATCTCCTCAACAGAAGCATAACCTGGGTGACCATTTTGATTTTGATTTTCGCTATCTGAATTCAACTCAGAGGCAGATGGACTGTCTTCTTTGTCAAGATCATCATCAAGGCTTGGTGAAAACCGAACAGACTTTTTAGTTTTCCCCGCAGAATCTTTCTTTCCATCAGAAATCGAAATGTATTTCTTTACTGCTGATGGCGTTGACTTAACCTGCTCTGTTTTCTGTTTTGTGGTGGTGACCGAGCTTCCTGGCATGGTACGAGATGAAGAGACAACGGTTTTCACTGTGGTAACTGTTTCCTGTTGAAAGAGGGCTCTTTTGGATGAAACACTCCATGGTCTGGTCTTCTCTGTACGAGGTGCCTCAGGTGAGTCAATCACATCTGTTTTTGATATTTCCCTCCTTCCTGAAGCTGTAGCAGTAGGGTGTATATTGTCCTGTTCTGAAAGCACCTCTTTCCTTACTTCAACCTGGTTTCTCTTTGGTGTATTTTTCCCTGCTAGGTTTTCTGATCTATGATTAATCAATGACCTTTCCTGGGTTGGTGTGTCAGTAACTGGCACGATTGGTCTCGGAGTGTTAACCTGCTGTGCACTTGAACGACTAACCCCTGTCCATTTCTTCTCTGGTGGCCAACTATGCTTCAGCTTGTTCCTGCTATCAGGACTACTGTCACTAATAGGTTCCCTGACTGACTTTCCCTGACTGACACCTGCAGAGGGCTCTGCTAAACCATCAACAAAATCACCAACTGTCATGTTAGCTTTAGGATCACCAACTGCCATGTTAGCTTTAGGGCCTTTAGACCTTGTAGAGCCTTTGGGAATTTTCTTGTCATTCTTGTTATCTGGTTCAGGTTCTTGGGGCTTTGGAAGCCAGCGATCTTTGTGTTGTTTGTGCCCAAACCCCTCATCATAATTTCCCTTCCTTTTAAAAAGCTGGTCGTAGTGGGAAATGCAGTAGAACTCTCCATAAAGAGATGAATAGTTTCGAATGCTGCAATGAAGTCAAAAACAAACATATATAGTCATGTTGTAGGCCTATTAGAAATTAATTAATTTTATTTTTGTTTGCTTGATTTAGTTTCTCATTCCTTTTAAAATGCTTAAGAATTACTTCAATTAGAAATAGATTTTGAGAATTCACATATTAAAGATCACGGGTGGTTGCATATCTCATGTAATGGTCAATTCTATATTTGTTTATTGATTGATTGATTGATTGATTGATTGATTGATTGATTGATTGATTGATTGATTGATTGATTTGCATTGGATATACCGGTATCACAGGAAATATCTCACCTGAGCTTCTTTTTACAATGTTTGCAACAGAAGCAGCTGTTGTGAAGCACCAGTTTATTGGCCACCATTTTCTCCATGGGGTAGACAGGTGTCAGGCAGGTGGAGCATATCTCCTTCTCAGGGGACTGAAACTATGACGATAGCAACAATGTGATGATGATTGTACTGTTATACCATATATTTACACAGTTTTTCACTAAATGCATAGATACTGTAGCTGTTCATAATTTGCTGTACCCAAAGTGGACTATGAGCATGTAGTCAGAGTTATGTTGTTTTTAATTGACTTCGGCAATGTTGTGATGGTGTTGGCGATCGTTCCCAAAATGGTGCAAACAATGTCTGGACAGAAGAAAGTATGAGAAATATCCACATTGGAGCAAAATAAGTTGCTCTGGACATGAGAGCGTCTACTAAATGACTAAAATGTAAATGTCAAATGTAAATATCATTATTTAATACAATATTTATTGATAATTTACACAACAGAAAATATATCAAACATATTGCAATTATTTGATAAAAGGACAAAACATTTGACTATAGTTACAGTTCAAAAAGTCCATGAGACACAATTTAACACCAATACTGTCTATACAAATCTTTTAATAATTATGGTAACATCATTTGCAGCTAAGAAGAAATATTTATATGACATAATTAACTAAATGGGCCATACTGGATACATGTGGGTTACAATAATACATCAATTAAATTGTTTTTGCAAACCATGCTACATTAAATGTGTCATTTCAAAGTTTTCCAGGTTTTGGTTGACCAAATGTTACAAAAACCGTACCACCTTCTTTGGCGTTTTCTGAAAAGGGATGACCTGACCTTTGCATGATAGGGGATGTCACGACTTCATACCTGGTTGGACTGGTGACTACTCCAAACTTCTCAGAGTGCTTCGTGACAAACGTCGAAGTCTTTGACGAGACAAATGTGTTGCCGAAGCAGTCCATCTCCTCGTATTTCTCACTGACCGTCTTTGTGCCAATGATTCCGGCAGGAACAGTCTCAGGGACAGTTTGCACCTCCAAAATGCTGACCTTTCGTCTTGGACTAGCAGGACTGTAGAAGTGGTTTGGGGAATCAGAGGCAGATTGTTGACCCAGGTCACCATTGGCTCCATGGGAGCTTGGGGAAGGACACCGCTCTGGTTTAGGCTTGAATGATGAGAACTGTGGCTGTGGTGACTTTGGCTGTTCTACAGGCTTCCTGGCAGCAGAGTGAATGGAGATGAATGATGGAGAGGATGGGGAGGTAGAGCTTTGTTTGATTTGGGGCTTGTCAAGTACCGGAGAGAGTGAGGATGACTCTGATCTTTTTGACGATCCTGATGCACCTTTCGTTTTCCCCTCAGATGCCTCCCTAGCTGGTTCTGTTTTGGCCTTAGTGGCCTTGGTGGATGCGATACTGATTTTTCTTATGTTGTTGGTGGGTTGATGGCTTTGCTCGGTCTGCAAGGATTCGTTGAAGAGTCCTGATAAACCTGCGATATCAGCCTCAGATTTTAAATTGGATACAGAATACAAAGCCTTTCTGATCGCCTCCTCTATGTCAATAAGTTTTGCTAACGTCTGCTCTTTCAAATGCATTATATCTCTGCTTGCCTTTTCTAGGTCTCCGAATACAGTCTCTACCGAAGATCCACTTTCCATATCATTGCTCACTGACTCTATTTCAACTTTCTTTTCCCCTTTTGTGTGACTTTGCTTTGTATGTTTACAAGGCGTGACTATCCAAGCGGGTACATTCTCAAATAAGCTCTTTAATGAACTGACATCCACTTCCCTCGTCTCTCCCTCTATCTCTTGAACTTGAGACAGGATCGTCTTGAGTTCCTCTCGTTTCCTCAGATTCTCGAATATCTCCATCGCTGCCTTCACGTTCCCTCTCATAATGTCATCTTTGTGAACAGACAGCCTCTGACGTCGCTGGTCCTCGGTCTCTTTCTTTTCTTTCTTCTTCCTCAGAACTACTTTGTCCTCAGGTCTCTGGTGATGCTCCTCTTGGCAGCTCGTCACTGTTATGGATGCTCCTCCTGGCAGCTTGTCACTGTTATGTTGGCTCATTGAAAGTCTATCTGTCGTAGTTGGGGAGTAGGGTTCTTGGAGATCTGTATTGCAGCCCTGATTGTGAATATCTGTTCTCCCCTGCTGCACAGTAGAGGGGTTTATCTCCTGTTGCATGTTGGTGTTTTTGGTGACCTGTTTTTCTTGGCTGACCTTTTCCCGAATTACGTTGATCTTATTTGGCAGCACAGGGGCTGTGTCCACAACATTCTTCTCCTTCCCCCTGAAGTTTTGGATTGCGACCTGAAAGTCTGTGTTTATTTCCTGTTGTACATTACCATCTTCTGTGTAGCTCTGCATGCACATTCGGATCTCTTTTGCTGCATTGATTTTCTGTATTACGTTTCTGTCCATCTCATTTTCAGTGCCATTTGACATGGCCGAACGATGATCAACTGCCAATGTTGTTCCAATGTTTTTCTGTTCCCGCTTTTGCTTAAGCTGAACTGACTTTTTGTACTCGGCTGGGATGTTATTGGTAGCACTGGCCTGAGGTGAGTTCTGCTTTGCTTTATTAATACATTTGGGTTGTGAGTCCTTTGTGGTTTGTTGTCTATTTGATGAAGGTTTCTGAGGCAGAGGAGGGGGAGATGGGTTCCCTGGTTTCATTTTGGGGGGAATGACTGGGCTTTGTTGGTTACCTTTAATCGGGCTAGGTGTTTTTGGAGGAGGGGTGGAATTCTCTGTTGCGTCGCTGGGTGTTTGTTTTGAGCGTTGTGGTTTTGGTGGTAGAGCCGGCTTCTGGTATTGTGTTTTGTCATTTGCTTTGGGAGGAAGTGGAGGTGGCCTTAGGGCTTCAGTGGAGGGTGTTTTAGGGTTTTCATCAAGATTTGTAAAAGTGACAGTTGCTGAAGTCTGTGCTGCGCTGGCTGGTGGTTCGCCAAGGGTTACTGAAACCGAAGGAGACAATTCAGTGTCAGATGGAGGCATAGATACTACAACACACTGCTTTTTCACAGTCTCTGCATCCCTTTTCTTTCTGCTCCCTGCATAACCTGAGTTCCTGTATAGCATGGCAGCTTTATAGTCTCCTTTGGACACATTTATACTAGACTTTTCAAGATATTGCAGCGCCATCTGCATATTACCTCTTACAATTTCCTGTTTGTCTACTAGCGGTCTCTGCTCTGTCGCAGCACTGTGCAGAGACCTAATAGCAGCTTTTATATCTCCTCTCACCACTTCTGCTTCTGCCTCTTCTGTCCCTGTCCTCTCAATATCATCAAACTCTGAGTTTACATAAGGGTGGGTTTGTGTGCTGCCGGAGACCGCTGGCGGTGAATCCGCTGTGTTAACATGTATGACATCTGAACTCCTTGACACGTAGCCCTGTTGGCAAGCCTCAATTTTCTCCTGATCTCTCTCTGCGTCACTGACCTTTCGGAAAGTCGTCGTGATCCGCTGGCCTCTGGAGGTTGACGAAGACGCAGACTGCCTCACTGTCGTCGAGGTCTGTCCTTGAGATGAGATGTTGACGTTGTATATTTTTCCCGGCACGATGATGTCACGCTCCACACATAGACTCTGGTTCTTTGCCAGCTCAAGGGACTGCTTCGCTGCCTTCACATCTCCCGATACAATTTCCTCTTTGTGTGTCTGGTTTCCCTCTGATTCCGGCCCCTGTGTTGCTAGATCCATGTCATAGATAGTTCCCGGGGTTATGGTATCGCGCTCCAAGTGCATACTCTGTTGCTTTGCTCTTTCTAAAGACTGCAGAGTAGCTTTGATGTCACCGGCTACGATTTCCTCCTTTTCCATAGAGAGAGTCTGTTTTAAAGCAAGTTGCTGCTTAGCTGAGGAGATATCCCCACGGATGATCTCTTCTTTAGAAGTGCAGTTTTCAACACTAAGGTCAATGGAACCCTCTGTAGAAAAGACTCTTTTGGCATTCTTCACATCCCCTGGTAAGACGTCTGAAATGGTACGTTCCACTTGATCCTTCTGTTTCTGAAGATTTTTCTTCGCCTCCTTCACATCGCCTTGCACAATCTCAATCTGTTCCTTTGTCATGAGGTCAAGTTCATCCAATTCTGATTGCTGTATTTGAAGACTCTTCAGTTTTTGGAGATCTCCTTTCTCGATGCAACTCCTGTATAAGTCCACATTTCCCTTTTCATTTTCATCTAGTCTACATGAAGCGGTTGTCCTCTGATTGTTAGCAGTAGCTAACAGGTTGCCTATAGTTGACTTCACATCTCCCCTTGTAATCTCTTGACTATCCATTTTAGTTTGACAGAGAAGTGAGTAAACAGTCATCTCTACATGTCCTCCCTCAGATTCCTGCATGATGATCCCCTTCTTCATCAGCTTATCTTGAACAAGCAAGCTTTCAATGAGTTTCTGTACACTTTGATCTTTGTCTTGGTTTGTTGATGCTGGCTGGTTGACTGCGACTTCTAATACTGTTGTCTGAACTTTACCCTGTTCTACCTCTTTTAAGAGAGTGATCTGGGGCTTCAGGGTCGAACTGGACAATAACTGTAGCATGATGTTTCTGATGTTCCCTTCAACTATCTCTTCCTTCTGAATCTGTGCTCCCTCGGTTTTAATAAATTGGTATTTCACCATGTTGACGTTTGTGACCTCTTTTGCCTCTATTAAGATTCCACTTGAGTGGATGAATTCGAGCTGATGTAGACGAGACAGCGTGTCAATCACACTTTCAACTGTGACAATTTTGTCTAAGGGTGTGGTCTCGAACAGCCAGGTTGTGCTCTTCACGTCTGCTTTTGGGATCTCCTCCTCAATGACCTGTGCTGCATTCACATTGGATTCAGGATCCTTGATCTTGTCCAGTGTCTGGGATTCAAACAGCCACGTGCAGCGTTTCACCTCTCCTTTCTGGTTGTCTTCCCTGTGGACCATCTGGACAGGGCCCTGCTCCTCTGGCTCTCCCTTCAGCCTGTCGATGGGCTGGTTCTCAAAGAGCCAGGTGGACGTCCTGACATCGCCTTGCTGAACGTCTGTCACACTAACCATCCTCACACACTTCTTACTGGCTGACTGGTCAGACTCGAAGAGCTGTTTGTTGAGCTTCACAGTTCGGTTTCCGAAGTCTTCCACAACCTTGACTGTGGGTTCCTCGTCTTCCTCCTTAGCTGTTAGGGAGTCCAGAGGCTGGGTCTCGAACTTCCACCTGGCTGACTTGACATCACCCTTTTTTACATCTTCCTGGGTGACAGCTCGGATCACGTAGATCTCCTTTTCCGCCTTGATGGCATCAAGGGGCTTCGTCTCGAACATCCACCGAGCTCCTCTCACATCGCCACTCATCACTTCCTCCTTCTGGACTGTGGTAACCTCGTGGAACTGGCCTTCCTTGTCTCTAATGGCGTACAGTGGCTGGGACTCAAATAGCATGGTGCTGGACTTGACGTCGACGTTGCTCACTGGCTTTTCCACAGATTCCGACTTGTGTTCCAGAAACTGATCTTTATCATGGATCTTGTCCAGAGAGAATGTTTCGAAGATGAACTTCTTGTTATGGACGTCACCACCCTCGATGTCATTGACACAATGCATGTCTGGGCCATTTTCCTCCTTGTCGTTTATCGTGTTGATGGGACGGTTCTCAAAAAGCCAGGTGCATTTACGCACGGATCCTTTCTGAATGCTTTCGTCTTCATCACACACTTTTATAGACTCTGAACCTATTTCATCTAAGGACTTGGACTCAAAGATCTCCTTGACCCTAGAGACATCACCAGACTGGACATGCAACTCGCTGACATATCTAACATCTTGCTCTGTGTCTGTGTCCTTCCTTATCCTATCTAAAGTCTCTGTCTCGAAAAGGTGCTTCACTGTTTTCACACCAACCTCAGCCTTGACACCATCCTGAATGGTACTGCATAATTTAAAACTTTGCTCCTCACTGTCTTTAATGCTATCAAGAGGCTGTGATTCAAAAAGCCAAGTGACAGACTTCACATTGGTATTCTCAATCTCTTCTTCTTTATCTGGGATCTTTTCTGATTTGTCGTACAAGATGTCCACAGGCTGAGTCTCGAACAACCACTTGCAGGTCTTGACATCACCTTTGCTAGTCTCCTTCTGTTGCTCTGTTGAATTCTGCTGCTGCTCCGACTGGTTGAACTTGGAATGGATGCCATCAATGGTCTGTGTCTCAAAGAGCCACTTGGTCATCTTGACATCTCCTGACCTATCCTCCTGCCTGGTGATTCCTTTGATAACCTCAACATTCTTCTTTCCCTCCTCAAACTGGTCAATGGGCTTGGTCTCGAACATCCACTTGTAATTTTGGACACTTCCTTTGATGCACTCCTCTCTGTTGACCGTTGTGACCTCATGGAAATTCCCAGTGCAGTCTTTGATCGCATATAATGGTGTTGTCTCGAAGAGCGTTCTGTTTCCTTTCACATCTCCTGCCGTGATGTCGTTTTCTGTGTTTCCGTTCAGCACTTCCTCCTGAGATTGGGTGATATTGCAAAGGGGAATTGTTTCGAAGAGATGCTTGTATGATTTAACGTCACCCTTCTCAATCTCATGATCTTTACTTGGGATTTCTGCTCCGACTAAGGTCTCTTTTCTAATGTTGTAGTTCTCGAACATGTGCTTTTTGCCTTTGACTTCTCCTTGTTCATCAGTAGAGAGGATCACTTTCTTCAAATGCCCAACTTCATAGCATTCCTTCAATGTTTCCATGGGTTGTGTTTCGAACAGCCAGAGGGAGGATTTGACATCTCCTCCAAGTATCTCCTCCTTCTCCAGAGCTACTTCTGTGGAGTCTCCTTTCAGTGCTGCCAAGGGCTGGGTCTCAAACATCTTTAGTTTGTTCCCAACATCAGCATCAGGCACAACTTCGACCACTGTCCCCTGAAACCGGTCTTCTATGCCCTCCTCTCGGATGGAGTTGAACGGCTGAGTCTCAAACATCCATCTCTTCCTGTCCACCCCTCCTTTTTGCCCTTCCTCCAGTGATATCCCCCGGATGATCTGCATCCCAGATGTCCCCTTGTTGATGATGTCCAGAGGCTTAGTTTCAAAGAGCCAGCGTGCCGTGCTAATGTTGCTGCTACAGATCTCCTCTCTGCAGATGGACTTAATTTTGTGGATGTTGCCGCTTGCGTCTCTGAGTGCGCAGCAAGGATCAGCCTGGAAGAGCTTCACTGTCTTCCTCACATCTCCTTTCTGCTCCTGGAGCTCTGACTTCAGCTTGAGGAAGCTCTGGTCCTCTACAGAGCTACAACGGCCCAAGGCGTCCAGTGGCTTGGATTCGAAGAGTAGCCGAGTTCCTCTCACGTCTCCAATCTGCATCGGTTCCTTGAGAACAGCCTCAACCAGCTCGGCCTCCTCTGGCTGGAGTTTGTTGAGTGTATCCATGGGCTGGGTCTCAAACAGCCAAGTCGATGTCCGGACATCCCCTCGGACAGAACTCTGCCTTTGGACAATCTGTTGGGTTCCGTCCACCATGCAGTGCTCGAACATGGAGGATGTTCCTCTGACATCACCGCCTTGAAGAGTCTCATCTTCCAGAAGCTTCTTGGTCATGTGGGGGTGGTCCCCGATGTTGTCCAGGGTCCAGTTCTCAAAGATCCACCTCATGGACTGGACCTCACCCTGGTACCCCGCATCAGCTGCAGTCTGGGCACCTCCGGATTGCATCGCCGCAACCAACTCATCATCGACTACATCATTGATGTTTTCCCTCAGGTCTGGGTGAATGTGTTTGAAGAGTCTTTTCAGCTCATTCTTCTGTCGCTGTTGGTAGAATGTCGAGAAGGTTTCCTTTGGTGGGGGCACAGGGATGAAGGCTTGGTTGGGGCCACCTACGGCTGGGGACTCTTCATAGTTCTGAGGTCTGGGTGGGATAGGGGGAGGTGGAGGCAGAGGCAGGTCATCTTCCTCGTGACATGCTCCTGAAACTGTGTTTTTTGGGGCTATCTCGGCCATCTTGGAATGAAAAGAGAAAAGGGTCTTTGTGTTATTGTGAGTATTCAGTCGGTTAGAGAGTAGTATTAGTTAAGGTATGAGAAAACGTTAGGTAGCCATGCGTGTAGCAATTGAAGCCATACTTTACCTTTTTCTCTGTGCTTGTTAGATGTCTTTCACAGCAAACCATCTTCACTCAAGCTAAGGTTAGCCAAACTTCACGCCAGTTAGAAGAGGAGCGCTAAATGCCTATGTCTTAAAGTCACTGAGTAGTGTTTGACGCAAGGTATTTAATTCAGTTTCTGTTATTGCCTTGTGTTTGCTTTTCATATCAATATTATACATTTACCAAGTAGGAAAACTGCCATGTTAAAATGTGGACAGATTACAGTATGTATTTGACCGAGTTCAGGTAATAATGATGATTTTTTTTATTTGACCTTTATTTAACTAGGCAAGTCAGTTGAGAACAAATTCTTATTTTCAATGACGGCCTAGGAACAGTGGGTTAACTGCCTGTTCAGGGGCAGAACGACAGATTTGTACCTTGTCAGCTCGGGGATTTGAACTTGCAAACTTCCGGTTACTAGTCCAACGCTCTAACCACTAGGCTACCCTGCCGCCTCTACACTCTAACCACTAGGCTACCCTGCCGCCTCTACACTCTAACCACTAGGCTACGCTTCCGCCTCTACGTTCTAACCACTAGGCTACCCTGCTGCCTCTACGCTCTAACCACTAGGCTACCTGCCGCCGCCACACTCTAACCACTAGGCTACCCTGCCGCCTCTACACTCTAACCACTAGGCTACCTTGCCTCCTCTACACTCTAACCACTAAGCTACCTGCCGCCTCTACACTCTAACCACTAGGCTACCCTGCCGCCTCTACACTCTAACCACTAGGCTACCTGCCGCCCTACACTCTAACCACTAAGCTACCTGCCGCCTCTACACTCTAACCACTAGGCTACCCTGCCGCCTCTACACTCTAACCACTAGGCTACCTGCCACCTCTACACTCTAACCACTAGGCTACCCTGCCGCCTCTACACTCTAACCACTAAGGCTACCTGCCGCCTCTACACTCTAACCACTAGGCTACCTGCCGCCTCTACACTCTAACCACTAAGCTACCTGCCGCCTCTACACTCTAACCACTAGGCTACCTGCCGCCTCTCACTCTAACCACTAAGCTACCTGCCGCCTCTACACTCTAACCACTAGGCTACCTGCCGCCTCTCACTCTAACCAATAAGCTACCTGCCGTCTCTACACTCTAACCACTAGGCTACCTGCCGCCTCTACACTCTAACCACTAGGCTACCTGCCGCCTCTACACTCTAACCACTAGGCTACCTGCCGCCTCTACACTCTAACCACTAAGCTACCTGCCGCCTCTACACTCTAACCACTAAGCTACCTGCCGCCTCTACACTCTAACCACTAAGCTACCTGCCGCCTCTACACTCTAACCACTAAGCTACCTGCCGCCTCCACACTCTAACCACTAGGCTACCTGCCGCCTCTACACTCTAACCACTAAGCTACCTGCCGCCTCTACACTCTAACCACTAGGCTACCCTGCCGCCTCTACACTCTAACGACTAGGCTACCCTGCCGCCCCATTGTTAATGTGACCACTGTCATCACCAGTGTTATGCAAAACCCATTGCCCATCAGCTCTTCAGTTGGATCTTTTTTTATATTAATTTCACAGCACTCACACATTGTGTTAGGTAAACATATTATACCTTTCTGCCTGTAGTCCTCTTTCCTGAGGAACTGCTGGATTTCTGTTGAATGAAAACAAAGCAATTTACAATTCAAATCAAATCAAATCAAATCAAATTTTATTTGTCACATACACATGGTTAGCAGATGTTAATGCGAGTGTAGCGAAATGCTTGTGCTTCTAGTTCCGACAATGCAGTAATAACGAACAAGTAATCTAACTAACAATTCCAAAAAAACGACTGTCTTATACACAGTGTAAGGGGATAAAGAATATGTACATAAGGATATATGAATGAGTGATGGTACAGAGCAGCATAGGCAAGATACAGTAGATGATATCGAGTACAGTATATACATATGAGATGAGTATGTAAACCAAGTGGCATAGTTAAAGTGGCTAGTGATACATGTATTACATAAGGATGCAGTCGATGATATAGAGTACAGTATCTACGTATGCATATGAGATGAATAATGTAGGGTAAGTAACATTATATAAGGTAGCATTGTTTAAAGTGGCTAGTGATATATTTACATCATTTCCCATCAATTCCCATTATTAAAGTGGCTGGAGTAGAGTCAGTGTCAGATAATCGTTTCGTTCAAATGTATGCTTGTGAAGTAATGCAACTCATTTTGAATCCTGAGAATGATGGCTATTCCCCAGTCTGCCTGGCATTTGATCCCAGTGTGTGTGTGTGTGTGTGTGTATGATTTTGTGCATGTATGTGTGTCCGTCCCTGTGTCCGTCTTTGTGGTGTGTGGAGGAATGGGAGGAATGCCAGGCACTCACTGTGTGTGTGGAGCTTCCCGGGGATTCGGCAGCTGCTACTCTTGACAGGTATAGAGCTGATCTGTCTCTCACTGAGCTGGAGGTCCTCTCTCTGTCTCGACCTTGTCTTGACGGGGTGTCTCTATAACTCAGCTGGAGACTCCTCTTTTCATCTACAACACAGACATATATAGATTGATTGATTAGAAATTAATTTCATGAAAGCTTCTGATAATGTTGATCAATGTCATCTGGGTCTCATCTTGTATCCTTGCCTATACCGTATCTACAGCTCCAGTAACATACAATACGTGTTTGTAGTCTATTATAAACTGGGTGGTTCGATCCCTGAATGCTGATTGGCTGACAGCCATGGTATATCAGACCGTATACTCCACGTTGCGTTGTGCCTAAGAAACAGCCCTTAGCCGTGGTATATTGGTCATATACCACACCAACTCGGGCCTTATTGCTTAAGAACAACTTTTAATTATTAAAAGACACACAATTGTAAAATTAGCACATGATTTAAAGGAATGACATGTCTGGTTGTTTTAAGGTTCAGTGTAGTCAAAAACGTGATTGTCCTGTGTTTTATATACATTTTGACACTTTGAGGTTGGAATAATAATGTGAAAATTATTATAACGGTGGTTTGAAAGAGTGGTTTGAAAAGACTGCCTGAAATTTTCAGCCTGTAGGATGGAGTTTTCGACCAATAAGAAAGAGAGTTCCAAACCTCTCTGCCAATCACAGCTAGTTTTCATTTTTTTCCCCTCCCCACTCAGGCCACTCACAGACAATCCTAGCAAAATTCTCACTAAAGAAATTTCTCTTTGCTAAGAAGCTATTTTTGTTTCTTTTTGACTTTTTTGTTGTTGTTAAAAACAATCACATTAAGTTACTTAATTGTTACCCAGAAAGGATTCAATATTGAGATTAAAGACAAAAGGGCTGTATTATACCTTTTGATGTTTAATTTAATATAGTAGACACTTTTTTGTTGATTTACATACAGTACGGTAACAGTCAGTGTAAAAGTGCAGTGACCCACATAAGGACAGTGATATTTCTGTGCACCATGGTATGGTATGCACCGCACAGCATTAATAAACTGTGTCTCTGTTGTTGGCTATGCTGAGGGTTGGCTGATAATAATATATAGTCTATATATATATATATATATATATATATATATATATATATAGCTGGGAGGTGTTGGTATGTGTGGCTATCCTATCTGTTTGCTATTGTTACACTGTAGGAACTATTCCCTCTTAGACATGGGCCTTTATATGCCATTAGGACTGACTCAAAATTAGGACTGACTCTGCACAATAATAGACCTTTAGAACCAAAAAATAATAATAATGTAACAGGCAGTAATGTAATATCATTATCAAGTGTCGCTGCATTATCTGTTGTTACAGATACAAACACATATCGTTGCTAAAATAATGGAATATATACACTTTAGAAAACATGCCTTTAACATGATATTAGTCATTTCTGTTTAATGAATGGGTAGACCTAACCAACACCAGAGAAAGGACCTATACATTAGCAAAAACTAGAGTTCGATGGATGTTCTGGAATGACAAACAAAATGTCCTGCCTCAACACACAGCTACAACCTGCCACCAGTTGCCTTAGACACTCAACAAATGCCATCCCGTTGGCTGACCATCACGACTTGGAGGAAGAAACTAAAAACAACAACAACTGCTAGCTCAGCTGGAGCGACCCCTGATTTTGTTTTAAGCACATTGTTGGTGTGACTCACCTCCATTACAGCCATCCATACCTGACCAAAACACAACAGGTCAGAAGAATGCCTGAATGGAATACTAGATCTAGAACGTTAGAATGCTTGTAATTCTATCTCGGCAGACAGGTTTTCCCCATTTTAACACAAAGGGGTGGTGTTTCACAGCTATTTCACATCTATTTTTTAGAAAATATACATTTTACCTTTATTTAACTAGGCAAGTCAGTTGAGAACAAATTCTTATTTTCAATGACGGCCTAGGAACAGTGGGGTTAACTGCCTGTTCAGGGGCAGAACAACAGATTTGTACCTTGTCAGCTCGGTGATTTGAACTTGCAACCTTCCGGTTACTAGTCCAACGCTCTAACCACTAGACTACCCAGCCACGTTGTGTGCCACAAGATGTCCTATTCACTAGAGGCACATATAACATTGAGGCAAACATCTCCACTAGCATGTAATACAAAACCTCATCCCAATTTCGAAATAAACATTGAAACAATAGCAGCCCCAACCACTGAACGCCACGAGCCCCAGTGTGTATAGGAGTATTTTCACACTGTTCTGTCAGTCCAAACAACAGTAGCTAAGCCCCTGCATGCCTGCTTTTAAGGGGTCAGCAGTAGCCTGGGCCCTGCTGGATAGACCCCTCATCTGTAACTAATGTCCAGATTCGAACATACCTCTGTCCGTTTTCACGCAGTAAGCTCTTGCCGGACAAAAGGATGGGTCAGCTTACTGGCGTCACCCATAGCTGGGTGAGCAGATGGAATGAGACAACATAATGTCATGCGAGATGTGACTGAGGTCATAACCCCAGAGATGTGCCTGGGTCTAAGCTGAACACTTAGTGGGAACACAATAATAATGCTATTGATGCTTATTGATCAGCTATTGATAAAGGTGTTGGTCACTATTGGTTATGTCCTTTGACCTATGCTCTATTGATAACTCACAGTTTAAATTGAACACTTCCTGGGAATATGGTAACAATTAACATGCTTTTGATGCTTATTGATCAAGTGTTATTAGTAAGTTAATTTGAAGATGAGAGGTAATTGGGGGTAAAACAGAAGCGGTATTTCTGTCGTCACTAGTTACCACAGCCACAAAGTCACAAACACCCACCTAATTCTGCCATTTCTCTTCTTAAAATTCAGATTTTTAACCTAACCTTAACCACACTTTTAGCCTTACGGCTAACCCTAACCTTAAATTGTAGATTTCATGAATTTTTGACGACATAATCCATTGATGATTTTGTGTCTGTGGTAACTAGTGACAACTATTAATGTAATCACCGAGTGTTTCCTGATGATTCCCCTTGACTTTTGCCGCTGTACAGAGGAGGAAACTTAAAAATCCAACTATGGACAAATCTCAACTGAAGTATTCTTTAATATGTTTGCTAGCTAGCTGTCTGGCAAAGCGCACATATAGCCAAGCCTGCACGTCTTTGAGTTATTTCACACGGTCAGACACCTCAAAGGGGTCCGGCTCTTCCAGTCTAGCTATCCCCTTCTCTATCTGCACAGGAATGGAGAGAGAAGCTATTAGCAGATCGGAAATGTGGGGATGTTGCACTACTGACAGCTGTCCAAATGACGGCTAAATGCAGTAGGTATTTGTTCCCAACCAACCAGCTCAGCTGCTTTCAATTGTAGCTACAGATTCAGGTCATAAAACTACTACCGGTTTACAAAATGGTTGTCTAGGAAAATCCCCCAAAAAAAAAAAAAAATGTCACCAGACTTTAAAAAACGTGCTGATTTTTAAATGGAATCGATACCAACTGTCAGCTTAGTAACCGGGGGGGGGGTCAAATAAAATACATTGTGATGTCATTACTATTGCTCTTGCTCTACATCAACTCTATCACAATGCATTTAGGTTGGTCAATAATAGACTACATTGGTCAACCATGACCTCTGATCCTCCATTCTTGTCATGTCTAAGGATTAGGGTCTGAGAGACGATAGCCACTCACTTGAGAAATTGCAAATATGGCCCACGGGAAAGAACCTCTAAGACGCTTGGTTCCATGACCTTTGGTGGCTGCATATAGCAGCCTTCTTAATACGATTCCCAAGTGTGTGCAGACACGCACACATTAGATATCAGTGTGTGCAGACACGCACACACACACACACACACACACACATTAGATATCAGTGTGTGCAGACACGCACACGCGCACACGCACACACACACACACACTTTAGATATCAGTGTGTGACAAAGACAGGGTGGTCAAGGGGTAGGATTTGATCCATCCAACGGTGACTACGACCCATCAGTTAAGATTAAGTTGTCACTTTTTTCCCCCCCTTTTTTATACTAATATTTGCTATTAAATGAAAGGATATTTAGAATAATGAATTACACTAAACTCTGCAGACTTAACGTTGATGCAGACAACGTGAAATGGACCGGCAATGTATGTTTGGCTAAATTATTAATATTTTTGATGACAGATGAGTTATTTCCTTTGCTTTCGAAAATCCTCATATCCCATATCCCCATATCAAAATACCCCCATATCAAAATATCCCCATGTCAAAATATTCCCATACCCCCATATCAAAATATTCCCATATTCCCATATCAAAATACCCCCATGTCAAAATATCCCCATATCAAAATATTCCCATATCCCCATATCAAAATATCCCCATGTAAAAATATCCCCATGTCAAAATATTCCCATATCCCCATATCAAAATACCCCCATATCAAAATATCCCCATGTCAAAATATCCCCATGTCAAAATATTCCCATATCCCCATATCAAAATATCCCCATATCAAAATATTCCCATATCAAAATATTCCCATATCCCCATATCAAAATATTCCCATATCCCCATATCAAAATATTCCCATATCCCCATGTCAAAATATCCCCATGTCAAAATATCCCCATATCAAAATATTCCCATATCCCCATATCAAAATACCCCCATATCAAAATATCCCCATGTCAAAATATTCCCATATCAAAATATCCCCATGTCAAAATATCCCCATGTCAAAATATTCCCATATCAAAATATCCCCATGTCAAAATATCCCCATGTCAAAATACCCCCATGTCAAAATATTCCCATATCCCCATGTCAAAATATTCCCATGTCAAAATATCCCCATGTCAAAATATTCCCATATCCCCATATCAAAATATTCCCATATCAAAATATCCCCATGTCAAAATATTCCCATATCTCCATATCCCCATATCAAAATATTCCCATTTCCCCATTTCCCCATATCTCCATATCCTCATATCCCCATATCCCCAAATCCCAATCCTCATTTAACTCACTGTCATCTTTTATCAGGCTGAAACACCAGGTTTTGTCTTATTGACATGGCAATACAAAGCCTCCTCGTCGACTGGAACAAACAAAAAAATGTAATCTACAGCACCATTCATATAGAAAAAAAACTTGTTTAATTTAAAATAAACACTTCTGTAAGTGAATCCATAATACTCACAAACAATACAGCTAGTTGTTATTCTCCCACTGTGGTTGTCTCTCTGAATACAGATCAAAGCCCGCTGGTTGTCGGCTGATGCAGTTCCTGTGATGGCTCTAGGATAGTTTGTGTTTCTCTGTAGTGTTCAGCCTTTTTGGACTGTGGCTGTTCCCCTCTCTCTCTCTGTCTCTCTCTCTCTCTTTCTATGTGGCTCTCTGTCTGCCTGTCGTGTCACTGTGCCTCTCTTTAGTCTCTAGTCCTGTGGCTCTAGTGACAGCTGATTTTTATCAGGACTGCCCCCCCCCTTCCCGCTGGGAACGTTGGATCTATTTTGGGAGGGTGGGTGGTGGTGTGTTGGGGCAGTCTGTTAGTCACTGAGAGACTGGACTAGGGCACCCCCTCCTCACACTGTCACCCCTCATCCTCACCCCTTCTCACCCCTTCCTCCCATTGCCATAGATAACCCACACCCTTCCTCCCATTGCCATAGAGATACCGTCACCTCACCCCCCACCTCACCCCCTCACCCCCCTCCTCTCAGTGCCATAAAGATACTGTCACCCACTCCTCACTCCCTCCTCCCATTCTCATAGCTAACACACCCGCCCCCCATCCCATTCCCAAAGCTACCCCCATCATCAGGCACTGCATGGAGAAGGATCTGCAGTCCCAGTGATGCTATCAGGTGCTCAGTGGGCGCTGGGCAAGACAATACAAAAATAAAACAGTCAACTGCTGTGCTACTACTGTGCAACTGCTATTTTGGTCAAGTGGCACACTGATAATGTAGACTGAAATACGATTAGCTCTCAGGGGCTGATAATGTAGACTGAAACATGATTAGCTCTCAGGGGCTGATAATGTAGACTGAAATACGATTATCTCTCAGGTGCTGATAATGTAGCCTGAAACATGATTATCTCTCAGGTGCTGATACTGTAGACTGAAACATGATTAGCTCTCAGGTGCTGATAATGTAAACTTAAATATGATTAGCTCTCAGGTGCTGATAATGTAGCCTGAAACATGATTAGCTCTCAGGGGCTGATAATGTAGACTGAAACATGATTAGCTCTCAGGTGCTGATAATGTAGACTGAAACATGATTAGCTCTCAGGTGCTGATAATGTAGACTGAAACATGATTATCTCTCAGGTGCTGATAATGTAGACTGAAACATGATTAGCTCTCAGGTGCTGATAATGTAGACTGAAACATGATTATCTCTCAGGTGCTGATAATGTAGACTGAAACATGATTATCTCTCAGGTGCTGATAATGTAGACTGAAACATGAAACATGAAACATCTCTCAGGGGCTTTATTGCTGTATTTGCTCATAAAAACTAAAAGAGGAGATTATGAGTAGAGAATCTGAGGTGATTCATATGCTTGAGGAATGGAGATATCTTTATCAGAGAAAGTATTGTCTGAGTATTGGTGTCCTACCATGATCCTGACATTTTGTAGGGGTGATGTTATGTTGCCCAAGATCACTTGGGACCCCACATCTACTTTGTTTTCTTTTGTCTCCAGTATAGGGGCTGATTATGGGGGTAGCTATGGGAATGAGATGGGATGGTGTTAGCTATGGCAATGGGAGGAGGGGGTGAGGAGGGGTAAGGATGATGGGTGACAGTGTGAGGAGGGGGTGCCCTAGTGACTCTCAGTGATTAACAGAGAGGGTTGACTCATTCCTAGATTTTGAGGATCTCTGAGGATCTTCCTGTCAATCACAATCCTGTCAGATTTTCTGTCACAGGATGATCCCAGACACATCACCAGGTCACAGAGTCATAGACGATATCCTGGAAATATGTCACCTCTAAGGAGGTTCGCGACCCTACCGGCTGTGTCACGGTCATACCAGCAAACACTGCGACACCCCCTGTTTTGAGCATGTGTGCGAAGCTACATAGTTATGTGTCTACACATCCACATCTTACTCTGTATATAGCTTCGTAGAGCTTCCAGTGCCCAGGCACACCTTGGGTTCAAACACTACTTGAAATCTTTTCAAATACCTTATGTGTTCTTGATTGAGTTAGCCTGGCTTAATCAACCAATAGAATAGTCCCAGAACTGCAAACCCCGCCTATCTGGCACTCCAGGCAGGTTAAAGTAAATCTCTCAAAGTCTTTGAACGATTACGAATAGTGTTTGAACCCTGGTGTGGGTCCAGGAACCATGGGGCTGTTGTTTACCTAATGGGGTTTCTGTTTGCTGGAGGCATTCTGAGGCTGTGACACGTCGGGATTCCAGAGAGATATTTATAACATGGCCACCATGCTGTGGCCCTGGCATTCTGACTCGGTGGCAACTTAAGACTGCTTCACTCACTCGATGACTGGTGTGTGAGGGTGTGTGTGTGTGTGTGTGTGCGGTTGTGTGTGTGTGTGCGGTTGTGTGTGTGTGTGTGCGGTTGTGTGTGTGTGTGTGCGGTTGTGTGTGTGTGTGTGCGGTTTTGTGTGTGTGTGTGTGTGTGTGTGCGGTTGTGTGTGTGTGTGCGGTTGTGTGTGTGTGTGTGTTTACCGTTAGGTATGGCGCTGTGTGTGTGTGTGTGTGTATGTGTGTGTGTGTGTGTGTGTGTGCGTGCGTGCGTGTGTGTGTGTGTTTACCGTTAGGTATGGCGCTGTGTGTGTGTATGTGTGTGTGCGTGTGCGTGCGTGCGTGCGTGTGTGTGTGTGCGTGCGTGTGTGTGTGTGTGTGTCTGTGTGCGGTTGTGCGTGCGGGTCAGGGCCTTTGGATGCCCTCCCCCCCAGACCAATGGACATTCTGTCAGTATCATTCACTCTTTATGAGATATACAATCATATGTGCAGTAAAACGGGCCCTCTGGATTGTTAACTTACACAAGCACCAATATTAACATCAGTGTTCCACATATAGCGGGAATCGTCAGAGGGGGACAAGGGTTTGATTCCAAGCTGTTTTTAATAGTCCTTCAGTCACAAGGCACCTAGGCAGTGAACAGTTCCCCCAGGGAAGGAGATTACCTCATTTTGGCGGGGTTCCTCCTCCGTCATACCTAGCCAATTGCATGTCATGCTGACTGTTATAATGACCCCAGTAATGTATTAGCGTGCTTACTACTCACCCCTCTGTCTGTCATTGCCAGTATTACTACTGACTGTAGTAATGTGTGTGTGTGTCTCACTGACGGACCCCCCACCCCCCCACCCCACAGCCCCCAGAAGGTGAGGGGGCCCACGAGCTTCGGGGCCTCAATCCTCTCAAAAAGAGACAGTGTCATAAGCCATGATTTTATTATTACAGGAAATGAGCTTTAAAACTGAAAATCCTTCTCTCAGCCTCATGGCAAAATGTGTAGAATAGCATTAGATTAGCTATCTAAACTAAACATTTTCTCTCTGTCCCAAGGCAAAATGTGTGTGTGTGTGTGTGTGTGTGTGTGTGTGTGTGTGTGTGTGTGTGTGTGTGTGTGTGTGTGTGTGTGTGTGTGTGTGTGTGTGTGTGTGTGTGTGTGTGTGTGTGCGCATGCGTGCGTGTGTGTGCGCATGCGTGCGTGTGTGTGGTCCTACTACTCACCCGGTGTTGTAATTCTGGAACCCCTGACGGAGGACTCTGGGACACCACTAATGGTCTTCCTCCTCTCGCCCTGAACAGCACGCTGGGGGGAAAAACCCATTAACATTGAGACTAAGAAAAGGAGAATTTACTTTATTCAGATACATTTTTTTCAAGAGATAGTATCTTATGATATAAATGGTTGAATTTACACTAATCACACACCTGAGTGTTGTCCTTCCTCCCATTAGTCTCTTCAGTGCTGTAACCCCTCCTAGCCCCCAGAGGGCGATCTTTCTCCATCTCACTAGACTGAATCCCTGCCACCATCCTGCTGGCTGGAGAGGCTATATTCAGAATGGTGGAACTGTAGAAGTCCTCTTGCAGGGTGGCCTTGGACTCGAACAGGGCTCGCAGAGCGCTGGTCCCCTCCGGAGCTCGGTCCCGCTGGGGAAGATGGTCCATGGAGCGACTCCGAGACAGCAGGAAAGAACCAGAGTCAGTACCCAGACGGTCCACCTGGTCCCCCCGGCTCTCTAACCTCCTCCAAGGAGAAACAAGGCCCACTGACATCTCTTCTCTGGGGGAACTGAATGACAGGGACGCCTGGGAGAAAGGTGGTTATACCATTGATCAGTAATTAATCAAATCCAAGAAAACTTTATCGAAAGTTAATTTATTGAAAAGGAAAACGGCGCAACCATCACTCACCATTTAAAAACATATTTATTTTTATTAAAACAAACAATTAAGAAATCTTCTTTCTGAAGTTTATTTTGGAAATCTCAACTCACATTACAAACCTTTATCTTTTCTTCATTGGTTTCAGAAGTGCTTAGTTCCACACAGCTCTGGTAACTGGGGATAAAAAAACAGGGTTCATAAAATGTAACATATATTTTTAAGGTCATGAGTTTTTCCTACTCGGGTCAAGTGGTCTGGCCTCAAAACAGTATTGAATCCAGGTAACTTGCATGACTCAAGACCCTGTTAGCTCACTGAGCTAAAGTTTTGGTGTTCAGGACTCAGTCAAACATAGTTCACCAAGCCGTGTCTGTTCCATCAACTTGGATCAAGGTATATGTCATTGCATATACACCTGTGTTACAACATATAATATAATATATGAACTCATTAGATCTGTCAGTGTGAGTATGTTGTTGTTCATGAGTAAAACTTTAAACTTACTGTTGTACGAGCTGAGAGACAGACTTCTTGTTATCCCAGAGAGAGGACTTTGATGTTTCCCATGACCTTTCCTTAACCCCAAATCCAGACAGGCTCCTCAGTGATTGGCTCTTCCTCAGGGTGTTCACCGTCTCCATGGCGATACCTTAGGCAACCTCCGCATCTGATTGGACTGGCAGTAAAGTCAGGTGGCATCAAAAGACGGAGTTCTTTATTTGAATATTTCCACTGGCGTAAACACATGAATATATGACCATCTGTGAGTTACATTATAACAAATAAACACAAGATAAGTTATTGGCTCCTCCTGGGGCTAAATTACTAGAATGAAAGTGTATTTCTTGACCAGAAATATATTAAAGCTGAGAATAGGCCCATAGTTCCACTAAAAGTAGAGGGAGAAGGTACTGTTACACTAGGGGGGGGTGATTTCACAGCCTGTCCCACACTATCTGTCATCTGATCCTGTTAATGTTTAGTGGTCCTCGGTGCATTGACAGAACAGTTACAGGCTACCACCAATGACTACACCTGTTTACCACTGACTATACCTGTTTACCACTGACTACACCTGTTTACCATTGACTACACCTGTATACCACTGACTACACCTGTTTACCACTGACTACACCTGTTTACCACTGACTACACCTGTTTACCACTGACTACACCTGTTTACCACTGACTATACCTGTTTACCACTGACTACACCTGTTTACCACTGACTACACCTGTATACCACTGACTACACCTGTTTACCAATGACTACACTGTTTACCAATGACTACACCTGTTTACCAATGACTACACCTGTTTACCAATGACTACACCTGTTACCACTGACTACACCTGTTTACCACTGACTACACCTGTATACCACTGACTACACCTGTTTACCACTGACTACACCTGTTTACCACTGACTATACCTGTTTACCACTGACTACACCTGTTTACCACTGACTACACCTGTTTACCACTGACTACACCTGTTTACCACTGACTACACCTGTTTACCACTGACTACACCTGTTTACCACTGACTACACCTGTTTACCACTGACTACACCTGTTTACCACATCATCTACCACTGAGTACAGGGATACCACTGGTACACCTGTTTACACTGACTACACCTGTTTACCACTGACTACACCTGTTTACCACTGACTACACCTGTTTACCACTGACTACACCTGTATACCACTGACTACACCTGTTTACCACTGACTACACCTGTATACCACTGACTACACCTGTATACCACTGACTACACCTGTTTACCACTGACTACACCTGTTTACCACTGACTACACCTGTATACCACTGACTACACCTGTTTACCACTGACTACACCTGTTTACCACTACTACACCTGTTTACCACTGACTACACCTGTTTACCACTGACTACACCTGTATACCACTGACTACACCTGTTTACCACTGACTACACCTGTTTACCACTGACTACCTGTTTACCACTGACTATACCTGTTTACCACTGACTACACCTGTTTACCACTGACTACACCTGTTTACCACTGACTACACCTGTTTACCACTGACTACACCTGTTTACCACTGACTACACCTGTATACCACTGACTACACCTGTTTACCAATGACTACACCTGTTTACCAATGACTACACCTGTTTACCAATGACTACACCTGTTTACCAATGACTACACCTGTATACCACTGACTACACCTGTATACCACTGACTACACCTGTTTACCACTGACTACACCTGTTTACCACTGACTACACCTGTTTACCACTGACTACACCTGTTTACCACTGGGGCACCTGTGCACCACATACTAAAGGGTAACACAGGTATACTGTTAATATCCTGGTACATCATCTAACAGTAGAGGGAGAAGGTACTGTTACACTAGGGGGGGGGGTGATTTCACAGCCTGTCACACACTGTCTGTCATCTGATCCTGTTAATGTTTAGTGGTCCTCGGTGCTTTGACAGAACAGTTACAGGCTACCACCAATGACTACACCTGTTTACCACTGACTATACCTGTTTACCACTGACTACACCTGTTTACCACTGACTACACCTGTTTACCACTGACTACACCTGTTTACCACTGACTACACCTGTTTACCACTGACTACACCTGTTTACCACTGACTACACCTGTTTACCACTGACTACACCTGTTTACCCCTGACTACACCTGTTTACCACTGACTACACCTGTTTACCACTGACTACACCTGTTTACCACTGACTACACCTGTTTACCACTGACTACACCTGTTTACCACTGACTACACCTGTTTACCACTGACTACACCTGTTTACCACTGACTACACCTGTATACCACTGACTATGTTTACCACTGACTACACCTGTTTACCACTGACTACACCTGTATACCACTGACTATGTTTACCACTGACTACACCTGTATACCACTGACTATGTTTACCACTGACTACACCTGTTTACCACTGACTACACCTGTATACCACTGACTACACCTGTATACCACTGACTATGTTTACCACTGACTACACCTGTTTACCACTGACTACACCTGTTTACCACTGACTACACCTGTTTACCACTGACTACACCTGTTTACCACTGACTACACCTGTTTACCACTGACTATACCTGTTTACCAATGACTACACCTGTTTACCACTGACTACACCTGTTTACCACTGACTACACCTGTTTACCACTGACTACACCTGTTTACCACTGACTACACCTGTTTACCACTGACTACACCTGTTTACCAATGACTACACCTGTTTACCACTGACTACACCTGTTTACCACTGACTACACCTGTTTACCACTGACTACACCTGTTTACCACTGACTATGTTTACCACTGACTACACCTGTTTACCACTGACTACACCTGTTTACCACTGACTATGTTTACCACTGACTACACCTGTTTACCACTGACTACACCTGTTTACCACTGACTACACCTGTATACCACTGACTATGTTTACCACTGACTACACCTGTTTACCACTGACTACACCTGTTTACCACTCACTACACCTGTTTACCACTGACTACACCTGTATACCAATGACTACACCTGTTTACCACTGACTATACCTGTTTACCACTGACTGCACCTGTTTACCACTGACTACACCTGTTTACCACTGACTACACCTGTTTACCACTGACTACACCTGTATACCACTGACTATGTTTACTACTGACTACACCTGTTTACCACTGACTACACCTGTATACCACTGACTACACCTGTATACCACTGACTATGTTTACCACTGACTACACCTGTTTACCACTGACTACACCTGTTTACCACTGACTACACCTGTATACCACTGACTATGTTTACCACTGACTACACCTGTTTACCACTGACTACACCTGTTTACCACTGACTACACCTGTTTACCACTGACTACACCTGTATACCAATGACTACACCTGTTTACCACTGACTATGTTTACCACTGACTACACCTGTTTACCACTGACTACACCTGTATACCACTGACTACACCTGTATACCACTGACTACACCTGTTTACCAATGACTACACCTGTTTACCAATGACTACACCTGTTTACCAATGACTACACCTGTTTACCAATGACTACACCTGTATACCACTGACTACACCTGTATACCACTGACTACACCTGTTTACCAATGACTACACCTGTTTACCACTGACTACACCTGTTTACCACTGATTACACCTGTTTACCACTGACTACACCTGTTTACCACTGATTACACCTGTTTACCACTGACTACACCTGTTTACCACTGACTACACCTGTTTACCACTGACTACACCTGTTTACCACTGACTACACCTGTTTACCACTGACTACACCTGTATACCACTGGAACACCTGTACACCACATGCTAAAGGGTTACAGGTATACTGTTTATATCCTGGTACATCATCTTCTACTTATACAATTTTTTAAGTCCTTTACAATGCAATCCAACATTTGCATATTGTATTTAAGAGTTACCAATGAAAGTAGCAAAAGCTAACACATACTCCATCCCTACACTTGTCTGTGACTCAATCTGAGTTAGTAAGATCTTACCGAAATCAGATAAACATGAATGTATCATTCACATTTCAGTCGTTGAGCAGACGCTCTTATCCGGAGCGACTTACAGTAGTAGTGAGTGCAGACATTTTCATACTGGTCCCCTGTGGGAATTGAACCCACAACCCCATGCTCTACCAACTGAGCGACACGGGACCAGTATTAACAATTAACCGTTCGTTTATCCAGAGATATATTCATTAATATCCTTACCTGAGTGGGGATGTCTTCTGTGCATTCCCGTCTGTGCTGTTCAGTTCAGTGCTGTTCTGGAAGCATCCGTCACTCACAAGACACAGCAATTCCCTTTGGCCAAAGTCCCTTTGTTTTACCACCCTGTGATTCCAAGGCTTCCGGAATCCAGACAGATACATCTCCTCAATGGAACTCAAATCTCTCTGATTACGTCATAATTGTTGCCATAAAACAAAGTGCATAGTCTTGTTGATATCGTTCCTTGCTAAACCATGCCTTGTGCTGTGCAGTAAAGTTTAAGGCTTTGCAGGTGTAATGAAGGTGGTTCTGTAAAATGTGATCAGTAATCTTGCCTGCGACATGAAGACTTGCGTTTGTTTGCTCACTGAGCCTAATGCCTAGATTTTAGCTCAATGGGATAATAGCCTTGTGCCAAGCAGGATGCCTGGCTTTAGCTCAGGGGGATAATAGCCTTGTGTCATGCAGGATACCTGAGTTTGAACCCAGTCTCTCTCTCCCCTCTCTCTGTCTCTCTCGCCCCCCCCTCCACCCTCTCACTCTTGCTCTCCCTCTCCTTCCCCCCTTCCCTCTCTCCCTCCTTCTCTTTACCCCTCTCCCCCTCCCTCTCCCTCTCTTCCCCCTCCACACCTCTCTCTCTCTCCCCCTCCTTCTCCCTCTTCTCCTCTTCCCCCTCGCTCTTTTCCCTCTCTTCCCCCTCCCCTCTCCCTCTCTCTCTCTCTCTCCCTCCCCTCTTCTCCCCCTCTCCCCCCTCTATCTATCTCTCTCTCTCGCTCTCTCTCTCTCTCTCTGTCCATGTGAACCAGAGCAGCTGGTCTAGCCCCTTCCCTCTCTGATCTAGCCAGCTGGAATGCCTAGCACAGCCTTGATGTTACACTACCTCATACCACACTTGTGTCCCAAATAGCACCCTATTCCCTATATAGTGCACTACTTTTGATCAGAGCCCTATGGCACCCTATTCCCTATATAGTGCACTACTTTTGACCAGAGACCTATGGCACCCTATTCCCTATATAGTGCACTACTTTTGACCAGAGCCCTATGGCACTCTGGGCTCTGGTCTAAAGTAGTGCACTATATAGGGAATGGGGTGCTATAGGGCTCTGGTCAAAAGTAGTGCACTATATAGGGAATAGGGTGCCATAGGCCTCTGGTCAAAAGTAGTGCACTATATAGGGAATAGGGTGCCATTCAAACAGCAACATTTATCTCTCTCTCCACATAGTTTATCATACTGACTTTTTTCACCATAGCGAAAATCCCCTTTATAAACCCTGCTGTCGCTTTAGTAAGTGATTAATATGGCCCTGTGTTGTTGGATAGTCCTCATTGCCGATGTAATAATGCAGGCCACCCAGGGACAATACAGAGATCCATTACAACTGTTACAGTTATTTCTGTTTCTTATGTTAAGGCATGTTGTGTTGTTGCTATGGGAACCAATGTGATAAATGAACAGCAGTTTTATTCGCTGATCTGTAAATAAGTGTTCGCTCAAATTGACAAGATCTATGCAGTCCGGGGATCTTAAGAACAAGAAATTCGTATCACTAAACTGATCATTAACATTTTGAAGAGGAGCCATTTTCTCACGCTCTGCTGCGCAGTACGGTCATATCTGACTGACTAAGATCATAACATGGTGTCAGAAGCGCTTCCAACCTTGTCAAATATAAGACAGGAGAGATTATTTCACAGAAAATAATAACGTTCCTTGAGTTTAGAGTGACGGAGAGTAGCTAACGGCTCTCTCGTGTCTCATCATCTGAGCGGAGCAGCCCAAGTGGAGCTGTTGCTATGGTTACTCACAGACTCACAGTCATCGTGAGTAAAGTGCATGCAGAGTGAGCTGCCTGCACACAGGGAGCGAGTGACAGACAGCGAATGGATTTTCTGATTTCGAGTTTTGGACAGGGCCGGGCCGGGCCTTAAATTTGACAGAAGCAATCGGGCCTGAGTAGGGCTAGGTCTTAAAATGCATGCCTGTTCAGGGCTTTACATAGTACACAAAAAACAGGCACCCGTTTTGGATCAAAACTACTGGTTGGATTATACAAACCTTCCGGGGGGGCATCACTTTAAGTCCGTTTCGGTAATATCACTTCACACATTCAAATGAGAGTCCTCCCAAAAACCTGCATTTTATGAGCACAGTATGTCCTCTCTTACAAAAATGTACCATGATAGTACAATGGGGAGGAGACCATGGTATTTCCACCAGTACCATGGTAGTACAATGGGGAGGAGACCATGGTATTTCCACCAGTACCATGGTAGTACAATGGGGAGGAGACCATGGTATTTCCACCAGTACCATGGTAGTACAATGGGGAGGAGACCATGGTATTTCCACCAGTACCATGGTAGTACAATGGGGAGGAGACCATGGTATTTCCACCAGTACCATGGTAGTACAATGGGGAGGAGACCATGGTATTTCCACCAGTACCATGGTATTTTCCTGTCATTATAGTGACCAAAAAAAACAGGATATTTGTTTCATTGTAATAGTTACCATGGTACACAAATTAACAATGGTAGTACAATGAGAAAAATGACCATGGTTTTGTAAGAGCAGCATGTAGTGAGACATGAAAGCAAGGTAGCTAGTTGTTTACAATGTATTATGATGGTCTGTGTCCCACCGTTTTTCAGGTAAAGAACCCAAAAACATAGTAATTTATGGTACTCACATAATTAAACGTTGACTACTCGCTCTGCAATGGCAAAGTGTAGGCCTAGTACCTTCTTAAACCCCTTAAGCTCATAGTGAAACCACAACACACATGGTCTAGTAGCGCAGTGTACCTTCTTAAACCTTGGGAGCTGAAGGGAGTCTGAAACGTTTTTTTTTTCTTTTTCAGTTGGCTCTCTCTCATTCAACTGACTTGGCTACTCTTCGACAATTCTAGACGGTCAACATGCAAAAATAATTGTTTGTAAAAATGTATTAATTATCATCTTATCTCATAGATACATTTTCATCATGTAATTCTCAGAATATCCCTAAAAACAGCAAGTTTAACAATGTTTCCCTTTGTTTACACTCTGTGTGATCGTTCATTGGTCCTGTCGCCATGACTACGACAGGCTAGTTTGACTGGACCTAGCTTTAGCCTACATTAGCTTATATAGTAAAGGACTTTTATAAATGAATTAACCTATCAAAACACTTTTTTTTTTAAATAACAACAATTATATCCTTACACTCCACTTAACTTGGTGTTTCATATCATATGCTTTATAACCGTGATGATAACATTTAAAATATTTAGTTTATCTTGTGCTTCTCTCGTCGTTTTTCAGTTAGCTTAGCTCTCTCAATCAACGGACTCACCGACTAGGCAGGCTAGCCCGAGAGCCACTGTAGAGTAACTGCACGGGAAGAAACCACTAGAGCGAGTCGATCCCTCTTTGATCATTTTTGCTACCATTTATCGTAATTATGCGTTACCATCTTAGAATGTATAATGCAGGTTAAAACCATTGTATATTTCCGTGATTCAGAACTATACCATGGTATAAATTATGTTATAAACTGGGTGGTTCGAGTCCTGAATGCTGATTGGCTGACAGCCAATCATATCAGACCGTATACCACGGGTATGACAAAACGTGTATTTTTAGTGCTCTAATTACATTGGTAACCAGTTTATAATAGCAGTAAGGCACCTCGGTTGGCTTGTGGTATATGGCCAATATACCACGGTTAAGGGCTGTATCCAGGCACTCTGCGTTGCATCGTGCATAAGAACAGCCCTTAGCCGTGGTATATTAGCCATATACCAAAAACCCCTTGTGCCTTATTGGTTAATCATACAATGGTAATATGAAACATTTACAAAATAGCCCCCAACACTCTACTCAGCAAACTGGATGTAGTCTATCACAGTGCCATCCGTTTAGTCACCAAAGCCCCATATACTACCCACCACTGCGACCTGTATGCTCTTGTTGGCTGGCCCTCACTGCATATTTGTCGCCAAGCCCACTGGCTCCAGGTCATCTATAAGTCTTTGCTAGGTAAAGCCCCGCCTTATCTCAGCTCACTGGTCACCATAGCAACACACACCCGCAGCACGCGCTCCAGCAGGTACATTGCACTGGTCATCCCAAAGCCAACACTTACTTTGGCTACCTTTCCTTCCAGTTCTCTGCTGCCAATGACTGGAACGAATTGCAAAAATCCCTGAAGCTGGAGACTTATATCTCCCTCTCTAACTTTAAGCATCAGCTGTCTGAGCAGCTTACCAATCACTGTAAATAGCCAATCTGTAAATAGCACACCCAACTACCTCATCCCCATATTAATACTTACCCTCTTGCTCTTTTGCACCCCAGTATCTCTACCTGCACATCATCATCTGCACATCTATCACTCCAGTATTAATGCTAAATTGTAATTATTTTGCCTCTGTGGCCTATTTATTGCCTACCTCCCTACTCTTCTACATTTGCACACACTGTACATAGATTTTTCAATTTTTTATTTATTTTGTGTTGTTGACTGTACGTTTCTTTATGAGTAACTCTGTGTTGTCGTTTTTGTAGCACTGCCTTGCTTTATCTTGGCCAGGTCGCAGTTGTAAATGAGAACTTGTTCTCAATTGGCCTACCTGGTTAAATAAAGGTGAAATAAAAAATGTAAAAACATATTTAGGTGCCATGGAAATACCACGGTAATACCATAATACTTCAAGGCTAAAACCATGGTACATTTATATGATTCAGACCACAGTAGTACCATGGTACATGTTTATGATTCAGACCACAGTAGTACCATGGTACATTTTAATGATTCAAACCACAGTAGTACCATGGTACATTTTAATGATTCAAACCACAGTAGTACCATGGTACATTTTGATGATTCAGACCACAGTAGTACCATGGTACATTTCAATGATTCAGACCACAGTAGTACCATGGTACATTTTAATGATTCAGACCACAGTAGTACCATGGTACATTTTAATGATTCAGACCACAGTAGTACCATGGTACATGTTTATGATTCAGACCACAGTAGTACCATGGTACATTTTAATGATTCAGACCACAGTAGTACCATGGTACATTTTAATGATTCAGACCACAGTAGTACCATGGTACATTTTAATGATTCAGACCACAGTAGTACCATGGTACATTTTAATGATTCAGACCACAGTAGTACCATGGTACATTTTAATGATTCAGACCACAGTAGTACCATGGTACATTTTAATGGTTCAGACCACAGTAGTACCATGGTACATTTTAATGATTTAGACCACAGTATTACTATGGTACATTTTAATGATTACCATGGTACATTTTAATGATTCAGACCACAGTAGTACCATGGTACATTTTAATGATTCAAACCACAGTAGTACCATGGTACATTTTGATGATTCAGACCACAGTAGTACCATGGTACATTTTAATGATTTAGACCACAGTAGTACTATGGTACATTTAAATGATTCAGACCACAGTAGTACCATGGTACATTTTAATGATTCAGACCACAGTAGTACCATGGTACATTTTAATGATTCAGACCACAGTAGTACCATGGTACATTTTAATGATTCAGACCACAGTAGTACCATGGTACATTTGTATGATTCAGACCACAGTAGTACCATGGTACATTTTAATGATTCAGACCACAGTAGTACCATGGTACATTTTAATGATTCAGACCACAGTAGTACCATGGTACATTTTTTGTAGTACCATGGTACATTTGTATGATTCAGACCACAGTAGTACCATGGTACATTTTAATGATTCAGACCACAGTAGTACCATGGTACATTTTAATGATTCAGACCACAGTAGTACCATGGTACATTTTTATGATTCAGACCACAGTAGTACCATGGTACATTTTAATGATTCAGACCACAGTAGTACCATGGTACATTTGTATGATTCAGACCACAGTAGTACCATGGTACATTTGTATGATTCAGACCACAGTAGTACCATGGTACATTTTAATGATTCAGACCACAGTGGTACCATGGTACATTTGTATGATTCAGACCACAGTAGTACCATGGTACATTTTAATGATTCAGACCACAGTAGTACCATGGTACATTTTAGTAAGGTTTTCAGTGTGGTTTGTGTGGGAATAAAAATGGAACAGGACACTAGTTGAGATGTACTCAACATTTCAACGATGATGGCACATGATTTTCATACAATAAAACAGTGTCAGGGGTGACATTTAAAGGACAAGGTTTTAATGATTTGCCAAAAGAAATTAGTGTTTTCCACGGACATGAA
>NC_056438.1:78183276-78258276 GCF_018296145.1 Oncorhynchus tshawytscha | reverse complement strand
ATACACTATACATTATACACTATACACTATACACTACACACTACACACTACACACTATACACTATACATTATACACTATACACTACACACTATACACTACACACTATACACTATACACTACACACTATACACTATACACTACACCAATACACACTACACACTATACACTACACACTATACACTACACATTACACACTATACACTATACACTACACACTATACACTATACACTACACACTATACACTATACACTACACACTATACACTATACACTACACACTATACACTACACACTATACACTATACATTATACACTATACACTACACACTATACACTATACACTACACCAATACACACTACACACTATACACTACACACTATACACTATACACTACACACTATACACTATACACTACACCAATACACACTACACACTATACACTATACACTACACACTACGCACTACGCACTACACAGTACACACTATACACTATACACTATACACTATACACTATACACTATACACTACACACTATACACTATACATTATACACTATACACTATACACTACACACTACACACTACACACTATACACTATACATTATACACTATACACTACACACTATACACTACACACTATACACTATACACTACACACTATACACTATACACTACACACTACACACTACACACTATACACTACACACTATACACTACACATTACACACTATACACTATACACTACACACTATACACTATACACTACACACTATACACTATACACTACACACTATACACTATACACTACACACTATACACTACACACTATACACTACACACACTATACACTATACACTACACACTATATACACTATACACTACACACTATACATACTACATACACTACACACTATACACTACACACTATACACTACACACTACACACTATACACTATACACTATACACTATACACTACACATTACACACTATACACTACACACTATACACTACACACTATACACTATACACTATACACTATACACTATACACTACACACTATACACACACCCTATACACTACACACTATACACTACACCAATACACACTACACACTATACACTATACACTATTCACTACACACTATACACTACACACTATACACTATACACTACACATTACACACTACACACTACACACTATACGCTACACACTATACACTATACATTACACACTATACACTACACATTACACACTACACACTACACACTACACACTATACACTATACACTACACACTATACACTATACACTACACACTATACACTATACACACTACACACTATACACTACACACTACACACTATACACTATACACTATACACTACACACTATACACTATACACTACACACTATACACTATACACTACACACTATACACTATACACTACACACTATACACTATACACTATACACACTACACACTATACACTACACATTACACACTATACACTATACATTACACACTATACACTACACACTATACACTACACACTATACACTATACACTATACACTATACACTATACACTACACACTATACACTACACTATACACTACACACTATACACTACACCAATACACACTACACACTATACACTATACACTATACACTACACACTATACACTACACACTATACACTATACACACACATTACACACTACACACTACACACTATACGCTACACACTATACACTATACACTACACACTACACACTATACACTACACACTATACACTACACACTATACACTATACACTACACATTACACACTATACACTACACACTATACACTACACACTATACACTATACACTACACACTACACACTATACACTACACACTATACATTATACACTACACACTACACACTATACACTATACACTACACACTACACACTATACGCTATACACTACACACTATGCACTATACACTATACACTATACACTATACACTACACACTATGCACTATACACTATACACTATACACTACACATTACACACTACACACTATACACTACACACTACACACTACACCAATACACACTATACACTATACACTATACACTCAGTGGCGACCCATCATTTGTTATATCTACCGTAGCTTTTATTGAACTGATCATGTCAGCATCATACTTTCAAAGACAAGCAGTCATCATCATGAATCACATCCACAATCTACTGGCAAATCCTCTTCAATCCTTGTCAAATGAAGATAAATTATAAATGCAATGTGTCGGTGCTCATCGGCCATTGGACATAAACATTACACAACAAGTTGGAAATCGCAAATTCAACAATGAGTGATTTGGAAGGAATCAGTGGCTAACTGCAAGCGCTGCAAAGCAATCACTAGCCTGCTATTTAGTGGAGTGGGTGTGTAGTCCAAGTCTGGGTTTAAGGGTCTCTTTTCCAAGCTTAAAAGGATAAACAGTCACATGCAAACCCGTGGGCCAGACTTGGTGTACAGGGAGAACACTGTAAGAACGGCCCATATTCTAAATTATGTCGCTGTACATTTCAAAGTGCTAAACAAATAGTTATATTGACTACGTCCGTCCTAGCTCGCTCATTAATGTCTTAATGGAAATCACAAATTGCCTCTTATGCGCTCATCGTTCCCTTATGCAATAGTTCGTACATCTCAATTGTCAGTAGAAACAACATTTGTTTAAAAACCTCTCTAGGGTAGGGGTGCAGCATTCGGAATTTTGGATGAAAAGCATGCCCAAATTAAATGGCCTGCTACTCGGGCCCAGAATATACGATATGCAAATAACTGGTAGATTTGGATAGAAACCGCTCTAAAGTTTCCAAAACTGTTAAAATAGTGTCTGTGAGTATAAAATAACTGATTTAGTAGGCAAAAACCTGAGAAAAATCCATTTGGGAAGTTTTTTGTTTTTTTGTTTTGTAGTTTTCTATTCAATGCCATTACAGTATCCATTGACTTAGGACTCAATTTGCAGTTCCTATGCCTTCCACTAGATGTCAACAGTCTTTAGAAATTGTTTCAGGCTTGTATTCTTATAAATGAGGGAGTAAGACCAGTCTGAACGAGTGGACCCTGATGTGTCACAGAGCTTTTCATGCGCAATCCCGAGAGAGTGCATTTCTTGTTTACCTTTTAAATTGACGACATTATTGTACGGTTGAAATATTATAGATCATTTAGACTAAAAACAACCTGAGGATTGAATATAAACATCGTTTGACATGTCTCTATGAACTTTACAGATACAATTTTGATTTTTTTGTCTGCCTGTTTTGACTGCGTTTGAGCCTGTGGATTACTGAAGAAAACGCGCGAACAAAACGGAGGTTTTTGGATATAAAAAGACTTTATCGAACAAAGGGAACATTTATTGAGTAAATGAACGTCTTCTGAGTGCCCCCATATGAAGATCATCAAAGGTAAGGGATTAATTTTATCTCTATTTCTGAGTTTTGTAACGCTTCTACTTGACTGGTTACTGTTTGTAATAATTTGTCAACTGGGCTATGTTCTCAAATAATCGTAAGGTATGCTTTTGCCGTAAAGCATTTAAAGAATCTGACACCGTGGTTGGATTCAGAAGAAGTTAATCTTTAAACCTGTGTCAAATATGTTTTGTTTTCTGAATTTTTATAACTGAGTATTTCTGTATTTGAATTTGGTGCTCTGCAATCTCACTGGATGTTGGCCAGATGGGACGCTAGCATCCCACATACCCTAGAGAGGTTTTAAGCAAGTCAACCATATCAACTATATATTTTTTAAAGGCAGTAAATGAGGCTGAATTAACTGTTTCGCTGCCAGACAAAGTTCCGCTGATAGCCAGGTGTAATGGTGGCAAGGATTCACTCCATGGTGCTGAAAAGATTGTGATAGCTTTATGTAGGCCCTAACAGTTTGTGGGCACCGTTATAGGGCAGTTAAGGTATTGGTTAGTGTTGTGTTGTGTATTGTAGTGGCTTTGCTGGCATGAATCTAAAAATAATTGGGAGAGTTTGCCCCACCAACATTTATATGCTAAAATCACCACTGTATACACTATAGATTAAACACTATAATTAAGCACAGGAGTTTTTCCTCATCACGAAACCTGACCGGGAGAAACTCTTGCCCCAGATCTAGTTGGGACCCTAGTAGTTAACACAACTCTGCTCCAGTAAACCAATGATCTCAAGACTCTGATACTGTAGGCCCCATTTGATTTGACCAGTGCAGTGGGCTGTCAATTGAGAAGGGGGTAGCTGCAGCACAATATGGCAACTGGAGTATGGGCGAGTAGGTGTGTCAAAAGGAATGTAGTGGGTGTGTAGAAAGGAGTGGGTTTGTCAAAAGGAAAGTAGTGGGCGTGTAGAAAGGAGTGGGTGTGTCAAAAGGAAAGTAGTGGGCGTGTAGAAAGGAGTGGGTGTGTCAAAAGGAAAGAAGTGGGCGTGTAGAAAGGAGTGGGTGTGTCAAAAGGAAAGTAGTGGGCGTGTAGAAAGGAGTGGGTGTGTCAAAAAAAAGTGGGCGTGTAGAAAGGAGTGGGTGTGTCAAAAGGAAAGTAGTGGGCGTGTAGAAAGGAGTGGGTGTGTCAAAAGGAAAGTAGTGGGCGTGTAGAAAGGAGTGGGTGTGTCAAAAGGAAAGTAGTGGGCGTGTAGAAAGGAGTGGGTGTGTCAAAAGGAAAGTAGTGGGCGTGTAGAAAGGAGTGGGTGTGTCAAAAGGAAAGTAGTGGGCGTGTAGAAAGGAGTGGGTGTGTCAAAAGGAAAGTAGTGGGTGTGTCAAAAGAAAAGGTGTAGAAAGGAGTGGGTGTGTCAAAAGGAAAGTAGTGGGTGTGTAGTGGGTGTGTCAAAAGAAAGGAGTGGGTGTGTCAAAAGGAAAGTAGTGGGCGTGTAGAAAGGAGTGGGTGTGTCAAAAGGAAAGTAGTGGGTGTGTCAAAAGGAAAGGAGTAGAAAGGAGTGGGTGTGTCAAAAGGAAAGTAGTGGGCATGTAGAAAGGAGTGGGTGTGTCAAAAGGAAAGTAGTGGGCGTAGTGGGCGTGAGAAAGGAGTGGGTGTGTCAAAAGGAAAGTAGTGGGCGTGTAGAAAGGAGTGGGTGTGTCAAAAGGAAAGTAGTGGGCGTGGAGAAAGGAGTGGGTGTGTCAAAAGGAAGTAGTGGGCGTGTAGAAAGGAGTGGGTGTGTCAAAAGGAAAGTAGTGGGCGTGTAGAAAGGAGTGGGTGTGTCAAAAGGAAAGTAGTGGGCGTGTAGAAAGGAGTGGGTGTGTCAAAAGGAAAGTAGTGGGCGTGTAGAAAGGAGTGGGTGTGTCAAAAGGAAAGTAGTGGGCGTGTAGAAAGGAGTGGGTGTGTGGAATGCGCTCTGTTAAATACTGTTAAATACTTCCCACACCGTTGCGGGACAGTAAACGGTGCTTGGCAAGTGGGAGCGAAGGACACTATGTCCCAGTGTTGTTGCCATTCTTCGCCTACCCATTGAGTAGACTGTATACATATCAAGGCCAGATCTAAATGATTATATTAGTTATTTATTGTGTAGGCTGCTGTCCTGGGAAGGAAAACACTTGACACATTAGCAGGCACCTCAACATCGGAGCTGGTCGTCAGTTTTATCAACTTGTCATGCAGCCCAATCAGCATTTGCAAAATGTCTTGAGTGGCAATGAATCTGTCCAATTAGCTGATTCGCCTTCCCTACCCTCTCTCCTTTCGACACACCCACTTGCCCATACTTCGATCGCCATATTGGGCTGCAGGTATCCGTACTTGCATCGATTAGCCCGTCTTGGCCTGAGGTAAGAACAGCCCAAACCCCAACAGAGAAGAACCCAGAAATTACAAATCAGTCCTATAGATGGACTAAAAATAGTACATGGAAACTACCAGAAAGCAATTGGCAATCAAAAAATAAAACAGTTTGGCAGAAGCTTTCTTTCTGCCAAACACTTTTAAACTTCCTGCTACAGTGTTTGAAAGCGTGTATTTATAGTTGATTAATGGAAGACAGTGCTGGCTAGCTGCTCCAGCTGGCTGCAGATATAGTTAAGCTATGATGGCTGACCTATATTTTTTCCTCAACTCTGGACTAGGAGAGAGAGAGAGAGAGAGAGAGAGAGAGAGAGAGAGAGAGAGATTGACTATCAGACCATAGAAAAATTACAGCATATCTAAAAAGGTCAGAAACAAACCACAAGGGAGAAGAACCTAGTAAATTACACAAGGCCAATCAGTCCTACAGATCAGCATTTCCCAAACTCGGTCCTGGGGCTCCCCCTGGGTGCACTTTTTGCTTTTTGCCTAAGCACTACATAGCTGATTCAAATAAATCAACTCATCATCAAGGTTTGATTATTTGAATCAGCTGTGTAGGAGATGAGTTTCCTGTGTAGTCTGAGGAGTTCCCTGGCCATGGACCCAAAATATTGATGTTTTGTTCCCCGAGCCACTTAGTTATCACTTTTGCCTTATGGCAAGGTGCTCCATCATGCTGAAAAAGGCATTGTTCGTCACCAAACTGTTCCTGGATGGTTGGGAGAAGTAGCTCTCGGAGGATGTGTTGGTACCATTCTTTATTCATGGCTGTGCTCTAAGGCAAAATTGTGAGTGAGCCCACTCCCTTGGCTGAGAAGCAACCCCACACATGAATGGTCTCAGGATGCTTTACTGTTGGCATGACACAGGACTGATGGTAGCGCTCACCTTGTCTTCTCCGGACAAGCTTTTTTCCGGATGCCACAAACAATCAGGAAAGGGGATCCATCATAGAAAATGACTTTACCCCAGCCCTCAGCAGAATATCAGTCTGTTCCTGATGTTTTTCCTGGAGAGTAGCGGCTTCTTTGCTGCCCTTCTTGACACCAGGCCATCCTCCAAAAGTCTTTGCCTCACTGTGCGTGCAGATGCACTCACACCTGCCTGCTGCCATTCCTGAGCAAGCTCTGTACTGGTGGTGCCCCGAACCCGCAGCTGAATCAACTTTAAGAGATGGTCCTGGCGCTTGCTGGAGGCCCTGAAGCCTTCTTCACAACAATTGAACCGTTCTCCTTGAAGTTCTTGATGGTCCGATAAATGGTTTATTTAAGTGCAATCTTACTGGCAGCAATATCCTTACCTGTGAAGCCCTTTTTGTGCAAAGCAATGACGACAGCACATGTTTCCTTGCAGGTAACCATGGTTGACAGAGGAAGAACAATGATTCCAAGCACCACCCTCCATTTGAAGCTTCCAGTCTGTTATTCAAACTCAATCAGCATGACAGAGTGATCTCCAGCCTTGTCCTTGTCAACACTCACACCTGTGTTAACGAGAGAATCACTGACATGATGTCAGCTGGTCCTTTTGTGGCAGGGCTGAAATGCATGGCAAAGAGGGACTTTGCAATTAATTGCAATACCTCTGATCACTCTTCATAACATTCTGGAATATATGCAATTTGCCATCATACAAACTGTGGCAGCAGACTTTGTGAAAATTAATGTTTGCGTCATTCTCAAAACTTTTGGCCACAACTGTACATAAACAAATGTATAATTTTTGAATCAGCCGTTATAGACACTTTAAACCCTTTGGATTACACCAAATACAGAAAAAGGGATTTTTATTTATTTTTAAATACAAGCCCTGCAGCTCCACAGGGAACTCCAACCTGCAGCTCCACAGGGAACTCCAACCTGCAGCTCCACAGGGAACTCCAACCTGCAGCTCCACAGGGAACTTCAACCTGCAGCCCCACAGGGAACTTCAACATGCAGCCCCACAGGGAACTTCAACCTGCAGCTCCACAGGGAACTTCAACCTGCAGCCCCACAGGGAACTTTAACCTGCAGCTCCACAGGGAACTCCAACCTGCAGCTCAACAGGGAACTTCAACCTGCAGCTCAACAGGAAACTTCAATAGCATTATATGGCAGTGAGGTGTAGGGTCCACTATATGGCAGTGAAGTGTGGGGTCCACTATATGGCAGTGGAGTGCGGGGTCCACTATGTGGCAGTGAAGTGTGGGGTCCACTATATGGCAGTGAAGTGTGGGGTCCACTATATGGCAGTGAATTGTGGGGTCCACTATATGGCAGTGTGGGGTCCACTATATGGCAGTGGGGTCCACTATATGGCAGTGAAGTGTGGGGTCCACTATGTGGCAGTGGAGTGTGGGGTCCACTTACAAAGCAAGAATTTGCCAAATGGGACAAACATCCAATTGAAATCCTACATGTGGATTTCTGTAAGAGCATCCAGAGAAAAACTCAAAACAACGCAATGCAGAGCAGAATTAGGCCAATTCTCTCTTCTGATTAATATCCCCCCAAAAAATATCCACCACATGTTATAATAATTTAAAAACAAGTGACCCCACTCCTTTACAAAGCCCTCAAATGCCAATAGTTGACTATAAAAAAAAGAGTCCCCTCATACAGCTGGTCCTGAGGCTCAATCCTACCAACCCAATAAAGCATCTGGCCCAACCAAATCATCACAAAACAAAAATTAAAATATATCACCTATTGGAAAGACACCACAATTTTTTTTAAAAATCAAATCAAATCAAATCAAATTTTATTTGTCACATACACATGGTTAGCAGATGTTAATGCGAGTGTAGCGAAATGCTTGTGCTTCTAGTTCCGACAATGCAGTAATAACGAGCAAGTAATCTAACTAACAATTCCAAAAAAAAAACTACTGTCATACACAGTGTAAGGGGATAAAGAATATGTACATAAGGATATATGAATGAGTGATGGTTAAGTAAACTTCAATGCTATTTGTCTCTAAACAGACAGTACATGGTGGCAGACTATCTGACCACTGTGACTGATAGAAAACTGAGGAAAACACTGACTAGGTACAGACTCAGGGAGCACAGCCTGGCCATTGTGACGGCTGTCTAGAGAGGACAGGGTGCGCTCATTCTGCACCCAGGAAGAGATAGAGACAGCTGTATTTTCTGTCAAATTGTGACAGATATTAAAAATTATAAAGCAATACGAAGAATTTGAAAACCTAAATGATGAAGATAACTTCAATATATAGTTGGTGAAAAAACAAAATGGCAGCCAAATGTGTGGCCTCCTGGCATAAAAAAAAATGAGGGGACAGCCAGTGAGAAGTAGAGGGTGATTATTCAACCTGAGGGGACAGCCAGTGAGAAGTAGAGGGTGATTATTCAACCTGAGGGAACAGCCAATGAGAAGTAGAGGGTGATTATTCAACCTGAGGGAACAGCCAATGAGAAGTAGAGGGTGATTATTCAACCTGAGGGGACAGCCCATGAGAAGTAGAGGGTGATTATTCAACCTGAGGGAACAGCCAATGAGAAGTAGAGGGTGATTATTCAACCTGAGGGAACAGCCCATGAGAAGTAGAGGGTGATTATTCAACCTGAGGGGACAGCCCATGAGAAGTAGAGGGTGATTATTCAACCTGAGGGGACAGCCAGTGAGAAGTAGAGGGTGATTATTCAACCTGAGGGAACAGCCAATGAGAAGTAGAGGGTGATTATTCAACCTGAGGGAACAGCCAATGAGAAGTAGAGGGTGATTATTCAACCTGAGGGGACAGCCCATGAGAAGTAGAGGGTGATTATTCAACCTGAGGGGACAGCCCATGAGAAGTAGAGGGTGATTATTCAACCTGAGGGGACAGCCAGTGAGAAGTAGAGGGTGATTATTCAACCTGAGGGAACAGCCAATGAGAAGTAGAGCGTGATTATTCAACCTGAGGGAACAGCCAATGAGAAGTAGAGGGTGATTATTCAACCTGAGGGGACAGCCAATGAGAAGTAGAGGGTGATTATTCAACCTGAGGGAACAGCCAATGAGAAGTAGAGGGTGATTATTCAACCTGAGGGGACAGCCAATGAGAAGTAGAGGGTGATTATTCAACCTGAGGGGACAGCCAATGAGAAGTAGAGGGTGATTATTCAACCTGAGGGAACAGTCAATGAGAAGTAGAGGGTGATTATTCAACCTGAGGGGACAGCCAATGGGAAGTAGAGGGTGATTATTCAACCTGAGGGGACAGCCCGTGAGAAGTAGAGGGTGATTATTCAACCTGAGGGAACAGCCAATGAGAAGTAGAGGGTGATTATTCAACCTGAGGGAACAGCCAATGAGAAGTAGAGGGTGATTATTCAACCTGAGGGGACAGCCAGTGAGAAGTAGAGGGTGATTATTCAACCTGAGGGAACAGCCAATGAGAAGTAGAGGGTGATTATTCAACCTGAGGGGACAGCCAATGAGAAGTAGAGGGTGATTATTCAACCTGAGGGGACAGCCTGTGAGAAGTAGAGGGTGATTATTCAACCTGAGGGAAACCTGATTATTCAACCTGAGGGAACAGCCAATGAGAAGTAGAGGGTGATTATTCAACCTGAGGGGACAGCCAGTGAGAAGTAGAGGGTGATTATTCAACCTGAGGGAACAGCCAATGAAAAGTAGAGGGTGATTATTCAACCTGAGGGGACAGCCAATGAGAAGTAGAGGGTGATTATTCAACCTGAGGGAACAGCCAATGAGAAGTAGAGGGTGATTATTCAACCTGAGGGAACAGCCAATGAGAAGTAGAGGGTGATTATTCAACCTGAGGGGACAGCCAGTGAGAAGTAGAGGGTGATTATTCAACCTGAGGGGACAGCCAGTGAGAAGTAGAGCGTGATTATTCAACCTGAGGGGACAGCCAATGAGAAGTAGAGGGTGATTATTCAACCTGAGGGAACAGCCAGTGAGAAGTAGAGGGTGATTATTCAACCTGAGGGAACAGCCAATGAGAAGTAGAGGGTGATTATTCAACCTGAGGGGACAGCCAATGAGAAGTAGAGGGTGATTATTCAACCTGAGGGAACAGCCAATGAGAAGTAGAGGGTGATTATTCAACCTGAGGGAACAGCCAATGAGAAGTAGAGGGTGATTATTCAACCTGAGGGGACAGCCTGTGAGAAGTAGAGGGTGATTATTCAACCTGAGGGGACAGCCAATGAGAAGTAGAGGGTGATTATTCAACCTGAGGGAACAGCCAATGAGAAGTAGAGGGTGATTATTCAACCTGAGGGGACAGCCAATGAGAAGTAGAGGGTGATTATTCAACCTGAGGGAACAGCCAATGAGAAGTAGAGTGATCATCAACAGTCTAGTCTTTTCCTGTCTTTGGTTATCCTTGTTATACGTTTACTTTTACAACGGAAGTGTTTTACATTCCACGTCAATAAAGTATATTGAATTGAATTAATTTTGTCTCTCTCTCTCTCTCTCTCTCTCTCTCTCTCTCTCTCTCTCTCGTGTGTTGAGGCAACAGGAACTGGGGCAGTGTAGTTTCGCACACATGCCTCCAGCAGCTTTGTAGAAAAAAAACCGTAGTGAGCATCTCCCCGTGCTGTGACTGTGTGGTGCTGTATGTAGGCCACGGTTGGCCCAGCTTGACGAGAGGAAGGAAAGTGGGGTACAAGAGACCGTGGCAGCCAGCTAGGCAGCAACCTGAGAGGACTGGAGAGAGATGGGAGCCTGGCTGCCTGGCTGAATGTAGCTTAACTATGAGTTATGCAACATGGTTACAGCCGTGACCGCATTGGAGAGTTACGATCTAGACTCCAAGACACTGGCTGTCTGGCTAGAGTAGCTGGATAGAGTATCTACCTGGAGTAGCTGTCCAGAGTAGCTGGATAGAGTATCTACCTGGAGTAGCTGTCCAGAGTAGCTGGATAGAGTATCTACCTGGAGTAGCTGTCCAGAGTAGCTGGATAGAGTATCTACCTGGAGTAGCTGTCCAGAGTAGCTGGCTAGAGTATCTACCTGGAGTAGCTGTCCAGAGTAGCTGGATAGAGTATTTACCTGGAGTAGCTGTCCAGAGTAGCTGGATAGAGTATCTACCTGGAGTAGATGGATAGTAGCAGGATAGAGGATAGAGTAGCTGTCCAGAGTAGCTGGATAGAGTATCTGTCCAGAGTAGCTGGATAGAGTATCTGTCCAGAGTAGCTGGATAGAGTATCTACTTGGAGTAGCTGGATAGTAGCAGGATAGAGGATAGTGTAGCAGGATAGAAGATAGAGTAGCAGGATAGAGGATAGAGTAGCAGGATAGAGTAGCAGGATAGAGGATAGAGTAGCAGGATAGAGGATAGAGTAGCAGGATAGAGGATAGAGTAGCTGGATAGAGGATAGAGTAGAAGGATAGAGGATAGAGTAGCAGGATAGAGTATCTACCTGGAGTAGCTGGATAGTAGCAGGATAGAGGATAGAGTAGCTGGATAGAGTAGCAGGATAAAGGATAGAGTAGCTGGATAGCGTATCTACCTGGAGTAGCTGGATAGTAGCAGGATAGAGGATAGAGTAGCAGGATAGAGGATAGAGTAGCTGGATAGAGTATCTACCTTGAGAAGCTGGATAGTAGCAGGATAGAGGATAGAGTAGCAGGATAGAGGATAGAGTAGCTGGATAGAGTATCTACCTGGAGTAGCTGGATAGTAGCAGGATAGAGGATAGAGTAGCAGGATAGAGGATAGAGTAGCTGGATAGAGGATAGAGTAGCTGGGTAGAGGATAGAGTAGCTGGATAGAGGATAGAGTAGCTGGATAGAGTAGCAGGATAGAGGATAGTAGCTGGATAGAGTAGCGGGATAGAGGATAGAGTAGCTGGATAGAGGATAGAGTAGCTGGATAGAGCTGGATAGAGTACCTGCTTGGAGTAGTTGGATAAAGCCCCTTGAATAGAGCTGGATAGAGTAGCTGGCTAGAGTAGCTGGCTAGAGTAGCTGGCTGGAGCACAGGAGAGTATGACTGGATGAGAGTTAACTAGCGAGGGTTAATCAAATCAAATCAAATGTTATTTGTCACATGTGCAGAATAAAACAGGTGTAGACCTTACTGTGAAATGCTTACTTACAGGCCCTTAACCAACAGGTGTAGACCTTACTGTGAAATGCTTACTTACAGGCCCTTAACCAACACTGCAGTTCAAGATGAATTAGTCTGTATGTTCATTGATTGTTGAGAAATTATATGATATTGAAAATAGCTTTTGAAAATCACTTGATGATAATGTTGAGAAATGTGCTGTTACACACATTAGTATTATAGAAAATTCAGTGGCCCTGACCGGGATTCACAACCTGTTGTTAATTAACCCACTACCTTATTGCCAATTAGACCCCCAACCTCTTGATGAGGCCACTAGGTGTTGGGTTAAGGTTGCTAAAGTATTCATACACTATGTGGGCTATTCTTTAGCATTCGCAACATGTCTTTGTGCTGTACTGTAAAAACAAATACACATTACAGTGTGTAGTCTTGGTGGGCCATCGGCTGGCAGTCAGACAGACAGACCATATGCAACCTAACTGTGATTAGCTATAAAAAGACAGTGTGCACAGAAGAGAGATGAAGGAAGGAGAGAGAAATTACTCTCTTTCTTTCTCTTTCCATCTACGGTTTCAGAAAGGCAGCTCGTAAATGTTTTTTGTTGTTGTCAGTGTTTGAAGTAAAACTGGCCCCTATGTCGTGTTTGAAGTAAAACTGGCCCCTATGTCGTGTTTGAAGTAAAACTGGCCCCTATGTCGTGTTTGAAGTAAAACTGGCCCCTATGTCGTGTTTGAAGTAAAACTGGCCCCAGTGTTTGAAGTAAAACTGGCCCCTATGTCGTGTTTGTAAAACTGGTAAAACTGGCCCCTATGTCGTGTTTGAAGTAAAACTGGCCCCTATGTCGTGTTTGAAGTAAAACTGGCCCCCGTGTTTGAAGTAAAACTGGCCCCTATGTCGTGTTTGAAGTAAAACTGGCCCTATGTCGTGTTTGAAGTAAAACTGGCCCCTATGTCGTGTTTGAAGTAAAACTGGCCCCTATGTCGTGTTTTTGAAGTAAAACTGGCCCCTATGTCGTGTTTGAAGTAAAACTGGCCGTGTTTGAAGTAAAACTGGCCCCTATGTCGTGTTTGAAGTAAAACTGGCCCCTATGTCGTGTTTGAAGTAAAACTGGCCCCCGTGTTTGTAAAACTGGCCCCTATGTTTGAAGTAAAACTGGCCCCTATGTCGTGTTTGAAGTAAAACTGGCCCCTATGTCGTGTTTGAAGTAAAACTGGCCCCTGTGTCGTGTTTGAAGTAAAACTGGCCCCTGTGTCGTGTTTGAAGTAAAACTATGTCGTGTTTGAAGTAAAACTGGCCCCTGTGTCGTGTTTGAAGTAAAACTGGCCCCTGTGTCATGTTTGAAGTAAAACTGGCCCCTGTGTCGTGTTTGAAGTCAAACTGGCCCCTGTGTCGTGTTTGAAGTAAAAACTGGCCCCTATGTCGTGTTTGAAGTAAAACTGGCCCCTATGTCGTGTTTGAAGTCAAACTGGCCCCTATCCTATGTCGTGTTTGAAGTAAAACTGGCCCCTGTGTCGTGTTTGAAGTAGAAATGGCCCTATGTCATGTTATAAGAGTCTATAGCAGATCATATTACATGGGCATCTGGAGGCTCCTCTGCTATGAGTCATCTCCTTCTCCCTCTCCCCACTGCTCTCCACCTACTCCTTCCGCACCTCCCTCTCTCTGTGGCCTCCTGGGCTAAGATACTCTCTGACTAAGGGGAAATCTGAAGCAGAAAAGGCTCCTCACTGTAATTGCCCTGCAGCTAAGTATGAGACATACATACTACACTGTGGTGTATTGCACTGTGGTGTACTGTACTGTGGTGTATTGCACTGTGCTGTACTGTACTATGCTGTATGAGTCTAATGAGTCTAAGTGACCTAATACTGTAATAGTAGTTATCCTCATATAACCCTCTGAGTCTAAGTGACCTAATACTGTAGTCACAGTAGTTATCCGCATATAACCCTCTGAGTCTAGGTGACCTAATACTGTAGTCACAGTAGTTATCCTCATATAACCCTCTGAGTCTAAGTGACCTAATACTGTAGTCACAGTAGTTATCCTCATATAACCCTCTGAGTCTAAGTGACCTAATACTGTAGTCATAGTAGTTATCCTCATATAACCCTCTGAGTCTAAGTGACCTAATACTGTAGTCACAGTAGTTATCCTCATATAACCCTCTGAGTCTAGGTGACCTAATACTGTAGTCACAGTAGTTATCCTCATATAACCCTCTGAGTCTAAGTGACCTAATACTGTAGTCACAGTAGTTATCCTCATATAACCCTCTGAGTCTAAGTGACCTAATACTGTAGTCACAGTAGTTATCCTCATATAACCCTCTGAGTCTAAGTGACCTAATACTGTAGTCACAGTAGTTATCCTCATATAACCCCCCGAGTCTGAGTGACCTAATGCTGTAGTCACAGTAGTTATTCTCATATAACCCTCTAATTGACCTAATGCTGTAGTCACTATAGTTATCCTCATATAACCCCCTGAGTCTGAGTGACCTAATGCTGTAGTCACAGTAGTTATCCTCATATAACCCCCTGAGTCTGAGTGACCTAATGCTGTAGTCACAGTAGTTATCCTCATATAACCCTCTAAGTGACCTAATGCTGTAGTCACAGTAATTATCCTCATATAACCCTCTGAGTCTAAGTGACCTAATGCTGTAGTCACAGTAGTTACCAGTAGAGAAGGGGAACAACTGAATATGGATAAACCATATCTGTCTCTCACTCTCTCTCTCCCTCACTTTCTCTTCCCCCCCTCTCTCATTTTGCCTTGAGGTCAGGAACAGTACTGTTTCCTATGAGAACCAGAGGATTTGGATGCACAGGAGATTTCCTAAATGGTGTAGACATTATAGTCTATATGCTCCTGTCACAACAGGACACCTATACCATGAGGTGAAGACACACACACACACACACACACGCACACACACACACACACACACACACACACACACACACACACACACACACACAAAACCCTCCAGGCACTAGGCGGTCCCTTGTTTTGGGTTGCCGGGCAGACTTTAGTCTGCAGATTTTCCTCTGCTCCCTCCTGTCTCAATAGTCCTATTGTCACCTAGAGTCGGGGTGGATGTCTCTCTCTCTCTCTCTATTTCTCTCTCTCTCTATTTTCTCTCTCTCTCTCTCTCTCTCTCTCTCTCTCTCTCTCTCTCTATTTCTCTCTCTATTTCTCTCTCTCTCTCTCTCTCTCTCTCTCTCTCTCTCTCTCTCTCTCTCTCTCTCTCTCTCTATTTCTCTCTCTCTCTCTCCCTCGCTCTCTCTCTCTTTCTCCCTCTCTCTCAGTCTTTCCCCCAACCTCTCTCTCCCACCCTCTCTCCCACCATCTCTCACTCCCACCCTCGCTCTCCCCACCAGGTATATAAGCAGTTTATAATCACACCTTTAAGTAAAGTTGATGATGTCATAACAGCACGCCTGCAATCCTCGTGAGCAGCGTAAGCTGTTACTTTGTCAAGCAGCTGGAGGAACATTCTATTCTAGCGTACCAGATTGCACCCTATTCACTATATAGTGCACTACTTTTGACCAGGGTCCATAGGCTCATAGGGCTCTAGTCAAAAGTAGTGCACTATATACTTAATAGGCTACTATTTGGGAGGCATCCTCTGTCTTTGTATCTCTGCCTTACATGTGACCTCTATGGTCGGCTGCTTGGACATGGGGCTCAGCTCACTCCTCTCTGCAGTCAAAACAGGAACATGTTGTACGATTATCCTTAAAAAGCTCAGTGAGGAGGGGGAGGGAGGGAGGGAGGGAGGGAGGGAGGGAGGGAGGAAGGGAGGAGGGAGGGAGGGAGGGGGGGAGGGAGGGAGGGAGGGAGGAAGGAGGGAGGCAGGGAGAAGGAGGGAGGGAGGCAGAGGGAGGCAGAGAAGGAGGGAGGCAGGCAGAGAGGCAGGGAGGGAGGCAGAGAGAGAGGGGGAGGCAGAGAGAGAGGGGGAGGCAGAGAGGGAGGCAGAGAGAGAGGGGGAGGCAGAGAGGGAGGGAGGCAGAGAGAGAAGATGAGGGAGGGAGGCAGAGAGGTTAGGGAGGTAGGCAGAGAGAGAAGGGGAGGGAGGCAGAGAGGGAGGTAGGCAGAGAGAGAGAGGGGGAGGGAGTCAGAGAGGCAGGGATGGAGGGAGGCAGAGAGACAGGGAGAGAGGGAGACAGAGGGGCAGGGAGGGAGGAAGGCAGATAGGCAGGGGAAGGGAGGCAGAGAGGCAGGGAGAGAGGGAGAAAGAGAGGGAGGGAGGGGAGAGGGAGGGAGGGAGGCAGAGAGGGAGGGAGGCAGGGAGGGGAGAGGGAGGCAGAGAGGGGAGAGGGAGGGGAGAGGGAGGGAGGGAGGCAGAGAGGGGAGAGGGAGGGAGGCAGATAGGGAGGGAGGCAGAGAGGGAGGGAGGCAGATAGGGAGGGAGGCAGAGAGGGAGGGAGGCAGAGAGGGAGGGAGGCAGAGAGGGAGGGAGGGAGGCAGGGAGGGGAGAGAGAGGCAGAGAGGGAGGGAGGCATGGAGGGAGGGAGGCAGGGAGGGGAGAGGGAGGCAGAGAGGGAGGGAGGCAGAGAGGGAGGGAGGCAGGGAGGGGAGAGGGAGGCAGGGAGGGGAGAGAGAGGCAGAGAGGGAGGGAGGCAGAGAGGGAGGGAGGCAGGGAGGGGAGAGGGAGGCAGAGAGGGAGGGAGGCAGGGAGGGGAGAGGGAGGCAGGGGGGGGAGAGAGAGGCAGAGAGGGAGGGAGGCAGGGAGGGGAGAGGGAGGGAGGCAGGGAGGGGAGAGAGAGGCAGAGAGGGAGGGAGGCATGGAGGGGAGAGGGAGGCAGAGAGGGAGGGAGGGAGGGAAGCTTGAGGCAGAAAGACAGGGGACTGACACATGTAAATCCTGTTGTAGTTTCCGTTTGTAGTTCTACAGAAAACAGTTTTACTTAATTTTCCATGATCTAATGTTTACTCCATTGTCATGTCTGTGTGGACAACTTTGTTTCTGTACTTAGTTTAGCTCGTTTGTGTACAATAGCTTCATTACACAGTGGTAGACTAACGCATTGTGGCGATGTTTTGGTATCCACCACTGTCTGAGATAGTTTCACTTTCTTAATCACTTTTTTCTTAAACATTTATTGTCATGGGAAACGTGTTAACGTTGCCAAAGCAAGTGAAGTAGATAATAAACAAAAGTGAAATAAACAATCAAAATGAACAGTAAACATTACACATACAGAAGTTCCAAACTAATAAAGACATTTCAAATGTCATATTATATATATATACAGTGTTGTAACGATGTACAAATGGTTAAAGTACAAAAGGGAAAATAAATAAACATAAATATGGGTTGTATTTACAATGGTGTTTGTTCTTCACTGGTTGCCCTTTTCTTGCGGCAACAGGTCACAAATCTCTCTCTCAAGGCAATATGCTGACAGCACCAGCTGAAACTGGTTTGTAAACATGCTGAGGCACAGGGTTAGTGACCTTTGAACTCAGAGACAGTAGACCCCTCCCCTCCTTTACCCCTCAGGAGAGGACTGTCTGCAGAGTATGGGAGTAGAAAAACTACCTAGCAACAAGCTGACTAATCAACCACAACATAATCTTGGGCAATGGTTTCATAATAACATGTATCAACTAAATTCTAATAGTATGAGTTGATTTAATATCATGACAATGAGAGAGAGAGAGACATTGTGTGTTGCACCTTTCTTCACAGTGTACCCAATGGCTTTCCCTAACCCAATCCATTACCTACCACAACGGTTTTCTGCTCTATGACCAATCCAATGAGCTGAATATGGAAAATCACAATGTCTACATCTGAGAAGGCAACACACACATCATTAAACAGAACAGTAGGCTACTTCTTATATCTCTCTTATGTGTCGTGGGCAAGGCATGAAGACATAGGTAGTGGGAGAATGGTCCATTATATTCTATCTGGACCGATAAGGTAATGCAGGAAGCTGTAGGCAGTAGCAGAACGTGAACAGCAGCAGGAAGAATTGTGTGTCGCTCCCCTTTCCTGTGCGACCGCCTGCGTCAGCGTCGCGCAGTGGGAGTTTTCCGCTGACGAACACACGGTTGATGTGCGCACTACACTACAGTAAGGCTAGTCCAGAGAGACAGATAGAGGGGAAACAAGAGAGCAGGCATCGTCAGCGATCCAGTGCCACGGAGAAACAAAAACCCTTGAAGCTTTTACAAAACCGTCAAGTTAATAACTGATCTATTGAATTTAGGAGATGGTGATCTCATATTCTCGGTGAGTAGCCTAACTAATGACCGCGTCTTTTGATCTGTTTAGTGACAAAGCTAAAACATATTTCAACATCAGCGGTTTTGTAACCAGTCCTTAATGCTGAGTGTTTGATAAGCCTCTTTGTGTGAGAGAAAGTTGTCTTAAAGTTAAAGTTTTTTATTTTATTATTAGACTACACGAATGTCAAAAAGATAAGCAGAATAATATATTGTTTTTAGGCTTTAAGTTTGGTTTTGGTTGTATGAAAGCTATTTATATCGATAAAAAACCGTTTGATAGTGTTTTCCAGTAGTTGTTTTGCTTGCTGTAGCCTAGTTGGGTCTTGTAATAGAGACCCCAAACAGCAACAGCTGAGTGTGACTAGCTGCTGGGCTGACCAGCACAATGTTTTCATTGTAAAGGCCTAATTACTGACCACATGAAGCTCGCGGAGTGACGAGGTCAGTGGCGGAAGTTGGGTCGCGTTTATAACTGGATGGAAGCCAAATAGTGAGGTAGTGGGTACTTAGTAGTAGTGGCAATTTGAGTAAAATATTGGTTGGTTGGTGTGTGTGTGTTTGTGTGTGTGTGTGTTGCACAGTGCTATGCAACACTGCAATTCAGGTATTTCTGCTGCTGTGAGTCATTGAATTATTTATATTAGTCACCCCCCCCCCACACACACACACACACACACATGCACACAAGCACACACCCACCTGTACACTCACCATTACATTTGACCTAAGTGAGAGGGGATGTCAAGGAACAGAATGTCTCTTGGAGAGATTTTCATCAAATTGCAGAAGAAAACCATAACTCGTTCTGAAACAACATATTGTATTTAAGCAATCAGGCCCGAGGAGGTGTGGTATATGGCCAATATACCATGGCTAAGGATGGTTCTTATGCTCAATGCAACACGGTGTGCCTGGATACAGCCCTTAGCCGTGGTATATTGGTCGGATATCACCATCCCAGAGGTGCCTTATTGCTATTGTAAACTGGTTACCAACATAATTAGAAAAGTAAACGAGTCATTTTGTCTCATACCCATGGAATATTGTCTGATATACCACAGCTTTCAGCCAATCAGCATCCAGGACCCAATTTATAAATACACATATTGTAGTGCAACTTGTGCAATCACTACAAATGGATAATGCAGTTAGTCATGCAACCAGACATGAGATAGTTCCTTCTCTGTAGAAACTGTGTGTTCTTTCTTTTAACACCAAGACAAATTCCTAGCAACCATGTGTTATATGAATGAGTCTTGAATGCCTTGTCCCGATAGTTATATATGTGAGTATGACACTGAGTACTGTGTGGTTACCTGGAGACAAATTCCTAGCAACCATGTGTTATATGAATGAGTCTTGAATGCCTTGTCCCGATAGTTATATATGTGAGTATGACACTGAGTACTGTGTGGTTACCTGGAGACAAATTCCTAGCAACCATGTGTTATATGAATGAGTCTTGAATGCCTTGTCCCAATAGTTATATATGTGAGTATGACACTGAGTACTGTGTGGTTACCTGGAGACAAATTCCTAGCAACCATGTGTTATATGAATGAGTCTTGAATGCCTTGTCCCAATAGTTATATATGTGAGTATGACACTGAGTACTGTGTGGTTACCTGGAGACAAATTCCTAGCAACCATGTGTTATATGAATGAGTCTTGAATGCCTTGTCCCAATAGTTATATATGTGAGTATGACACTGAGTACTGTGTGGTTACCTGGAGACAAATTCCTAGCAACCATGTGTTATATGAATGAGTCTTGAATGCCTTGTCCCAATAGTTATATATGTGAGTATGACACTGAGTACTGTGTGGTTACCTGGAGACAAATTCCTAGCAACCATGTGTTATATGAATGAGTCTTGAATGCCTTGTCCCAATAGTTATATATGTGAGTATGACACTGAGTACTGTGTGGTTACCTGGAGACAAATTCCTAGCAACCATGTGTTATATGAATGAGTCTTGAATGCCTTGTCCCAATAGTTATATATGTGAGTATGACACTGAGTACTGTGTGGTTACCTGGAGACAAATTCCTAGCAACCATGTGTTATATGAATGAGTCTTGAATGCCTTGTCCCAATAGTTATATATGTGAGTATGACACTGAGTACTGTGTGGTTACCTGGAGACAAATTCCTAGCAACCATGTGTTATATGAATGAGTCTTGAATGCCTTGTCCCAATAGTTATATATGTGAGTATGACACTGAGTACTGTGTGGTTACCTGGAGACAAATTCCTAGCAACCATGTGTTATATGAATGAGTCTTGAATGCCTTGTCCCAATAGTTATATATGTGAGTATGACACTGAGTACTGTGTGGTTACCTGGAGACAAATTCCTAGCAACCATGTGTTATATGAATGAGTCTTGAATGCCTTGTCCCAATAGTTATATATGTGAGTATGACACTGAGTACTGTGTGGTTACCTGGAGACAAATTCCTAGCAACCATGTGTTATATGAATGAGTCTTGAATGCCTTGTCCCAATAGTTATATATGTGAGTATGACACTGAGTACTGTGTGGTTACCTGGAGACAAATTCCTAGCAACCATGTGTTATATGAATGAGTCTTGAATGCCTTGTCCCAATAGTTATATATGTGAGTATGACACTGAGTACTGTGTGGTTACCTGGAGACAAATTCCTAGCAACCATGTGTTATATGAATGAGTCTTGAATGCCTTGTCCCAATAGTTATATATGTGAGTATGACACTGAGTACTGTGTGGTTACCTGGAGACAAATTCCTAGCAACCATGTGTTATATGAATGAGTCTTGAATGCCTTGTCCCAATAGTTATATATGTGAGTATGACACTGAGTACTGTGTGGTTACCTGGAGACAAATTCCTAGCAACCATGTGTTATATGAATGAGTCTTGAATGCCTTGTCCCAATAGTTATATATGTGAGTATGACACTGAGTACTGTGTGGTTACCTGGAGACAAATTCCTAGCAACCATGTGTTATATGAATGAGTCTTGAATGCCTTGTCCCAATAGTTATATATGTGAGTATGACACTGAGTACTGTGTGGTTACCTGGAGACAAATTCCTAGCAACCATGTGTTATATGAATGAGTCTTGAATGCCTTGTCCCAATAGTTATATATGTGAGTATGACACTGAGTACTGTGTGGTTACCTGGGATACTGTCAGAGTTATTTTTTTAAAATTTTACCTTCATTTAACTAGGTAAGTCAGTTAAGAACAAATTCTTACTTTCAATGACAGCCTAGGAACAGTGGGTTAACTGCCTGCTCAGGGGCAGAACGACAGATTTGTACCTTGTCAGCTCGGGGGTTTGAACTTCCAACCTTCCGGTTACTAGCCCAACGCTCTAACCACTAGGCTACCCTGCCGTTATATAGTGGACACTGACAGGGCAGTCTGTTCTCGACTTAATTCTTCCTAGTAGTAGATACCTCTTATTCCTTCCTAGTAGTACATTCCTCTTAAACCTTCATAGTAACAGATTCCTCCTATTCCTTCCTAGTAACAGATTCCTCCTATTCCTTCCTTGTAACAGATTCCTCCTATTCCTTCCTAGTAACAGATTCCTCCTATTCCTTCCTAGTAACAGATTCCTCCTATTCCTTCCTAGTAACAGATTCCTCTTAACCTTCCTATTAGTAGAAACAGGGGGGGGACAAGAGTTCAAATTACTAGAATAGAGAGCTTTTCTGCGACAACAAGCCTCTACACCAGGTGTATTCAAGCTGAAGTACACAACCCCCCAGGGGTCATACTGGGGGTTCTACTGGGGGGTCCTACTGGGGGTTCTACTAGGGGTCCTACTGGGGATTCTACTGGGGGTTCTACTGGGGGTCCTGCTGGGGGTCCTACTTGGGGTTCTACTGGGGGTTCTACTGGGGGTCCTACTGGGGGTTCTACTGGGGGTCCTACTGGGGTTCTACTGTGGCTTCTACTGGGGGTTCTACTGGGGGTCCTACTGGGGATTCTACTGGGGGTCCTACTGGGGGTCCTGCTGGGGGTCCTACTGGGGTTCTACTGGGGGTTCTACTGGGGGTTCTACTGGGGGTTCTACTGGGGGTCCTCTGTGGGTTCTACTGGGGGTTCTACTGGGGGTCCTCTGTGGGTTCTACTGTGGCTTCTACTGGGGGTCCTACTGGGGATTCTACTGGGGGTCCTACTGGGGGTTCTACTGGGGGTCCTGCTGGGGGTCCTACTGGGGGTTCTACTGGGGGTCCGACTGGGGATTCTACTGGGGGTTCTACTGGGGGTCCTGCTGGGGGTCCTACTGGGGGTTCTACTGGGGGTTCTACTGGGGTCCTGCTGGGGGTTCTACTGGGGGTCCTACTGGGGGTTCTGCAAAAATATACAAAAAAAAAATGCAGGAAAAAACATTGTTTTTGTTATTATTTTTCTGAATATCACTACAAAACCAACAAAATGCAACTAATTTTGAATGACATACCTATAGTATAGAAGAGGGTCATATCTTAATTGTAATGGTGATACAACTTTATTTCTCAACCCCTAATATTAATATGGAGTGAAATAACACTCACTGGAGTATCTGACAGGCTTTGGAAATGTACCCTTGAGTACCGCTCGTGGCAAGGCGGTAAGTCTCCTTGACTTGGACATGTATGTTAGCTAACACATGGCTAACCTCTGTTTAACCAGCTAAACAGCTACTTGCACAAATGCATTTGTAGTTTTTTAATTTTTTAAAATTTTTTAACTGATAGGCTGATGATGTCTTCTAATTTTAACCATAGGTCAAAAATAATGAAAAAAGGATTTACCCAAATCTATTCATTTGAAAATGTTGATTACTTCTCCTTGCCATTATCATTCACAAAAATAAAACATGGGTAAAATAAATGTGCAAAAAAAAAAGTTGAAGACCACTGCTCTACTCTCTTGTATTTTACACTTTTACGTTAGAGTCCAGTTGAGCCTATTTAAGTATGTATTTACAGTAGTATTCAACACAAGCTAAGTTTGTAATCATTAAATAGACCTGTATGTTGTTTGTTCTGTGTGGGCTTGGTTTCCACTGTACCTCCCTGTTTCACTGGGGCCAAAATAGCCTGCTCTAGACATAATTTTCCCTCAGAAATATTCCTTCCTGGACTCCCTCCCTCCCAGTTTCCCAGCCCTCCCTGTTTCCACGTTTTCTTCCTGATAAACGTCCCTGGAATCATTGGAATGTTAATGACGAGAAGGAAAGAGAGAAAGAGCTATTGACATTTTTAGCCTAGCCTGCAGTTTCCCTTGTCTTTCACTAAAGCAAAAAAAACAACAAAAAAACCAATTGGATTGCAATAGTTATTGAGCATGTTTATGACACAGGTTATCAATATCTCGGCTATGTAAGTTATCAGTGATTGTTGGATCATCTGTAGGGGCGGCTTTCATTAGTTTAAATAAGCAGATGTCCTCCTTTTAAAACCTGTCAAACCAGTACAGGTACCTCAGTCAAGGAATGAGGTTGGAAAACAACGCTCCTAACCGGTGCTGTGTGTCACAGTGAACAACAAAAGCAGTATCAGATTACTCTGCTGTGGTTTTTTGCCCATTGACAACGAGACATAGATCTAATTTATTGTTGGCGGTTTGTGAAATGTTATTGGAAAGGAAAGTCCCAGTGATGTTTTTTTGTTTTTGTCTTTTTGATGCCTGTTTGACATGGAAATGTTGTGGGTGAAATTGAGCAGTGTGTATGTTACTGAGTAAATACCGCACTTTGCAACTTTGCATGACTCAACCATGGGTATTGTTAAACTCTGTTTTCACCAGACTGATATTAGCTATAGTAGTCAGAAAATGCATTATAAATAACGTCAGTGTGCCAAAAAAAAAAGCTTGTGAATCACTGTTACACACGTTCAGTTATTACGGTAGACTACTGATTCACCGAGTGAGTGGGCACGGCATTGTGTATGACTCATGGATATATCGGAGGCTGTGAAAATAATTTATTATTATTATTAATCATTTTTTTCTCAAATGTAATTGACTTAATAGCAGGACTTTCTGTGATTAATCACAAATTCAGAATTTGCAAAAATTGAGCTGTAATTTAAGATTATATATATAAAAAGTATTACAAGGATATTAGTGTCTTGATTTAGCAAAATCAGATACATTGATAAAGTACAACTTTTTTTTTTCTTTTCTTTTTTTTTACCTCAATGTCAACTTGTTTTGACATCACGTTGTTGTTGTTGTTTTTAGCTAGAAAAGTTATGTATTTGAGATGTTTTCAGACAATACAATTAATCACGATAAAATAAATTGTGCACAAAAAATTACAAAAAAAGTGAACTTAAGTTAACTTTAACAGTTGTAATTGTTATACCTCAGTTTTCACGAGACATATAGTCAGCAAAATACCTTAGAAAAGCTTTTGCGTCACTATTTTTTAATATTTTTTTTACCTTTATTTTACCAGGCAAGTCAGTTAAGAACAAATTCTTATTTTCAATGACGGCCTAGGAACAGTGGGTTAACTGGTCTAGGAACAGTGGGTTAACTGGCCTAGGAACAGTGGGTTAACTGCCTGTTCAAGGGCAGAACGGCAGATGTTGTACCTTGTCAGCTCGGGGATTTGAACTTGCAACTTTTCAGTTACTAGTCCAACGCTCTAACCACTAGGCTACCCTGCCGCCTCTACACTCTAACCACTAGGCTACCCTGCCGCCTCCACACTCTAACCACTAGGCTACCCTGCCGCCTCTACACTCTAACCACTAGGCTACCTGCCTCCTCTACACTCTAACCACTAGGCTACCCTGCCGCCTCTCCACTCTAACCACTACGCTACCCTGCCTCCTCTACACTCTAACCACTAGGCTACCCTGCCGCCTCTACACTCTAACCACTAGGCTACCCTGCCGCCTCTACACTCTAACCACTAGGCTACCTGCCGCCTCTACACTCTAACCACTGGGCTACCCTGCCGCCTCTACACTCTAACCACTAGGCTACCTGCCGTCCCTACACTCTAACCACTACGCTACCCTGCCTCCTCTACACTCTAACCACTAGGCTACCCTGCCGCCTCTACACTCTAACCACTAGGCTACCCTGCCGCCTCTACACTCTAACCACTAGGCTACCTGCCGCCTCTACACTCTAACCACTGGGCTACCCTGCCGCCTCTACACTCTAACCACTAGGCTACCTGCCGTCCCTACACTCTAACCACTACGCTACCCTGCCTCCTCTACACTCTAACCACTAGGCTACCTGCCGTCCCTACACTCTAACCACTACGCTACCCTGCCTCCTCTACACTCTAACCACTAGGCTACCCTGCCGCCTCTCCACTCTAACCACTACGCTACCCTGCCTCCTCTACACTCTAACCACTAGGCTACCCTGCCGCCTCTACACTCTAACCACTAGGCTACCCTGCCGCCTCTACACTCTAACCACTAGGCTACCTGCCGCCTCTACACTCTAACCACTGGGCTACCCTGCCGCCTCTACACTCTAACCACTAGGCTACCCTGCCGCCTCTACACTCTAACCACTAGACTACCCTGCCGCCTCTACACTCTAACCACTAGGCTACCCTGCCGCCTCTACACTCTAACCACTAGGCTACCCTGCCGCCTCTACACTCTAACCACTAGGCTACCCTGCCACCCCACTATTACACATCCATGTACTACAGTTAGTGAGTATTCATTCATCACCATCGCAGAATTAATGTGTATTGTTAATGTATATTCACCATCTCTTTTTTTTTTTACTGTTTTGTATTCAGGCAGATCGTCTAACCGCCCTAGAGAAGCCATGAGTGGGGTCCTGAAGAGGAAGTATTCCGAGGTAGAAGAGGAGGACCCTTGCTACTCCTCCCCATCTTCCTCCGCCTCCTCCTCCTCCCCCTCCTCCTCCGCCTCCTCGGAATGGGAGTCGGATGAGGAGAGCCGCAACAGTGACAACCAAGACTTCAACTCTGCCTCACCTACCTCCCATCTACCCAGTAAGTCAATAAGAATGATGTAGCTACATGAACACATCTCAGAATGATGTAGCTACATGAACACATCTCAGAATGATGTAGCTACATGAACACATCTCAGAATGATGTAGCTACATGAACACATCTCAGAATGATGTAACTACATGAACACATCTCAGAATGATGTAGCTACATGAACACATCTCAGAATGATGTAGCTACATGAACACATCTCAGAATGATGTAGCTACATGAACACATCTCAGAATGATGTAGCTACATGAACACATCTCAGAATGATGTAGCTACATGAACACATCTCAGAATGATGTAGCTACATGAACACATCTCAGAATGATGTAGCTACATGAACACATCTCAGAATGATGTAGCTACATGAACACATCTGTTGACGATCCATGTTATTACAATCTTAAAGCAATATTTTGGCCAGTAGATCTCACGAGGAAACCCCCTGAATGTATAGTATGCAGTATGTTTTATACAGTATGTCTATATACAGTATATGTTAATGTATATAATTTTTATGGTCACTGGTCAATAAACTTGCAATGAATATGTCTTATCTTTCAAATAAATGCAAAGCTACACTATTGTTATCAGAGTCACTGCTAGGGAGTGTATTGAAGGAGTGTCCTATTATCACACTACAGCAGCTAAGTTACAACCTGCTGATAGCAGAGAATAGACTTCTCTTTGAGGTACTGGGCTTTGCCCCTTGAGTTTGACTGAATCATTTGACTAAGCAATATGATGTGAATTACAGTTATCATGCCTAAGCTGCAAATAGGTGCATGTTATTTCATTCAAAGATCACTACAAACTCCAGCGACTCTGGTTTTGTACTGTTTTCAATGGACAGCACATAGACACACTTCCCTTAGGCTCAACGTAGTCTATTAGATTGTGGTTGTTATTTTGATTTCATGGACCAAAAAAAAAAAAAAAAAGATTTATATTTCATGTGGTAATCATTGTTTTCTCCAAACCACATTGAGAGTTAGATTCATTACAGAATAGACGTGAAATAGGTCATAAATAGTTAATCAATCATGAAACTACCATTTCTCCCCCACACTACTGCAAACACACTGTGTCCCAGTATGGAATGTCTTTAGCCAAAATAACAGCAGCGGAACTAATCTGAATCCCAAATGGCACGCTCTTTCCTATGTAGTGCACTTCTTTTGATCAGGGCCCCTATAGGTAATAGGGTGCTATTTGGGACATGGAATAGGTTACTACGTAGCTTGCTGAGCTGTTGTTTACCAAACTCCTCACTTTTGAGTCCCTTCTCCACTCCAGCATGTGAAGGTCAAACGACTCGTTATCATGAGGCCAAACTGTCAAATGTAAACAGTGACCTGATGGGTCATCAGTGACCTGATGGGCATTTAACAGTCTCTTAGTAGTAGGGTGGCTACTTCTTACCAAACTGCAGAGAGGTTACAGGGTCTTACTATAATTATAAGCAGGGTCTCTTTCTGTCTCTGTGTTGAGGGAGACATTGTCTTTCTCTCTCTTCATTCTCTCTCATTTGGCTTCGGTTGTATTATTATAAATACTCCTTGGTGTTTTGTTTCTAGCAGATAAACTCCCCTATGTTCAACTCTGGTGAACCAGTTGACAAAGTTGTTAACACTGGGTTGTAACTTGTAACCATTGACAGTAAGTGAGGTAGTGTAGTCTGCCACCCAGTGGCGGCTGACAGAACTGCAGGATCAGCACTTTCAGCATACTTATTTTGTATTTATTTTTATTTATTTAACTAGTAAAGTCAGTTAAGTACAAATTCATATTTACAATGACGGCTTAAGGCAAAAGGCCTCCTGCGGGGACAGGGGCTGGGATTAAAAATACAATAAAACAATTTTAAAAATATATAAATATAGGACAAAACACACATCACGACAAGAGAGACATCAAAACGCTACATTCAGAACTGATATGCAGTAGCTCTAACAAGCTGACATTGACAAAGGCATAGAATACACCAACTTCTTGTCGTGACTCTAAATCCTGTTTCCCTCCTCCTCCTCCTCCTCCTCCTCCTCCTCCTCCTCCTCCTCCTCCTCCTCCTCCTCCTCCACCACCAACAGTCCGCTCCATCCTGAAGAGCCCAAAACTTTCCCATGACAACAGCGGCCATAGCAACAGCGTTGTCTTCAACCAGGTGACGGTGTTCCTGTTCCAGCGTTGCCAGGGTTTCACCAGCGTTCCGAGACGCGGCGGTGCCACCCTGGGCATGGTGAGGAGGCACAGCGCCCTCCGGAGGTACACACTGGCAGAGCACACCCAAGAGAGACGAAGGAGGCGCAGGGAGAGACTCAGAGATAGACTGAGGGAGGAGAGGCTGGAGACACTCAGACAGAGAGTAAGTATTCTAGACTTCTAATCGACTAGTGAGCACTGTAGACCTCATTGCCTGGGCGGATTCCCTTGAACCAGATTAAGCCCCCGAAATAAAAAGCATGCTGTCCTGTGTTTGTCCCAGTCGAGTGCAAACTGACCATTCTGCTATAGTTTGTATAGTTTCTGGTACAGTTTCTTGCATCCCATTTGCTTAAATCAAAATCAAATAATCAAATCAAATGTTATTTGTCACATGCGCCGATTACAACAGGTGTATATTTTAGAGTGAAATGTTTTACTTACGAGCCCCTAACCAACAATGCAGTTAAGAAAAAACAAGTGTTAAGAAAGCATTTACTAAATAAACTGAAGTAAACAATAAATAAAATTAAAAAATGAAAATAATTATTTTTTTTGTTAAAGAGCGACAATAAAATAACAGTAACGAGACTATATACAGGGTGTACCGGTACAGAGTCAATGTGGAGACTATATACAGGGGGTGCCGGTACAGAGTCAATGTGGAGGCTATATACAGGGGGTACTGGTACAGAGTCAATGTGGAGGCTATATACAGGGGGTACCGGTACAGAGTTAATGTGGATGTTATATACAGGGGGTGCCGGTACAGAGTCAATGTGGAGACTATATACAGGGGGTGCCGGTACAGAGTCAATGTGGAGACTATATACAGGGGGTGCCGGTACAGAGTCAATGTGGAGACTATATACAGGGGGTACCGGTACAGAGTCAATGTGGAGGCTAAATACAGCGGGTACCGGTACAGAGTCAATGTGGAGGCTATATACAGGGTGTTACGGTACAGAGTCAATGTGGAGACTATATACAGGGGGTGCCGGTACAGAGTCAATGTGGAGGCTATATACATGGGGTACTGGTACAGAGTCAATGTGGAGACTATATACAGGGGGTGCCGGTACAGAGTCAATGTGGAGACTATATACAGGGGGTGCCGGTACAGAGTCAATGTGGAGACTATATACAGGGGGTACCGGTACAGAGTCAATGTGGAGGCTATATACAGGTGGTACCGGTACAGAGTCAATGTGAAGGCTATATACAGGGGGTACCGGTACAGAGTCAATGTGGAGGCTATATACAGGTGGTACCGGTACAGAGTCAATGGGCGGGGGTACAGGTTAGCCAAAGTAATTGAGGTAATGTGTACATGTAGGTAGAGGTAAAGTGACTATGCATAGATAATAAACAGAGAGCTTAAAAATGCGCGGGGGGGGGGCATTTGGTTAGCTGTTCACGAGTCTTATGGCTTGGGGTTAGAAGCTGTTAACGAGCCTCTTGGACCTAGACTTGGTGGTCCGGTACCGCTTGCCATGCGGTACCCTCTATGACTAGGGTGGCTGGAGTCTTTGACTATTTTTAGGGCCTTCCTCTGACACCTCCTAGTATATAGGTTCTGGATGTCAGGAAGCTTGGCCCCAGTGATGTACTGGGCCATACGCACTACCCTCTGTAGCGCCTTACGATCAGATGCCGAGCAGTTGACATACCAAGCAGTGATGCAACCGGTCAGGATGCTCTCGATGGTGCAGCTGTAGAACTTTGAGGATCTGGGGACCCATGCCAAATCTTTTCAGTCTCTTGAGGGGAATAGGTTTTGTTGTGCCCTCTTCACAGCTGTCTTGGTATGTTTGAACCATGATAGTTCGTTGGTGATGTGGACACCTAGGAACTTGAAGCTCTCAACCTGCTCCACTACAGCCCCGTCGATGATAATGGGGACGTGCTCAGTCCTCCTTTTCCTGTAGTCCACAATCATCTCTTGATCACGTTGAGGGATAGGTTGTTATTCTGGCACCACCCGGCCAGGTCTCTGACCTCCTCCCTATAGGCCGTCTAATCTTACAGTAATTTAAACTTCATGTATGTGGGTCATTCCACCTCAAGAATATGGGTCATTCCACCCACCATCTCAGATTGATCTGAGTGTTTATGTTGTTAGAAAACAGATGAGATTAGCTTTCTTCCAACATTATTTGTTTTTAAATATAATTTGAAATTAAGTCCAGGATGATTTTGACATGAAACCATGAAAATGTTAATATAGGTACCATTGACTTGCATTGGATTTGTGCCACAAATGCAAAAAAAAAAACGTTACCATTTGAAACAGTGGTCAGCTAAACAAAACCAAACCATGGATTGCTGTCATACCTTGTCCATAAACTGGTTACAAGGTAAGGAAACCAATATGTAATTTTGTAATTCAAATTAACTATGCCTTTAACATTGAAATGGAGGAAGAACAGCACCATCTAGTGGTCAGAACCTGGTAATACCAGGACATAGGATGGGACAAATTCCAAACAACTTCAATGACTCCTTTCCGAACATTGAGGGGGAAACATCACCAGATTCACTGAGAATACATAGGGTGAAGAAACAATAGAGTTGTTCCATACTACTGGTCAGTCATAGCAGCTCCATACTACTGGTCAGTCATAGCAGCTCCATACTACTGGTCAGTCATAGCAGCTCCATACTACTGGTCAGTCATAGCAGCTCCATACTACTGGTCAGTCATAGCAGCTCCATACTACTGGTCAGTCATAGCAGCTCCATACTACTGGTCAGTCATAGCAGCTCCATACTACTGGTCAGTCATAGCAGCTCCATACTACTGGTCAGTCATAGCAGCTCCATACTACTGGTCAGTCATAGCAGCTCCATACTACTGGTCAGTCATAGCAGCTCCATACTACTGGTCAGTCATAGCAGCTCCATACTACTGGTCAGTCATAGCAGCTCCATACTACTGGTCAGTCATAGCAGCTCCATACTACTGGTCAGTCATAGCAGCTCCATACTACTGGTCAGTCATAGCAGCTCCATACTACTGGTCAGTCATAGCAGCTCCATACTACTGGTCAGTCATAGCAGCTCCATACTACTGGTCAGTCATAGCAGCTCCATACTACTGGTCAGTCATAGCAGCTCCATACTACTGGTCAGTCATAGCAGCTCCATACTACTGGTCAGTCATAGCAGCTCCATACTACTGGTCAGTCATAGCAGCTCCATACTACTGGTCAGTCATAGCAGCTCCATACTACTGGTCAGTCATAGCAGCTCCATACTACTGGTCAGTCATAGCAGCTCCATACTACTGGTCAGTCATAGCAGCTCCATACTACTGGTCAGTCATAGCAGCCCCATACTACTGGTCAGTCATAGCAGCTCCATACTACTGGTCAGACATAGCAGCTCCATACTACTGGTCAGACATAGCAGCTCCATACTACTGGTCAGTCATAGCAGTTCCATACTACTGGTCAGTCATAGCAGCTCCATACTACTGGTCAGACATAGCAGCTCCATACCACTGGTCAGTCATAGCAGCTCCATACTACTGGTCAGGTTGGGGTGGGGGTCTGTGGGTGGTTGGGTGTGGGGGTCTGTGGGTGGTTGGGTGTGGGGGTCTGTGGGTGGTTGGTGTGTGGGGGGTCTGTGGGTGGTTGGTGTGGGGGTCTGTGGGTGGTTGGGGGTCTGTGTGTGGTTGGGGTGGGGGGGTCTGTGGGTGGTTGGCGTGATGGGGGTCTGTGGGTGGTTGGGTGTGTGGGGTCCGTGTTTTATAAAATGAATCCTATGGGCAATTTGGGTGCAATCAAATTATATTTTAACATAATAATGTTGCCTGGATGCTAATCTTATCTGTTTCTAACTATAGAAATGAAGGCCTTCTGTAATGACATGGAACTACCCAGATGGGTTACTGTAATGACATGGAACGACCCAGATGGGTTACTGTAATAACATGGGAACGACCCAGATGGGTTACTGTAATAACATGGAACGACCTAGATGGGTTACTGTAATAACATGGAACGACCCAGATGGGTTACTGTAATAACATGGAACGACCCAGATGGGTTACTGTAATAACATGGAACGACCCAGATGGGTTACTGTAATAACATAGAAACGACCCAGATGGGTTACTGTAATAACATGGTACGACCCAGATGGGTTACTGTAATGACATGGAACGACCCAGATGGGTTACTGTAATAACATGGGAACGACCCAGATGGGTTACTGTAATAACATGGGAATGACCCAGATGGGTTACTGTAATAACATGGAACGACCCAGATGGGTTACTGTAATAACATGGGAATGACCCAGATGGGTTACTGTAATAACATGGAACGACCCAGATGGGTTACTGTAATAACATGGAACGACCCAGATGGGTTACTGTAATGACATGGAACGACCCAGATGGGTTACTGTAATAACATGGAACGATCCAGAAGGGTTACTGTAATGACATGGAACGACCCAGAAGGGTTACTGTAATAACATGGAACGATCCAGAAGGGTTACTGTAATGACATGGAACGACCCAGAAGGGTTGTATCTTGTCTTCATTGACTCCCTTGAAAATACTCTAAAAGCATTTCAAAATAAAAGTTAAGGACGATGTGTAAATATTTTATTTGAAGTAACTCTCTTCTCTCCAGCTGACAGCCAGTGGCATTACGGACCAGGAGGAGTTAGATCGCCTCACCATCGATCAGATCGACCAGGTGCCTGACGAAGACATCGAGGCCCACCTCCCTGCGGCTGACCTTGAGGATGGGGAGGAGGATGGGGGTGACGGGGGGCTCCTGTACCCCTACGCTTCCCGCCAGAGACAGGCCCTACTCCGGGCGGCGGGGGCGAGGCACATCGACCGAGAGGAGAAGAGAGAGCTCCATGCTCTGAGGAAATCCCGAGAGGACTGTGGATGTGACTGCCAGGGATTCTGTGAACCTGAAACCTGCGCCTGTAGTCTGAACGGGATCAAGTGCCAGGTGAGAGCCATGCAGATGTGAGGGGTTTGATCCCTGGGTGTCTGATGAACAAAAGCCATTTGGCAAAGAATGAGAATTCTCTCCCACACCTAGATCAGATGCAAACTTTAGTCATATAATGAGCTAAGATTTCAGTCATATAATGAGCTATGATTTCAGTCATGTAATGAGCTAAGATTTCAGTCATGTAATGAGCTAAGATTTCAGTCATGTAATGAGCTAAGATTTCAGTCATAAAATGAGCTAAGATGAATGTGATCTCTCCCTGCAACAGATGGATCGCTCCAACTTCCCTTGCGGCTGCACAAAGGATGGCTGTGGGAATACTAACGGTCGCGTGGAGTTCAACTCCAGACGGGTCCAGACCCACTACATACACACTGTCATGAGGCTGGAGCTGGAGAGGAGACTGCAGGATGAGATACTAACCCAGAGGAGAGACCCAGAGGAGAACCAAGATGATCTCCAGGAGCTCCAGGACCAGGGACAGCATCAGCAGGACAGTGCCCAGGAGGGGAGATGCCCCTTCGGGTTCACCCTGGAAGAAGAGGGCCTCCCTCTCTCCATCCCCACCACCCCTACCTTCCACTTCAGCTCTGAACTGTGTGAGGTTGAGAATAGTTGCTGTAGTGACATGACCGACTCGTCCGGCGTCTCTGCCCAGAGCGAGGACTCCGACGTGGGAGGAAGCCCTCGAGAGCACCAGCCTCTCTTGGATGTGGACGATGGAGGTGTGGCTTGTGTCCTCAGCTTCTGTGACTCTGACAATGAGGACTGCTCCATGGGCAGTGAAAGTGGCACAAAGCCAGGGAGACAACCGTCGCCACACCTTCCCCAGTGTGTCACCGGCTTCGACACATCGTACGGTCTCTGTAAAGACACCACAGCCACCCTCGGCCTGTCCAACGCACCCAGTTCACACACAGACAATACACAAAGGTACACAGAGAAGACACACAGACACACAGACAACAGCTACAGCGGCGGTTCTTTCATGGCCGAGTATCAAGACGACAATGCCAACCAAGCGACTGCCCTGTTCACCCACAGTCCCCTCCAGGACTACCCCAACACACCCTCTCCTTCCATAGACTACTCATCCAGCAGCTACATGGACCTCAGTCTCTCCTCTGACTCGGATTTGGAGCTCTTTGACAACTTCCCTACAGACTATAGCTCAGCCCCTCTACACAACTCATTCAAAGGCCACAAGCACCCTGACAACTTCCTTCATCTGCAGGTGTTCAGTTCTGCAAATGTCCCACAGTTCAACGAGACAGCTGGCACCTGCCTCCTGGAGTCTCTGATTGGCTTATCCGATCCAATAGAAACGCCTTCATCCACAGACAATCAGTTATTGGAGCAGGTAATTCAGTGACCAATGGGCTGAACTGTCAGGGTTCTGTGGGACCTGATTGGCTCATGGACATTAAAATGAGCCTAGAAGAGCATTAATATGTACAGTCTACAGTTTGTATTTTAATAAGATATTTGAATGTACAGTATGAGATATTTTATTCAGATTTATTAAATATGATGTTGTTGAAGAAGAAGAGGCACATTATGGTTATTCATGATTTAGACAATATTATACATGAGCAAATACCACAAAACCCTAAATGTCATCACTACAAGACATAACATGTTTCATGTTTCCTGATGGTCACGTTTTTTAATTTAAAAAAAAAGTGCTTTCCAGCAGTTATTTATAAATGATTATTCATTAAAAAAAAGAACAATGGCTTAATTTATTTATTTACTTGATGTACATTTGTTTTTAGCTGAGGGATTGTATTGCTGGCATCACCATGAGACAGACAGATGGAGACATTCATGAAATTTTATGAATTGTATTCATGTGAAGTTTTGTTTCAATCAAGAAGACTGTGGCACAATATTCAGAATTACAACATCTTGTCATGTATTATTAATTGTAGTACTACTACTGTGTATTGGCCTACATGAAATGATTTAGCTAAATGTATTGCTATTTATTTGTGTCAAAACGCCATAGTTTCATGTATTGGAGATCCGTCTCTCTCCTCCACCATAAGGTAACTTCTTATTTCTTCTTCGTTTTGGCTTATTTGACAAACTGAAAAGTCATTGCTTTGCAAAAATATCAATGGAATCTGATATGTGCTCCGTGTATTTAAGAATGTTTTGAATTGTCTGTCTTTGTAAGTTGTTTTTTTATGGAAACATGTTAGCATTTACAATGTGTTACTGAATCTTGTATTTTAAAGCAAAGTCAAATCTTCTATCAATGAATAAACATAAATCTTTTGGAACACTGTTGAACAGAGAGCTATCCTTTATTAGGCTACTCCATGTATGACAGAACTAGAAACACCAACAGTGTGGAACAGACAGCTATCCTTTATTAGCCTTCTGCATGTATGACAGAAGTAGAAACACCAACAGTGTGGAGCAGACAGCTATCCTTTATTAGGCTACTGCATGTATGACAGAACTAGAAACACCAACAGTGTGGAGCAGACAGCTATCCTTTATTAGGCTACTGCATGTATGACAGAACTAGAAACACCAACAGTGTGGAGCAGACAGCTATCCTTTATTAGGCTACTGCATGTATGACAGAACTAGAAACACCAACAGTGTGGAACAGACAGCTATCCTTTATTAGCCTTCTGCATGTATGACAGAAGTAGAAACACCAACAGTGTGGAGCAGACAGCTATCCTTTATTAGGCTACTGCATGTATGACAGAACTAGAAACACCAACAGTGTGGAGCAGACAGCTATCCTTTATTAGGCTACTGCATGTATGACAGAACTAGAAACACCAACAGTGTGGAACAGACAGCTATCCTTTATTAGCCTTCTGCATGTATGACAGAAGTAGAAACACCAACAGTGTGGAGCAGACAGCTATCCTTTATTAGGCTACTGCATGTATGACAGAACTAGAAACACCAACAGTGTGGAGCAGACAGCTATCCTTTATTAGGCTACTGCATGTATGACAGAACTAGAAACACCAACAGTGTGGAGCAGACAGCTATCCTTTATTAGGCTACTGCATGTATGACAGAACTAGAAACACCAACAGTGTGGAACAGACAGCTATCCTTTATTAGCCTTCTGCATGTATGACAGAACTAGAAACACCAACAGTGTGGAACAGACAGCTATCCTTTATTAGGCTACTGCATATATGACAGAACTAGAAACACCAACAGTGTGGAGCAGACAGCTATCCTTTATTAGGCTACTGCATGTATGACAGAACTAGAAACACCAACAGTGTGGAGCAGACAGCTATCCTTTATTAGGCTACTGCATGTATGACAGAACTAGAAACACCAACAGTGTGGAGCAGACAGCTATCCTTTATTAGGCTACTGCATGTATGACAGAACTAGAAACACCAACAGTGTGGAGCAGACAGCTATCCTTTATTAGCCTTCTGCATGTATGACAGAACTAGAAACACCAACAGTGTGGAACAGACAGCTATCCTTTATTAGGCTACTGCATATATGACAGAACTAGAAACACCAACAGTGTGGAACAGACAGCTATCCTTTATTAGCCTTCTGCATGTATGACAGAACTAGAAACACCAACAGTGTGGAACAGACAGCTATCCTTTATTAGCCTTCTGCATGTATGACAGAACAAAAAACACCAACAATGTGACCAACCAAACAGTCTTCAAAAACATTATCATTGCAGTTAAAATAATAAGGTAGTTAGTGAGACAAAAATGACTTCTTAAATTCACTTTGTTAATTTACTGTACTCCACAGAGATTCACTAAAGGGTTCTGACTAATGGGTGTCACGTGACTGATGAGATGGAAAGCGCCGCGGTAGCTATTGTTAGAGAAGAAACATCAAGACGAAGCAGCTGCTTTACAAGTGGGACACATTGTTGACACTAACATCCCGAGGGGTTCGTGCTGATTGTACGGAGATCGTGACAGCCGGGTTAAAATGGCGTCCCTTGACAGGGCAAGAACTAGATGTATGTCAGGAGAAGTGCAATATTATCATCAGGAGATTTATACTTGGAGTACAGAGGAGGGAATAAGAGAGGCAGAAGAGGTCTAGGAAAGAGAGAGAGGAAGAGGGTGAGCGTGAGTTGATTCAAAATGTCAGAAGAAAGGGAGATGATTTGTTGGAACAGAACGGTAGAAAGTATAAACAGAGTGAGTTGAAGACAGGAAGAGAAATGGAAATGAATGAGGGCAAAGTATCGGCAGTGGTAGGTGTGCTGAAGTTCTCGGGGGCCGAGGCTTGCACTGAGGGTCAGGATAAAGATGAGTCTGTGACAGTAGGAGTGAAGTTTTGGGGGGGAAAAAGTGGACCATTTGTGGTTTCAGGGTGGGTGAAAACAGAGTTAGGTGCTGTGGTATTGGTGAGGGTAACCAGAAGTGGTCTTGTGATAATTGTTTGTGTTTCTGCTGGTCAGAGGGAGAATGCGCTCCGTGTTAAACGAGTGGGGACAAGATATGTGAATTGTTTTGCTCTCAAGAAAAGGGTGCCATTGAAAGGAGTAATTACTGGGGTAGCAGTAAATGTTAAAGTTGACCAACTGAAGGGCCCAGTGTTTGTGATGCCCGTTGTTTGGTGCGACGCAGACAGGGTGCGAAACAGAAGAGTCATTGTCTGTTCTTTGAGTTTTGATGTTGAGTCTTTGCCCGACAAAGTGATGTTAGGATATATAGGTTTTCCTATAAGAGCTTTTGTGCCAAACACATTACATTATTAGAGGTGTCAAGCTGATGGGCATGTGGCAGCAGTGTGTAGGAGGGAGGTTCCTAGGTGTGAGAAGTGTGCAGAAAGGCATGAGACAAAGGACTGTGTAGCATTGGGGAAAGTAGCGGTATGTGTTAATTGTAGGGGTGCCCATGGAGCCTGGGAATCAGAAATGTCCCATGTGAGAGATGCAGGTTGAGGTTCCCAGGATCAGAGTAGTGCAGAAGTTGTCATATGTTGAGGCAGTGAAGAAAGTAGAGGAAGATGGATCAAGGGGCAGAGATCCTGAGAGGAGTGGTGTGAGTAGTAGTACTGTACCAGTACAGAGGGAGGGATCCTGAGAGGAGTGGTGTGAGTAGTAGATCTGTACCAGTACAGAGGGAGGGATCCTGAGAGGAGTGGTGTGAGTAGTAGATTTGTACCAGTACAGAGGGAGGGATCCTGAGAGGAGTGGTGTGAGTAGTAGTACTGTACCAGTACAGAGGGAGGGATCCTGAGAGGAGTGGTGTGAGTAGTAGTACTGTACCAGTACAGAGGGAGGGATCCTGAGAGGAGTGGTGTGAGTAGTAGATCTGTACCAGTACAGAGGGAGGGATCCTGAGAGGAGTGGTGTGAGTAGTAGTACTGTACCAGTACAGAGGGAGGGATCCTGAGAGGGGTGGTGTGAGTAGTAGTACTGTACCAGTACAGAGGGAGGGATCCTGAGAGGAGTGGTGTGAGTAGTAATACTGTACCAGTACAGAGGGAGGGATCCTGAGAGGGGTGGTGTGAGTAGTAGTACTGTACCAGTACAGAGGGAGGGATCCTGAGAGGAGTGGTGTGAGTAGTAGTATTGTACCAGTACAGAGGGAGGGATCCTGAGAGGAGTGGTGTGAGTAGTAGTACTGTACCAGTACAGAGGGAGGGATCCTGAGAGGAGTGGTGTGAGTAGTAGATCAGTACCAGTACAGAGGGAGGGATCCTGAGAGGAGTGGTGTGAGTAGTAGTACTGTACCAGTACAGAGGGAGGGATCCTGAGAGGAGTGGTGTGAGTAGTAGATCTGTACCAGTACAGAGGGAGGGATCCTGAGAGGAGTGGTGTGAGATTTGTACCAGTACAGAGGGAGGGATCCTGAGAGGAGTGGTGTGAGTAGTAGTACTGTACCAGTACAGAGGGAGGGATCCTGAGAGGAGTGGTGTGAGTAGTAGATCTGTACCAGTACAGAGGGAGGGATCCTGAGAGGAGTGGTGTGAGTAGTAGTACTGTACCAGTACAGAGGAGGGATCCTGAGAGGAGTGGTGTGAGTAGTAGTACTGTACCAGTACAGAGGGAGGGATCCTGAGAGGAGTGGTGTGAGTAGTAGTACTGTACCAGTACAGAGGAGGGATCCTGAGAGGGGTGGTGTGAGTAGTAGATCTGTACCAGTACAGAGGGAGGGATCCTGAGAGGAGTGGTGTGAGTAGTAGATCTGTACCAGTACAGAGGGAGGGATCCTGAGAGGAGTGGTGTGAGTAGTAGTACTGTACCAGTACAGAGGGAGGGATCCTGAGAGGAGTGGTGTGAGTAGTAGATTTGTACCAGTACAGAGGGAGGGATCCTGAGAGGAGTGGTGTGAGTAGTAGTACTGTACCAGTACAGAGGGAGGGATCCTGAGAGGAGTGGTGTGAGTAGTAGTACTGTACCAGTACAGAGGGAGGGATCCTGAGAGGAGTGGTGTGAGTAGTAGTACTGTACCAGTACAGAGGGAGGGATCCTGGGAGGAGTGGTGTGAGTAGTAGTACTGTACCAGTACAGAGGGAGGGATCCTGAGAGGAGTGGTGTGAGTAGTAGATCTGTACCAGTACAGAGGGAGGGATCCTGAGAGGAGTGGTGTGAGTAGTAGTACTGTACCAGTACAGAGGGAGGGATCCTGAGAGGAGTGGTGTGAGTAGTAGTACTGTACCAGTACAGAGGGAGGGATCCTGAGAGGAGTGGTGTGACTAGTAGATCTGTACCAGTACAGAGGGAGGGATCCTGAGAGGAGTGGTGTGAGTAGTAGATCTGTACCAGTACAGAGGGAGGGATCCTGAGAGGAGTGGTGTGACTAGTAGATCTGTACCAGTACAGAGGGAGGGATCCTGAGAGGAGTGGTGTGAGTAGTAGTACTGTACCAGTACAGAGGGATAGATCCTGAGAGGAGTGGTGTGAGTAGTAGATCTGTACCAGTACAGAGGCAGAGATCCTGAGAAGAGTGGTGTGAGTAGTAGATCTGTACCAGTACAGAGGCAGAGATCCTGAGAAGAGTGGTGTGAGTAGTAGTACTGTACCAGAACAGAGGCAGAGATCCTGAGAGGAGTGGTGTGAGTAGTAGATCTGTACCAGTACAGAGGCAGAGATCCTGAGAAGAGTGGTGTGAGTAGTAGTACTGTACCAGTACAGAGGGAGGGATCCTGAGAGGAGTGGTGTGACTAGTAGATCTGTACCAGTACAGAGGGAGGGATCCTGAGAGGAGTGGTGTGAGTAGTAGATCTGTACCAGTACAGAGGGAGGGATCCTGAGAGGAGTGGTGTGAGTAGTAGATCTGTACCAGTACAGAGGGATAAACCAACAAGTGATATATGTTTCAGAAAGATTGGATTTTTAGCATTTAGAGCAATGGTTATCAACTGTAGCTGCAGAGAGGTATTTGGGTGTGCGAGACTTGACGTCAGAAGAGTCACTGTTGCAGTGGTGAATATGTGTATGTGACTAATAAACATTTCATTTGAAGAGTTACAGGGTGTGTTATGTGGTGGTGTCCCATCCTTTCAGGCTGTTTGACCTGAAGTATTTTTATTATTTTTTTGTATTTATTTAACTTTTATTTAACTAGACAAGTCAGTTAAGAACATATTCTTATTTACAAAAGGCCTCCTGTGGGGACCGGGTCAGCGATTAAAAAAATTAACAAAAATAAAATAGGACAAAACACACATAACAACAACAGAGACTCTACATAAAGAGAGACCTAAGACAACAACACAACATGGCAGCAATACATGACAACACAATATGGTAGCAGCACAACATGGTATAAACATTATTGGTCACAGACAACAGCACAAAGGGCAAGAAGGTAGAGACAACAATACATCACACAAAGCAGCCACAACGATCAGTAAATGTCCTGTAGGACTAAATATATTTAAATAGTGGGGTATGATATATTGTTTATGATTATTATTATTTTTGTGCGTGTGGTGTTAGATGGTAGGGTATTTGTTTTATTTATTTATCATTTTGTTCCAGTAAAGTATAAGGGAGTTATACTCCGGTCTAGCAGGTGGCAGGATCGTTGCTCTACATACTGCGTGGTGCTCGGTGTCATCAGTGTGCGACTAGTCTGGTCTGATATAGGAGATCGCCAATGACAAGATGGCCACGGAGCATTAGAGGAATCTGTCAACTCTTTCAGCTACAGTGAAATAACATTTGGTGCTTTCTATAAGAATGGGTTTATCACAAAGCACCGGTGCTTCGGATGGAGGAACAGATGGATACCACGTCCACGGGGTAATAATGAGTCTTTATTTCATTGCACTTTTTTCTGACGCTGCGTGTAGTTCTTGACAAGGAGAATTGACGGTAATATACAGAAGGCATACAGTGGTGTAGGAACCGGATAAGGCCTACCGAAAGCTGATGAGGTGGCACTTAACTAGCTACCCTTTTTGGCGCACTGATAACACAACGACCTCACATTGATTTGCGAGCTGAAACAGTCGATCATAATAACTGTGTGTATAGTCTGTATACGATAAACGCTTTGTCTTCTGTGTGAATGAGCACCCAATGTAACAACTTAAACCAAGTCGATGTTGCTACTGTAGATATACTTAGGCCTAGCGGTGACCAAATGACAACAACAACATTTTAACGTTGACACCTTTTCATGCATGCATTTATATTATAAATGTATATATATATATATATATATATATATTGAGTTAACTATATAGTAACTTAGTAAAGTCAACTCCATATGAAGTTGACTTTACTCAACTAACGTTAACTAGATGGCTGTTTTTAGTTGTGCCATTGCATTCGCTTGAGAGGAACATTGTGATTAAACTGTCTAAATTATGTTCCATAAATAACACCAACAAATTGCCAACAAATAACGCATACAAAGTTGTATAGCGGTAGAATAAGATACCTGGTAGGGAGCGGGCAATTTAGTTACCACGTTTATTCCCCCAAAATGTCTATCCTCACTCTGGTAACCTATGGACAAATATTAAGAATAAGCTATTTGATACCTATTCGGCAGCTAATAAGCTAGGTGAATTAATCATTCTACTTTCTATTCGTTGTTTGTTGGCATCCTTTTACTTTACGAAATTTCTGGAACAGTATCCTGTTGGAAAGTTCCACCAATTACACCCACCCTTGCTGCTATCTGCAGAAGCCGCATGTTGCACAACAGCATAGCTGGAATGCATACAATACTGCACAACACAGCTTAATTAAACCACTATATGATCTACTATTTGTTGATCAACGGTACTTGTTGTGGAATTGTTAGATATTGCTGAACTGTCGGAACTAGAAGCATAAGCATTGGATAAATGGTTGTGTTTGTCTTCCCATGTCCACGTGGTGATCTGATAGGTGCAGGAGAATTCCCCTGCAGAGAAAGCTGGGCTGGAGCCGTTCTTTGACTTCATCCTCTCTCTGGGAGACCACAGACTGGTGAGTTAGTCAGATTCATCCTCTCTCTGGGAGAACACAGACTGGTGAGTTAGTCAGATTCATCCTCTCTCTCTCTCTGGGAGACCACAGACTGGTGAGTTAGTCAGATTCATCCTCTCTGGGAGACCACAGACTGGTGAGTTAGTCAGATTCATCCTCTCTCTCTATGGGAGACCACAGACTGGTGAGTTAGTCAGATTCATCCTCTCTCTCTCTCTGGGAGACCACAGACTGGTGAGTTAGTCAGATTCATCCTCTCTCTCTCTCTGGGAGACCACAGACTGGTGAGTTAGTCAGATTCATCCTCTCTGGGAGACCACAGACTGGTGAGTTAGTCAGATTCATTCTCTCTCTCTCTCTCTCTCTCTCTCTCTGGGAGACCACAGACTGGTGAGTTAGTCAGAGCATTGTGATACCATCTTATTTATTTCTACTATAGACCTTCGATTAATATAAAATACATCTTAGATACTCTGTTCAGTTCCTCTATCTAATCTATCACACACAACCCCCACCCATGTATTGCAAATTTCCAACTGACAAACTAACTTGTGTCCAGAACCAGGAGAATGACATGCTGAAGGACCTTCTGAAGGCTAACGTGGAGAAGGCAGTGATCATGGAGGTGTACAGCACTAAGACCATGAGGCTGAGGGAGGTGGAGGTGGTGCCCAGTAACATGTGGGGAGGACAGGGCCTGCTGGGGGCGTCTGTCAGGTTCTGTAGCTACCAAGGAGCCAACGAGAACGTCTGGCATGTACTGGTGAGGACTCACCTGGCTGTCGATGAGGCTATGATTAGGTAGTAGTAGATCAACGTACACACGGCTACAATTTCAAACAACTAGGTATTGTTTTATCTGTGGTGTGATCAGGTGTCTGTCTTGTCTGGGAGGAGGGGGGGGCCTACATGTTATTTCACATCATGCTAATCTGTGTGTTATTTTCTGTAGGATGTGGATGTGAACTCACCAGCTGCGTTAGCCGGCCTTCAGGCCCACAGTGACTTCATCGTTGGAGCAGACCAGGTGTTGCAGGATGTAAGCTTCATTATTGTCATTCACATTCTTAACGTTTTTCAAAGTTGTCTCCGTTGACTAGGTCGTTGCCTTTTTAATTTAGTGGGAAAATGACCCATTGCAATAAACAATTGGCACTGTGATCTCGGTGTCTGTCCTCAGTCGGAGGACTTCTTCTCGCTGATCGAGGCCCACGAGGGGAAACCTCTGAAACTGCTGATCTACAACACAGAGACAAACGCCTGCAGAGAGGTGGTGGTCACACCCAACGGGGCCTGGGGAGGAGAGGGGAGGTGAGTGGGCTGAGCCTTACCTGGGGTTTACCTTGACCTTACCTGGGGAGGTGAGTGAGCTGAGCCTTACCCGGGGTTTATCTTGACCTTACCCGGGGAGGTGAGTGAGCCACTAGGTCTTACCTGGGCTCTCTCTCTGAGGTTATTCTGTACTGCCTAAATGCCAAGACTCTGAAACATCAGCAGTCTAACTGATATCTGTTTGTTTTTTTAGTTTGGGTTGCGGTATCGGATACGGCTACTTGCACAGGATCCCATCCATGTTTCCCTCTCTCCCTGAAGATGACCCCACGCCAGAGATGCACGCCAATGGACACCAAGAGGTGTGAATGGGCTCCTTGTGTTTCACTACAACAACATGTATGGGAATAAGACCGAGGGAATGCCACTATGCCCGTCACTTGTACAGTAATGACACATGAATCTACAGACCTGCTAGTGACAAGGCTGACCGTTACCCCCCCATTACAAGGCTATCATACATGCTTATGACATCATAATGCAGTATTAAACTTGGAACTACAGATGACAACAGCAAACATGTTGTCCCTCCACCCCCCCCAGGCAAATTTCCAGAAATGTTCATTGATGTGCATTGTCCCTGTGAAATAAATGAATCAACGGTTGTGGGCTGTGTGATCCACAGGCGTCTCTGATGGTGGGTCAGTCCGGCCCACGCCTGGGACAGGGAACAGAGATGACAGACCAAGATAACAGACTGGAACAGATCACTCTGCAGAAAGAGGACAGTCCTCCACCTCTACCCATACAGGGAATCATGGATCCAGGTGGGTTGACTGATTGGTTGGTTACAGGGAATCATGGATCCAGGTGGGTTGACTGACTGGTCGGATCAACCCTCCTCCTCTGCCAGAGCATCCATTGTGTGCTCTGAAAGCTAAGAGGGCGAAACACTCTGAATTTACGAACAGACAATCTGACGAACGCCCAGGGCGCACTCTGGCACTCCAGAGTGAATATACAAACGCACCCTAGATCATTATAAAACACATTCAGCCAACACGCATAAAGCCATTAATGAAATAGGAGTTCATTAAAATGTTTCTTTTTTGGGGGGGGGGGCAATAGCTACTCGTCCTTTGGTCCACACAACGCAATTATACACAGAAACCAAGACTGATTACTATGTCTGTCTTTACTGTTCATCTTCCATGACCCTCTTGTGTTGTTTTTGTTTGGCCGTTCAGTTAACACATCTGTCTTTCTGTGTTCCTCTTGGGTGTCTGAGGTTAGGTTCTGACTCTGTGAAACTGTTATATTGATGCAGTCTCTTTGTCGTTGTCTGTTTTTATTTTATCTTGAACTACCTCTGTGCTTTGTCTTTTTGCCTGATAAGGAAGTTAACCTTTTTTTAGGTTCTGAATCTGTGACTCTGTGTTCCTCCAGGCTTCTCTGAGTCTGAGGTGGCTATGATGGCCCCTGACCCTTCAGAAGACATGGCTGATCGACTGGACCTGTCCGTCTCGTCCATCGACATGACCGGCACCTCTCTGGCCGTGCACGAGGAAAAGGACAGCAACAACCTCTCCGGCATCGGTAAGTTAACTATAACTTGGAGCTTATTGAAAGGGAAACGAGCTGTTGTTTTGGTAGTGTTTGTATTTTCAATTGGTTGCCGTGTCATAACAAGACAAGCAAACTGTTGTTATTTATTATCACAATGTGAAACAGTATACCCTTATCTGTCAAACACTATTTATTTTATACCGCTGCAACCAATTTGTCCAACAATGAATCTCCGTAGTCCCGACATCGACTGTGTCTCTCTTCTCTGTTTGTACAGAAGAGCTGGGTGACAGTGAGCTTCCTGAGACGCCACCAGAGAACTGGATGGAGACTGAACATCGGGAGTCCCTTATCATGCCCACCGAATCACAAGACCAAGCGTCCGAATACGCTGGATCCCCCGACACTGTTGTGGAGGCTCCATTCGCCCCTCCTCCTGTCGTTGAGTCCCTCGCCCCTCCTCCTGCCGTTGAGTCCCTCACCCCTCTTGTTGATGCTGAAGCTTCTCTCCCGGACCCAGACATCACCTCTTTCTCCCCCTCCCCTCCCCTGGACCTCCTGCCCAAGGACCAGCTCCTGCTTCAGCCCCAGGTAAGTGACATCTTGGTGGGGGACTCACTCACTCAGGACGACGTCACATTGGATGGAACACCACCAGAGCCAATGGTAGAGCCTGACGTCATCAGCTCACTGGAGCAACTCTCTGTGGAGCAGTCTGAAACCGCCGCGGCAGAACACCACCATGACGACCACGAGTGTTGCCATGACCACCACCACCACCACGAGGTCAGCAACCAGGAAGAGTAGGTTTGTGTGTTTTCTTTCCGGGTCTGGTCACTGCCTGAAGAAACACTAGCAGAGATACTGAGCAGTCAAACAACATGGGAAATGTTCAGGACACTGGTGAAAAGACCTGGGGTGATGTATTGAGATGCAACACTAATAGAACCAGATAGAAATGTAATGAATTTAACTGACACGCTTCCCCAATTTAATATGATGACAATGGATGCCTGTTTTTATCTGAACGTGCTGAACAGGCCTCTGGTATATGAGTGATGGCGAGCGTACAGTCTGTGGTCCAAGAGAACGTTGTACAGTTTTTTTTTTTACGACTGGTTGGATGGGTTACGAGAGAGATCATGGTAGAAATGCATAACAATAGCCCTCTTGTATTTTTGGGTGTAGGATCCTATGTTACAAGTTCAGCTTAATGTTCCGATTAGCTGTAAGGGTTGCAATGTTATGAACATTTTGTAGTTTTTGTGTAAAAAAAAAAAAAAAAAGAATATATTTTTATTATGGTTTTTGGATTTCTTAAAAAAAAAACAAATCCATTTAATGGAATGGCCGTGTGAAAGATCCAAAGATAATTACACACACACACAGATAAATACATTCATTATATATTGTTGAACTACTTTATAGAATTCACTACGACAAACCAGTGATGTATAAACTTAAAGCATAGTTGCACCTTTTTAATATTTGATTTGTGACGACAACTTTTTTTTTTTTGTCTTGTAATTTGACTATTCCTGTTGAAATGCACTACTTGACATACGAGTGGACCTCATAGGCCTGGGTCTAATACATTCAAATACTTGAGCCGCGCTTGATTTAGTTTGCCAGTAGGCTTGCATGGCCCTTCCAAATCCCGTCTGGTTGACTCGAACGTGAGAAGCCTGGGCTTCCGAGGTTAGTTTACCAGGTACCATGGAATAGTCTCAAAAGTGCAAACTTCAAGCTAAATTAAGCGCATCTCAAATGTTTTTTGGACATGCATACTTGACCCAGGTTCAGTACCTGAACCGTACCATTTATATAATCAATCGGGCACAGCTTTTTTTTTTGCTCTTATCACTTGGAAGGGTTCAAGGTGAACCTTGTAAAGGCCGTCATTGTAAATAAGAATTTGTTCTTAATTAACGGACTTGCCTAGTTAAATAAAGTTTTAATAAATAACCTTTGCACGTCAGCAAACAAAATGATTAGAAACCATGTGAAGGACTTACCAAGACAAACTAGGGAGAAAGAAGTTGGAGCACTCCACACAAAAGGCTGAATTTTTTAAAATTTTAATTTAGGTCACTTTTTTAATCCATTGTACAGGATGAGAACAGGTGACGTCTTCCTTGGTTACTGTTATAGGAATCCATGTTTTAAATTAAGTTTTCAAAATATTTGAAAAGGTTGTTGTTTTTAATGCATCAAATATAGCAATTGTTGTTCGTTCTGTGTTCACAAAAGAGAGACATTTTTAATGTGGGATCGGGTTGTAGTTTTAGTTCTTAAACTCAAGAAAGTTGAATCTGTACTTAAGAGGTAGACCTGTTTTCAATAAGTTACAGTGCATTTATTTGTTAGACAATAATATTTTCTGGATTTCTGTAGCGTAAGGGCCAGATTCAATCCGATGGCGTTTGGTCGGCTACGCACCTTGTTTATAAAGTCAATGTTCGCAGAGACCGCATTCACCAACGCTGCGAATGTTGGCTCAATAGTAAATTACCTTTGAATGTAAAGCGTGCTAAATCTCAAATCTACCAAATGATCGGATTGAATCACAGCCTTTGTTGCAGGGCACTTATTTTTAAAGTGTCATTTTATGGGTTTCTGTACACCCTAGGTGAAAGGTCATTCTTTTGTAAACATACAGTCGGGAAAGTCTCATTCCTCCCATGTTACCTCTTATCTGTGTCATTTTTGATCTATGCAATTGTCAGCCATGTTTGTAGTTTTTGACTTTTTTTTTTTCAAACCTGTAGGCAACATACTGTAGCCATCATGGAAGTCATCTGTAAGCTGGAACCACAAACAATACAGTATCAGGGTTGATCATTTTAAATTCCATTTAAATTAGTCAGTTCAGGAAGTACACTGAAATTTCCAATTATCTTAATTTCTTTCTGAATTGACCCCAACCCTGTGCAGTAGCTTCTGATTTAAATAGTGACACTACTGTTAGTTTAATATAAATGTTTTGAGCAAATGCTTTTCTGTAAAAGAAGGTTATTTTGGTCTTTTTTGATTTAGGCTAGGCACTTAGTTGTGAGAAATGAGGGGAGGGTAAATATGTTATCAATGGATGGAGAGTTTATTGTTAATGAGTGCAAATGAAATTCTGATTGTGAGAAATTGATTAATATTATCTGCAAAGCTTTTGATGCAAAAATGGAATCGCTTCTAGTCACTGGAACAAAAAAATAAAAATGGTCACAATTTTATTTTTGCCTTTTTTGTTTTTCTCAACTTTTAAGCATTGTGTCATGACGCTGGACGGGGGTAGGTTTATGACAGTCATAAATACTTCTTCCCCCTCCTTTTCCCTCTCTCTACCCTACTGATGTGACTATTGAACATCCCTTGGTTAACATAGAGATTCTGGGAACATCAGAAGGTGGGGGGGGAGATTAAACATTTTGTTAATCCAACCAGTTGAACATATGCGGTGGTACTTAATGAATACGATGTCAGTTCGGTTGTCATCTGAGACATTCTCAATGATAGGATGACAAACTGTACAGTGGAAAGTCTACACATTATAGTTGTGCAATTTAAATGTTTGAATATGAAATGTGATTTTAGCTCCTAAAATGTGAGAATTGGGCCTGACTCAGTGGCCTGCCCACGTGAAGAGACATTGGTTTTAACCTATGAAACATGCCCTCCTCTCCCTTCCTATAGAAAGCCTGACGACAATAGAACTTCCTGTTCCGGGGACATTAGGATGACAATCCGATATCAGATAACTACAGAATGAAACCAACCTCAGCGTGAGCTTTGGTTGCGATCGGTATGAACATTGAACTCTTATTCACTACAGAAGTGATACCTCCTAGCCGTTGAGTTAGCAGCGGCCGCTGTGAACGTGGGCTAGGAAAGGACTAACAGAGTATCCCGTCTACCACACAACGACGACACTACAACGTTTCCCGTTCACCACCAGAGACACTCTTTAAAAGACAACAGACTGTTGGGCAACACGGCCATCAATCTTCCACCAGCCTATTGAAGCGCAGCGCAGCTCAGTAAATATTTATTGCATTTTCCTTTTCCAAATGGGCGGCAAATTAGAATGCATAAGATTCTGTATTTACGATAGAGTAGCTGCCTACGGCCCGATAAGGACATCGCTTCTCCCTTTGTTCTTCAGTCTTCCTGCTCTTTCACTCAAACCCAACCCCCTTTTCTTTGTGTAACAAGCTGTCATATCTGTTCCCTCCGCAAGGGACATTTTCCTTTATTACATTTGTAATCAAGGTATGATTCATTCTGCGTATGTGTGATTAGTTAGGTATTTAGTAAATAAATAATGAACCCAATTTTGTATTGCCGATTCAACTTGTTAGCCAGGGTTCGTGAAGATTTTACAACTTTCAGATGAGACTGAATTAAGGTGACGATTTAATATTGACTGCTATTGATGTACAATATTACTAGGACTTTAAGAATTTATTCGGAAGATAACAGCTCTATAAACACTACTGTGGTGCCCCGACTTTCTAGTTAATAACATTTACATGATTAGCTCAATCAGGTAATATTAATTACAGAGAAAGGATTTTATAGCATAGCATGTCATATCATTTAATCCGGCATAGCCAAAGACACGACAATAGCATAACTACATTAAGCTGTTATTAATACGTTCTAAGATGATATAGCAGAAACAACTGGCAAGTGTCTTCACTGACATTTTCAACCTCTCCCTGACCCCGAGTCTGTAATACCTACATGTTCCAAACAGACCACCATAATCCATGTGCCCAAGACAGCAACCTGCCTAAATGAAAGGCTGGTCATGGCTCACAACACTAGACGTGGCTCACATAAACCCTAGATGCACTCCAATTCACATACCGCGCCAACAGATCCACAGATGACACAATCACACTCCACACTACCCTTTACCACCTGAACAAAAGGAACACCTACGTGAGAATGCTGTTCATTGACTACAGCTCAGCCCACAAAGCTCAGTACCCTGGGACTAACCTCCCTCTGCAAATGGATCCTGGACTTTCTGATGAGCCGCCCCTAGGTGGTGAGGGTCGGCAACAACTGTACCGGTACCCCCTGTATATAGCCTCAACATTGACTCTGTACCGCTACCCCCTGTATATAGCCTCCACATTGACTCTGTACCGGTACCCCCTGTATATAGCCTCGTTATTGTCATTTTCTTATTACTTCTAGATTTTTATTTAGTAAATATTTTCTTAACTTTCTTGAACTGCATTGTTAAGGGCTTGTAAGTAAGCATTTCACGGTATGGTATACACCTGTTGTATTCAGCGCATGTAACGATTTGATATGAATGATGTTAATACGTTATCAGTTGTAGCATGATAAATATGTTAATGTTATGGCAGGACAATACATTATAAAATTATATTCATACATTATTGCATGATATTAATATGTAGAGAATCTGAATGATCGGCTATGAAAAGCCAACTGACATTTACTCCTGAGGTGCTGACCTGTTGCACCCTCTACAACCACTGTGATTATTATCTGACCCTGCTGGTCATCTTTGAACATCTTGGCAATGTTCTGTTATAATCTCCACCCAGAAGAGGACTGGCCACCCCTCATAGCCTGGTTCCTCTCTAGGTTTCTTCCTAGGTTGTTGGCCTTTCTAGGGAGTTTTGACTAGCCAACGTGCTTCTACATCTGCATTGCTTGCTGTTTGGGGTTTTAGGCTGGGTTTCTGTACAGCACTTTGAGATATCAGCTGATGTCAAAAGAAGGGCTTTATAAATACATTTGATGTTATTAATATGACATAAGCAGGAGAATGGTGAAATGTTAACAAATACAATACATTTCAGTATATTAAAACCATTCATATTTAATATGCTGTTGAAAGCCCAAAATACACTTCATCATCCAACAATAACTATTGTAAGACTGAGGATACGGCGTCTTGCTGTCTACACCATAGAAAGTCAGTATATTTTTATGACGTGGCCCCTATACTGGCGCTTCCTCTTAACTCATCGCCATAGTAATGGGGGGAGAAGGGGGGGGGAGACAAGTCAATAACAACCTAAAAATAAAGACAATTTACTCAAACTAGTTATTTCACTCGTCACAAGTAAGTGTGCATCCCATCCAATCTATGATTTTACATATTCAATTTGGATACGCAGTTAAGTTATATGTATAAACCCTGTAGTTTGAGATGTTTTAAACTAACATCCTAGACCCAATTTCCTGTCTAACTATATGAAACATTATACAGTACAATAGCCCTCTTGGAAGATGTGAATATTGGTTCAAGATTATAAAACAAGTCTGTAAGGAGGAGATTTCACTTTAAAATGTGTAAACGTTGTCCACCAGATGCCCAATGTTACAATGTGTGATTTAAGAAATACCTTTTTTAAAATTTTTATCTTGATTGCTTAAGACAACTACAAACATACTTGAAAATCTGTAGCCTGGTCCCAGATCATTGGTCGACAATGACGAGTTGGGCTAGACAGCACAAACAGAACTGGGACCAGGCTTGATATCGTGTGCTTTTCTCGGGATTCGGAAGAAAAAAAACCATTGAATCAAAAAAACCTTTGATCAAAGTGAATTTCTCTTGACTTGTTAAACTGTACAAAAAAAATAATTAACCATAGCATCCTGAAAAATAAAGGGAACATGAATTCACATAAAGCATGTTATTTACAAAACAAATATTAAAATCTCTCAAGTCAGTCCTAATTCGGGTTGACAGAATTAAGCCACGAACAACAATATAGTCAGGGACGAACATTGATCGGCTTGAATAGTTGGTCAGGCTGTCCAGGTATACTGTAGGTGGAGTTAGGGCCAGGAGTTGCTCCTGGTCAAGTCACATGGTAAGGAAGAACTCCAGGTCCTGGAGAATCAGGATGTACCCTCTCTTTCCCAAGAAATATACACTTGCATAGTCCCTATCCAGGATCTAAAAGCGTAGGATTAGGGAAAAGCAATGGCTGGAAGAAGTTTCCTCCATTGTAAAAACACATGCGAGAAAGTCCAGAAGGGTTGAGAACCGGGACTAAGTCATAGTATTGGTGAAGGAAGGAGCAACGGGTTGTTTCTGGAATGTACAACAACAAACAGCGCATATACATGAAGACATACTACCATTGCACCAGAACTATTCCTTTTAACTATGACATCACAAAGCAAAAGGACAAAAACAAAATGTTTTTTTTTTTTTTTTAAACCTACATAGTGCTAGATAAAATATTTGCTTCATTTTTTTCCCCATTCCGTTATAAGCACAGTCTGAAGAAAGAACCGCATTCATCATGAATCTCTTGACTAGCCTCCGGGCTTCACCGGGCTGTCCGGGTTGAGTTTCCTATTAATACGAAGTCACCCACATCCCTCAAATTGGCCAGAGAAAACATCTCTAACATCTGGGTTGTATTTTTATTAATACCCAACGTAGCAAAACATTCTGCAACGGCAAATGGAGAAAAAAAAAACAAGTGATTCTTATTGAATAAATTCAGATTCAGTCCATGGTTTCTCCCATATGGTGTCTAATGAATACAACCCTGATAAACATAGTGGGCGGGGTGATAAGCCTACCCTCTCTCGGCCAGCCAATCATTGGAGCTGAAGATGGAGGATGGTAGTGTGTGAAGAAACTGTCTCTTTATGCCTTAAAATGAGGTGTCTGCCTCACGTAGATTTCTGCCTATAGTGAAGCGTCAAGTCCCCTCCACTTTTCCAGATAAAATGCTTGACAGTTCGCAGGTCCATGTTTGGGTCCAGGACCTGTGTGAGAACAGAGAAGACCGACCAAGGATGTGAATCAGGTGGATATGTATTTCAGTCATCGCTGTCATTATTACTCTGTAATATGACATGTTATACTAAACCAAAATAACTTCAACATCGAAGCAACAAACTACATTGCCCAAACCACCATCAAAAGTGAAGCTGTCAAGTAGTGGACTTTTTCAAAAAATACTTATGAATCACAACAGATACACACTCTCCTTCAACAACTGAGGTCCATAATCTTTACTAAAAAAAAAGCAACGATTGTTCCTCATTCCTCCCGAAACTACAGGAGAATGAGGAGTAGGTAGGGTTCCCACCTGGTCTTGACATATCAGTTCAATCTTCTCCTCGGCCATGAGGGCCATGTCCTCGTCCTTCTCCGTCTCTCCTGGCTTGTCATTGGCTGCCAAGGAGGAAGCAGTGGTCTGGGACTCAGTGTCCAGGTTAATGATCTTCTCATAGACGTGTTCCATCACCTTCCTCACCTGCAGCATGTCACTGGCAGACAGACGGTCCCTACAGAGAGAGAGAAACACACACACACAGACAGTGGAATAAAAGAATGTGTGTCAAGGGGAAGTAGGATCTTGATCTCCGACGGGAAATGTCGACGATGCATTTATATGTAGAGGTCAAATCGTGTGGGTGTGTGTGTGTGTGTGTGTAGGATTTATTCAGGTAAGAACATCAAAGCTGAATATTAATAGAAGGGACTTGGAAGTGTGGAATGTAGTGATTTCTCATGAAGAAACCTGAAACGGAGAAAATCAAAAATCTAAATGTTACTTCTTCAGTGTCTTGGCTCCAGAAGACGAGTGGGGTTGGAGGTAGAACGGGATCTTGTTGAATTTCGGCATGTTCTTCTGGAGGACATAGAAAAAGAGGGCAAAAATGTAAAAAAAATTAAGTGAAGTCCGAGGCAAGAAGAGTGAAAGCAAAAGGAAGACTGAAAAGGTACTTACGTCCACGGTGATGTCTATGACCCACTGTGGGACTGTCTCATTCAGTAACATAGACTCCGTCTCCCCACCCGAGTCCCTACACAACAGTCTGAAACAGGAGAATCAACATTAGAACTGGAAGAACAGTACAGAGAAATAAACAAACGTTGCACGTGTGTGTCCAACTGGTGATGCAAGACAAGTAGTGATTCATTCTCAGATTCATGAATGATCGCATGCATGATATAGCCTCGACAATTTTTTTTTTTGCTCCCAAAATTCTCTATAATCCCTCAATCAAATGTATTTATATAATAGTAGCGTTAGGTCATAGACAAACACACAACCCAGGTTACACTTCACTCCCTTCCTCCAGGGGGCAGCAGCAACCTTGTCCAGATGCTGAGCCTGGTTGATAAGCACATCAGGTGATTGTCAGTCAGTGTCCCAGCTGGCAGAGGCTGCTGGTTGGTTTGGTGGTCGCTGGTTGGTTTGGTGGCCGCGAGGCCGCTGGTTGGTTTGGTGGCCGCTGGTTGGTTTGGTGGCCGCGAGGCCGCTGGTTGGTTTGGTGGCCGCTGGTTTGTTTGGTGGCCGCTGGTTTGTTTGGTGGCCGCTGGTTTGTTTGGTGGCCGCTGGTTGGTTTGGTGGTCGCTGGTTGGTTTGGTGGTCGCGAGGCCGCTGGTTGGTTTGGTGGTCGCGAGGCCGCTGGTTGGTTTGGTGGTCGCGAGGCCGCTGGTTGGTTTGGTGGTCGCGAGGCTGCTGGTTGGATTGGTGGTCGCGAGGCCGCTGGTTGGTTTGGTGGTCGCGAGGCCGCTGGTTGGTTTGGAGGTCGCGAGGCCGCTGGTTGGTTTGGAGGTCGCGAGGCCGCTGGTTGGTTTGGAGGTCGCGAAGCCGCTGGTTGGTTTGGTGGTCGCGAGGCTGCTGGTTGGTTTGGTGGTCGCTGGTTGGTTTGGTGGTCGCGAAGCTGCTGGTAGGTTTGGAGGTCGCGAGGCTGCTGGTTGGTTTGGTGGTCGCGAGGCTGCTGGTTGGTTTGGTGGTCGCGAGGCGGCTGGTTGGTTTGGTGGTCGCGAGGCTGCTGGTTGGTTTGGTGGCCGCTGGTTGGTTTGGTGGTCGCGAGGCTGCAGGTTGGTTTGGTGGTCGCGAGGCCGCTGGTTGGTTTGGTGGTCGCGAGGCCGCTGGTTGGTTTGGTGGTCGCGAGGCCGCTGGTTGGTTTGGAGGTCGCGAGGCCGCTGGTTGGTTTGGAGGTCGCGAGGCCGCTGGTTGGTTTGGAGGTCGCGAGGCCGCTGGTTGGTTTGGTGGTCGCGAGGCCGCTGGTTGGTTTGGTGGTCGCGAGGCCGCTGGTTGGTTTGGTGGTCGCGAGGCCGCTGGTTGGTTTGGTGGTCGCGAGGCCGCTGGTTGGTTTGGTGGTCGCGAGGCCGCTGGTTGGTTTGGTGGTCGCGAGGCCGCTGGTTGGTTTGGTGGGCGCTGGTTGGTTTGGTGGTCGCGAGGCTGCTGGTTGGTTTGGTGGGCACTGGTTGGTTTGGTGGTCGCGAGGCTGCTGGTTGGTTTGGTGGCCGCTGGTTGGTTTGGTGGCCGCTGGTTGGTTTGGTGGCCGCTGGTTGGTTTGGTGGTCGCGAGGCCGCTGGTTGGTTTGGTGGTCGCGAGGCCGCTGGTTGGTTTGGTGGTCGCGAGGCCGCTGGTTGGTTTGGTGGGCGCTGGTTGGTTTGGTGGTCGCGAGGCTGCTGGTGTGTTTGGTGGGCACTGGTTGGTTTGGTGGTCGCGAGGCTGCTGGTTGGTTTGGTGGCCGCTGGTTGGTTTGGTGGCCGCTGGTTGGTTTGGTGGCCGCTGGTTGGTTTGGTGGCCGCTGGTTGGTTTGGTGGCCGCGAGGCCGCTGGTTGGTTTGGTGGTCGCGAGGCCGCTGGTTGGTTTGGTGGTCGCGAGGCCGCTGGTTGGTTTGGTGGTCGCGAGGCCGCTGGTTGGTTTGGTGGTCGCGAGGCCGCTGGTTGGTTTGGAGGTCGCGAGGCCGCTGGTTGGTTTGGAGGTCGCGAGGCCGCTGGTTGGTTTGGAGGTCGCGAAGCCGCTGGTTGGTTTGGAGGTCGCGAGGCCGCTGGTTGGTTTGGAGGTCGCGAGGCCGCTGGTTGGTTTGGTGGTCGCGAGGCCGCTGGTTGGTTTGGTGGTCGCGAGGCTGCTGGTAGGTTTGGTGGTCGCGAGGCTGCTGGTTGGTTTGGTGGCCGCTGGTTGGTTTGGTGGTCGCGAGGCCGCTGGTTGGTTTGGTGGTCGCGAGGCCGCTGGTTGGTTTGGTGGTCGCGAGGCCGCTGGTTGGTTTGGAGGTCGCGAGGCCGCTGGTTGGTTTGGAGGTCGCGAGGCCGCTGGTTGGTTTGGAGGTCGCGAGGCCGCTGGTTGGTTTGGAGGTCGCGAGGCCGCTGGTTGGTTTGGAGGTCGCGAGGCCGCTGGTTGGTTTGGAGGTCGCGAGGCCGCTGGTTGGTTTGGTGGTCGCGAGGCTGCTGGTTGGTTTGGTGGTCGCGAGGCTGCTGGTTGGTTTGGTGGTCGCGAGGCTGCTGGTTGGTTTGGTGGTCGCGAGGCTGCTGGTTGGTTTGGTGGCCGCTGGTTGGTTTGGTGGTCGCGAGGCTGCTGGTTGGTTTGGTGGTCGCGAGGCTGCTGGTTGGTTTGGTGGTCGCGAAGCTGCTGGTAGGTTTGGTGGTCGCGAGGCTGCTGGTTGGTTTGGTGGTCGCGAGGCTGCTGGTTGGTTTGGTGGCCGCTGGTTGGTTTGGTGGTCGCGAGGCCGCTGGTTGGTTTGGTGGTCGCGAGGCCGCTGGTTGGTTTGGTGGTCGCGAGGCCGCTGGTTGGTTTGGAGGTCGCGAGGCCGCTGGTTGGTTTGGAGGTCGCGAGGCCGCTGGTTGGTTTGGAGGTCGCGAGGCCGCTGGTTGGTTTGGAGGTCGCGAGGCCGCTGGTTGGTTTGGAGGTCGCGAGGCCGCTGGTTGGTTTGGAGGTCGCGAGGCCGCTGGTTGGTTTGGAGGTCGCGAGGCCGCTGGTTGGTTTGGAGGTCGCGAGGCCGCTGGTTGGTTTGGAGGTCGCGAGGCCGCTGGTTGGTTTGGAGGTCGCGAGGCCGCTGGTTGGTTTGGTGGTCGCGAGGCTGCTGGTTGGTTTGGTGGTCGCGAGGCTGCTGGTTGGTTTGGTGGTCGCGAGGCTGCTGGTTGGTTTGGTGGTCGCGAGGCTGCTGGTTGGTTTGGTGGCCGCTGGTTGGTTTGGTGGTCGCGAGGCTGCTGGTTGGTTTGGTGGTCGCGAGGCTGCTGGTTGGTTTGGTGGTCGCGAAGCTGCTGGTAGGTTTGGTGGTCGCGAGGCTGCTGGTTGGTTTGGTGGTCGCGAGGCTGCTGGTTGGTTTGGTGGCCGCTGGTTGGTTTGGTGGTCGCGAGGCTGCTGGTTGGTTTGGTGGTCGCGAGGCTGCTGGTTGGTTTGGTGGTCATGAGAATGCTGGTTGGTTTGGTGGTCGCGAAGCTGCTGGTAGGTTTGGTGGTCGCGAGGCTGCTGGTTGTTTTGGTGGTCGCGAGGCTGCTGGTTGGTTTGGTGGCCGCTGGTTGGTTTGGTGGTCGCGAGGCTGCTGGTTGGTTTGGTGGTCGCGAGGCTGCTGGTTGGTTTGGTGGTCGCGAGGCTGCTGGTTGGTTTGGTGGTCGCGAAGCTGCTGGTAGGTTTGGTGGTCGCGAGGCTGCTGGTTGTTTTGGTGGTCGCGAGGCTGCTGGTTGGTTTGGTGGCCGCTGGTTGGTTTGGTGGTCGCGAGGCCGCTGGTTGGTTTGGTGGTCGCGAGGCCGCTGGTTGGTTTGGTGGTCGCGAGGCCGCTGGTTGGTTTGGTGGTCGCGAGGCCGCTGGTTGGTTTGGTGGTCGCGAGGCCGCTGGTTGGTTTGGTGGTCGCGAGGCCGCTGGTTGGTTTGGTGGTCGCGAGGCCGCTGGTTGGTTTGGAGGTCGCGAGGCCTCTGGTTGGTTTGGAGGTCGCGAGGCCGCTGGTTGGTTTGGAGGTCGCGAGGCCGCTGGTTGGTTTGGTGGTCGCGAGGCCGCTGGTTGGTTTGGTGGTCGCGAGGCCGCTGGTTGGTTTGGTGGTCGCGAAGCTGCTGGTAGGTTTGGTGGTCGCGAGGCTGCTGGTTGGTTTGGTGGTCGCGAGGCTGCTGGTTGGTTTGGTGGCCGCTGGTTGGTTTGGTGGTCGCGAGGCTGCTGGTTGGTTTGGTGGTCGCGAGGCTGCTGGTTGGTTTGGTGGTCGCGAGGCTGCTGGTTGGTTTGGTGGTCGCGAAGCTGCTGGTAGGTTTGGTGGTCGCGAGGCTGCTGGTTGGTTTGGTGGTCGCGAGGCTGCTGGTTGGTTTGGTGGCCGCTGGTTGGTTTGGTGGTCGCGAGGCTGCTGGTTGGTTTGGTGGTCGCGAGGCTGCTGGTTGGTTTGGTGGTCGCGAGGCTGCTGGTTGGTTTGGTGGTCGTGAGGCTTTCCATTTGGAATCTTTAGTTTAGACATGCGTCTGTAGTTTTCCTTTCTGTATAGATCGGTTTCTGTGACCACATGATAATCCACTTGGGCTCACTGACCCAAAGGGGTCAAGACAGAGCCCTGGACCTAAGGTAAGGTTGTCGTCTCCCTGGGCACACCTGCATCCAACGCGGTCCTCATACACTGATTTCTCACAAATTCACATATTCATTCAGCTTAAGGACCATGTAGCTAGGCTAGGACCCCTAGACATAATGAGTCAGGTTACAGACCATGTAGCTAAGACCCCTAGACATAATGAGTCAGGTTACAGACCATGTAGCTAGGACGCCTAGACATAATGAGTCAGGTTACAGACCATGTAGCTAGGAGCCCTAGACATAATGAGTCAGGTTACAGACCATGTAGCTAGGACGCCTAGACATAATGAGTCAGGTTACAGACCATGTAGCTAGGAGCCCTAGACATAATGAGTCAGGTTACAGACCATGTAGCTAGGACCCCTAGACATAATGAGTCAGGTTACAGACAATGTGGCTAGGACCCCTAGACTTAGCGAGTCAGGTTACAGACCATGTAGGTTGGCCTAAGACCCCTAGACTTAGCGAGTCTAACAATATTAGCAGGCTAGCTATGGGTTTCGTAAAATTGAAATATGTACCGGAACAGAGTCCTCCCTCCTGCCTCTCCGAAGATGACTGGAGTGTGTGGAGGCACCTGGAAGTACCCATTCCCCTTCTGCACCCGCGTCTCCTGCTCCCCATTCACTGCTGCTGGGGTTTGGACAAGGTCAAAAGTCACTAGAATCGTTTTTACTGCTCCTATACCATGATGAAATAATGAGTCTATGGACATTTTTTTCTGGGCCTAACCCTGCGACGTGGGATGTCAAACACTATAGCCGTCTACAGCCAATATCTCAGGTGAACACTGTTTTTGACAACAACAACAAGGCCAGTTTACCATGGTTGATGACCTCGTTCTCCTCCTCATCCATGGGGTTGATGTGCGTCCTGGGCCAGAACTCTAGCAGGGCCTGAAGTAGCAGTCCACCAAGGTTCACTATACACACACAAACATTGCAAAGCTAAAGAAAAAAAAATGCAGTATAAAGAAGTTATATTAAAAATGAAAACCTAAAAAATAAAAAAAATCATACACTTTGGGTCCGATCCATCGGAGCTTGAGAAGCTAGCATCCTTAGCAGACACCCAGGCAGCGAAGCAGTCACTCTCATCCAGTGTGATGGTCAGCATCTATCCAGCAACACACAGGAGGGAGAGAGAGCAACAACATCAGCCAATCTTATCTAGCTAGCTTCACCTTTTCAAAAAACACTGAATAAGTATAGTATTACTAAGTTATAAAACGAGAAACTTACCCCTGTCTTGAGGTCGACAGAGAACCAGTTTGGGACGTAGACCTGCTTGAACCTCTTCTTGATCTCTTCATCAAACTCTACTTTCCCCAGGTCCTCTCCCTTACAGGCTTTCAGCACGTCCCAGAATGCAACATTGTTGTTGGTGTCTTTGGTGACGATGTGCCTCTTGTCATTCAGAATGTGACACTGAATTATACTGGCCCCTCCTACAACAGCAAATATATACAGTAGTTATCGTTTGACCACAGCAAGACTAGGTTTGGGCGGTATTAAGATTTTCATACCATTTCTGTACCATAACGGGATACATGATATTACCAAATGTGCACACAAGGGGCACTATTTTTTTAATTTTAAATACAGTGCCATTGGAAAGCACTCAGACCCCTTGACATTATCCATGGTTTGTTAGGTTTTTATTTTTCAGAGTAAATAACTCACGGACACTAGAGAAGCTAAACCAAGTTTAATTCTTCCCAAAGGGTCGTTACAGTTGTATTCAGAGAACAAAACATTTCTCGCCATCACAGGTATATATATATATATATATATATATATCTCCACTTTGGACACTCCTCCTCTCCAATCCTTACATCTTATGGTTCCACAGGAACCTTATAACTCCCTCCAGGGGATCTGACCTCACCACCTGACGACCTCCCCTCCTTCACCTAATCCACAGATGTCCATCTGCTTCCCCTATAGCAATCCTTTGATCTCCTCCCGTCCACCCAGCACATTCCACAGCCACTCTGTCTTTCCTACAGCTCTCACTCCTTTATATACTACGCATCTCATCTATCATGTCCTTTAATATCTCAATGTTCAAAATGTAGAATCCAACAGGTTACAGCCTTATTCTAAAACAGATTAAATATTTTTCCCCCACTCATCAATCTACACACAATATCTCATAATGACAAAGCAAAATCAGGTTTGTAGAATTTTTTTTTTTAAATAGATTTTACAATCACATTTACATAAGTATTCAGACCCTTTACTCATTCCTTTGTTGAAGCACCTTTGGCAGCAATTTCAGCCTCGAGTCTTCTTGGGTATGACGCTGCAAATGCATTTGGTGTTTCTCCCATTGTTCTCTGCAGATCCTCTCAAGTTCTGTCAGGTTGGATGGGGAGCTTCACTGCAAAGCTATTTTCAGGTTTCTCCAGAGACGTTCAGTCGGGTTCAATTCTGGGCTCTGGCTGGGCCACTCAAGGACGTTCAGAGACTTGTCCCGAAGCCACTCCTTTGTTGTTTTGGCTGTGTGCTTAGGGTCGTTGTCCCGTTGGAAGGTGAACCTTCACCCCAGTCTGAGGTCCTGAGTGCTCTGGAGCAGGTTTTCATCAAGGATATCTCTGTACTCTGACGAGTCTTCCAGTCCCTGCCACTGAAAAATATCCCCACAGCATGATGCCGCCACCGCCACCACCACCTCCTGATGTGACGCTTGGACAAATAATTCAATCTTGGTTTCATTAAACCAGAGATTCTTATTTCTCATGGTCTTTAGGTGCCTTTTGGCAAACTCCAAGTGGGCCGTCATGTGATGTTTACTGAGGAGTGGCTTCCGTCTGGCCACTCTACCATGAAGGCCTAATTGGACTAGTGCTGCAGAGATGGGAGAACCTTCCAGAAGGACAATTACCTCCACAGAGGAACTCTGGAGGTCTGTCAGATGACCAAGAACCCGATGGTCACCTCCCTGACCAAGGTCATTCTCCCCTGATTGCTCAGTTTGGCCGTGCGGCCAGCTCTAGGAAGAGTCTTGGTGGCTCCAAACTTCTTTCATTTAAGAATGATGGAGGCCACTGTGTTCTTGGGGACCTTCAATGCTGCAGAAATTGTTTGGGTACCCTTCCCCAGATAGGATTGTGTCGAGGCACAGATGTGCCTGTCTCTGAGCTCTACGGATAATTCCTTTGACCTCATGACTTGTTTTTTGCTCTGACATTATCTGTCAACTGTGGGACCTTATAGACAGGTGTGTGCCTTTACAAATCATGTGCAATCAATTGAATTTACCACAGGTGGACTCCAATTAAGTTGTAGAAACAAGGATAATCAATGGAAACAGGATGCACCAGAGTTCAATTTTAGTCTCATTTCAAAGGGTCTGAATACTTATGTAAATATGGTATTTGTTTTTAATATATTTGCCAATTTTTTTTGCAAATAATAATTTTTGCTTTGTCATTATGGGGTATTGCGTGTAGATTAATGAGTAGATTGATGAGGGAAAAATTATAATTTAATCAATTTTAGAATAAGGCTTTGACGTAAATTATTTTTTGTAAAGGGTCAAACGATATTTAAGCAATAAAGCCCGAGGTGTGATATATGGCCAATATACCACGGCCAAGAGCATTTTTTATGTACGACGCAACGCGGAGTGCCTGGACACAGCCCTTAGCCGTGGTATATTGTCCATACATCAAATCCCCAAGGCGCCTTATCGCTATTATAAACTGGTTACCAAAGTAATTACAGCAGTACAAATAAATGTTTTGTCATACAACTGAGCAAGAGGACAAGTACATTAAGAGTGTCTAGTTTGAGAAACAGACGCTTCACAAGTCCTCAACTGGCAGCTTCTGAGACTGGTGTTTTGCGGGTACTATTTAATGAAGCTGCCAGTTGAGGACTTGTGAGGCGTCTGTTTCTCAAACTAGACACTCTTAATGTACTTGTCCTCTTGCTCAGTTGTGCACCGGGGCCTCACACTCCTCTTTCCATTCTGGTTAGAGCCAGTTTGCAATGTTCTGTGAAGGGAGTAATAAATAATTTAAAAAGGCAATGCTACCAAATACTAGTTGAGTGTATGTAAACTTCGGGCCCACTGGGAATGTGATGAAAGAAGTAAAAGCTGAAATAAATCATGCTCTACTATTATTCTGACATTTCACATTCTTAAAATAAAGTGGTAATCCTAACTGACCTAAGACAGGATATTTTTTTTTAACTAGCATTAAATGTCAGGAATTGTGAAAAACTGAGTTTAAATGTATTTGGCTAAGGTGTATGTAGTAAACTTATATAGACACACACTTATTTTTTGGGGGCATTGAAAATCATACCGTCGGTATTTCGAAATACCCTGCTATATACTATAAACGATATATCGCCCAAGCCTAGTTCATGGTTAGAAACTAGGGTCACGTCTGCCTCTCCTCACAACCACTGCATTCAGGAAGAGATAGTTTAAAAAAACAAAACAATGAGGATCTATTTGAGTGAGGACAACAAACAGGTTGCACTAAGATTCATGTGAAAACTACACCCAGTTAGGTGGATCACTCCACACCCACTAACGTAGCCGTACCTTTGATGACCTGTTCAGGCGCTGTACACAGCGGGGTCAGGGGGGCGATGATATCATTGTCATAATCCCCAGACGCCCGGAAGTTGTGGATTCCCTTTAGACACTGCAACAAAAACAGAAGAAAAAAAAGAAGATTTTTTTATTTAAAAAAAAAAATTTTTTAGATAAAAACTTAATTGACCCCAACCCTGACACATAGAAAGCTCTAGAATGATCTCTGAGGGCATCGGAAGACATGGCATGCTTATTTGTTTACCCATTTGTTAACAGATGACTTGGTGGTAGAGACCCAGATAACAGGAGGAGGGTCAGCTGTCCTGTCCAGTTCCATCTGAGGAGGAGAGGGATAGCCCCCGTCAGACCCAGGTTAATACACACACACCCACCCACTCACATCCCACTCCCTCAACCTCAGTAGCTCAGCACACCCCTCCCTCCCTCACCCTCAGTAGCCAGCACACCCATCCCTCCCCCACCCTCAGTAGCTCAGCACCCCCTTCCTCCCCCACCCTCAGTAGCTCAGCACCCCCTTCCTCCCACACCCTCAGTAGCTCAGCACACCCCTCCCTCCCTCTCAGTAGCTCAGCACCCCTCCCTCCCTCACCCTCAGTAGCTCAGCACACCCCTCCCTCCCTCTCAGTGGCTCAGCAACCCCCCTCCCTCGCTCCCTCACCCTCAGTAGCTCAGCACCCCCCTCAGTAGCTCAGCTGGTGCTTGCAACACCAGGATACTGGGTTCAATTCCCGGGACCACCCGTATGTAGAGCCCGTATGTAGAAATGTACGCATTTAGCATCTGCTAAATGGCAGATATAATGAACCACAACCAGTCCCATGCCCTTACCTTCAGTACTGGGGCCTTCTCCTCACAGATGAGTACTCTGATATCAGGGTTCCTCAGGTCGGTGCAGAAGATCTTCTTGTCTCTGCCTCCAGAGTAGATGTGTGTGAAGGCTTCGTTCACCTGCAGGGCCCACACTCCCTCGTCGTGGACCCGATACGTAGCGATACACCTCTGCTGACCCAGAGACCACAACCTGATGGTTCCATCTGAGCTGCCTGACAGACACTGGGAACCACAGAGAGAGGAGAGTTAGACTGACGGACAACCAAACAGAAAAGGTTCATGTAATAGAGGGTCAGATGCAATGTAGGAAAAATGCTGAGACGGAAAAGGAAAATACTCATTATTTTAGGACCAAGTTCTGGAAGAACCCCTCAGTTAATTTTCTTTATAACCATTTTCTGAAAATGTATTATCTATTATTATCTATTATTTAGCCGAATCAAGATATACCTTACCTGTGTGCCGTCCCGGTTCAGCAACAGTGACTTGACGTTGTCGGAGTGGCCTTTCAGCTTCATCAGCTTAGCACATGTCCTAGGGTCCCATACTCTCAGGACCTGATGAAACGTCAACAGATTGAAGAGACAACAACCTTTAAAACCCAACAACGGTCTACAAATATGCAGTAGAACTTGTGCTTTGGTAAATAAAGGTGACCTTTCAAAAGGCAGCCAAACAACTGCCGTCAAAAACTGTAGACATAAAATTAAATTGTATTAATTTAAATTAAAAACATGAACTTTGACCTGGCAACAAAACAAAAAAAGGTGACTAAAAATGTTGCCCTCTAACCTTTTCAGTAGAGCCAGATACGATGACTGTCCCCATCTGGTTCATAGCCAAGCTGTAGATGGAGTCTTTGTTCCCACTGAGGGACGACGCTGTCACACACACGCACAACGGTTAAGATTCCAACGGTCGGCGAACAGGTTTGTGTTAGGTAAAAACATTATTTTAAGAGCACGTACTGCATCGGAAAACAATAGGCTTTGCGGTATGAAAGATTGATTTCTGCCTCAACAAATACCTGTTCTCCAGACACAAATTAAGTCTAGTCCTGGACCGAAAACGTCTTTCAATGGCGAATCTTCATTGAGAATGCTATTTAGACCTGGACTAGGCTTCATCTGTGTCTACGAAACCGGCCTGTGGAGATGTTTTTAAACTCAATGGGACTCAACTTGTAAATATTGTAGAAATCAACAAAATGACATTTACTGGTGACAGTGTTGTTGGAGGCAGTCAGTGCTGTTAGTGTGTTGACGTCCCACAGGAAGATCTGTCTGTCTAACCCTGCTGACGCCACCAGCTCCTTGTCTTTAGCATATGCCAATGCCTTCACATAGTCCTGCCAGGGGGAAATACAACATCACTTTGTGGTCTTCACATAGTCCTGCCAGGGGGAAATACAACATCACTTTGTGGTCTTCACATAGTCCTGCCAGGGGGAAATACAACATCACTTTGTGGCCTTCACATAGTCCTGCCAGGGGGAAATACAACATCACTTTGTGGTCTTCACATAGTCCTGCCAGGGGAAATACAACATCACTTTGTGGTCTTCACATAGTCCTGCCAGGGGGAAATACAACATCACTTTGTGGTCTTCACATAGTCCTGCCAGGGGGAAATACAACATCACTTTGTGGTCTTCACATAGTCCTGCCAGGGGGAAATACAACATCACTTTGTGGCCTTCACATAGTCCTGCCAGGGGAAATACAAACTCAACATCACTTTGTGGCCTTCACATAGTCCTGCCAGGGGAAATACAACATCACTTTGTGGACTTCACAAAGTCCTGCCAGGGGAAATACAAACTCAACATCACTTTGTGGCCTTCACATAGTCCTGCCAGGGAAAATACAAACTCAACATCACTTTGTGGCCTTCACATAGTCCTGCCAGGGGAAATACAAACTCAACATCACTTTGTGGCCTTCACATAGTCCTGCCAGGGGGAAATACAACATCACTTTGTGGCCTTCACATAGTCCTGCCAGGGGGAAATACAACATCACTGTGTGGTCTTCACATAGTCCTGCCAGGGTAAATACAAACTCAACATCACTTTGTGGTCTTCACATAGTCCTGCCAGGGGAAAATACAACATCACTTTGTGGCCTTCACATAGTCCTGCCAGGGGGAATACAAACTCAACATCACTTTGTGGTCTTCACATAGTCCTGCCAGGGGGAAATACAACATCACTTTGTGGTCTTCACATAGTCCTGCCAGGGGGAAATACAACATCACTTTGTGGCCTTCACATAGTCCTGCCAGGGGGAAATACAACATCACTTTGTGGCCTTCACATAGTTCTGCCAAGGGGAAATACAACATCACTTTGTGGTCTTCACATAGTTCTGCCAAGGGGAAATACAACATCACTTTGTGGCCTTCACATAGTTCTGCCAGGGGGAAATACAACATCACTTTGTGGCCTTCACATAGTCCTGCCAGGGGGAAATACAACATCACTTTGTGGCCTTCACATAGTCCTGCCAGGGGGAAATACAACATCACTTTGTGGCCTTCACATAGTCCTGCCAGGGGGAAATACAACATCACTTTGTGGCCTTCACATAGTCCTGCCAGGGGGAAATACAAAAATCACTTTTTCCTTCTTCTTTCAAATAGGAAATCTCTATTATACTGTTTAAAAATATACACAATTCCACAGCAGAACAGTATTCTGTAAATGGATATCATATTTCTGAACCACAAAGCCCAAATATCGAGTGAAAAAAAAAAGAAGAAGCACCTTGTGAGTCCGTAACGTTGACATGCAGAATCCTTTCTGTGCGTTCCACACTTTCACTGTCGTGTCTGATGAAGCAGATATCACTGGAAAGAAAGCATTTTAAACAGTGAATTTTAAAACCAGAATGTTTGTAATACATCAGGCTACTGATGTTGCTACAAGCGATGTTCAATAGGGTTAGAGGCTTTGGGGGCTTTTCTATTTATATTTTAAGGTTGGACATCAGCACCTGGGGCGCACCGCTTGGTTCCACCTCGTTAGTCCGTATGTGTTACACCTGTGCTGGCACAGGTGATATTTAAGAGTGGCTGGTCTATGCTCCAGTGCTCTTGAGAGATGTGAATTACTAAAAAATCATACATTGTGATTTTCTGGATTTTTGTTTCAGATTCCGTCTCTCACAGTTGAAGTGTACCTATGAAATTACAGACCTCCACATGCTTTGTAAGTAGGAAAACCTGCAAAATCGGCAGTGTATCAAATACTTGTTCTCCCCACTGTATTACCTCAACTAACCTGTGCCCCTCCACACTGACTCGGTACCGGTGCCCCCTGTATATAGCCTCCACACTGACTCTGTACCGGTGCCCCCTGTATATAGCCTCCACACTGACTCGGTACCGGTACCCCCTGTATATAGCCTCCACATTGACTCTGTACCGGTACCCCCTGTATATAGCCTCCACATTGACTCTGTACCGGTGCCCCTGTATATAGCCTCCACATTGACTCTGTACCGGTGCCCCCTGTATATAGCCTCCACATTGACTCTGTACCGGTGCCCCTGTATATAGCCTCCACATTGACTCTGTACCGGTGCCCCCTGTATATAGCCTCCACATTGACTCTGTACCGGTACCCCCTGTATATAGCCTCCACATTGACTCTGTACCGGTACCCCTGTATATAGCCTCCACATTGACTCTGTACCGGTGCCCCCTGTATATAGCTTCCACATTGACTCTGTACCGGTACCCCCTGTATATAGCCTCCACATTGATTCTGTACCAGTACCCCCTGTATATAGCCTCCACATTGACTCTGTACCGGTACCCCCTGTATATAGCCTCCACATTGACTCTGTACCGGTACTCCCTGTATACAGCCTCGTTATTGTTATTCTTACTTTTTTACTTTAGTCTACTTGCTAAATATTTTCTTAACTCTTCTTGAACTGCACTGTTGGTTAAGGGCCTGTAAGGAAGCATTTCACGGTAAAGTCTACAGTTGTTGTATTCGGTGCATGTGACAAATAAAGTTTGATTTGATGCGTCTCTGTTTGGCACTCAGCTTTAAGGAGATAGATAGGGGGTAAGGCCCTGCGAACAACTAGCGTCCTGTTCAAGGGATGTACTGTTACATTAAGCTGCTTCATGCTACAGAAACAGGAGATGGGCTCCTGCTCCTATGAGCTGTTCTGGTTCACTCGACAGAAACAGGAGATGGGCTCCTGCTCCTATGAGCCTTTCTGGTTCACTCGACAGAAACAGGAGATGGGCTCCTGCTCCTATGAGCCTTTCTGGTTCACTCTACAGAAACAGGAGATGGGCTCCTGCTCCTATGAGCTGTTCCGGCTCGCTCATGCAAGGCTACCCACTTACTTAGAACCCCACCTGTTTTGGTTGTTAGTCTGTTAGTTCCCCCTTCTGTTTGAGTGACAATTTTTGGTTTCTTGCCGGGGAACATAACAATACTCACATGTCTTTCCATTGCAACAGAGGACGATGTCATTGACCCAGTCTGTATGGTGCTCCATGGAAGCGATGTAAGGGTCCTGCTATGGTAAAATAACATTCACTTAACATAAGTGGTGACGGGGGGGGGGGGTTTCCCAAACACAGATTAAGCCTAATCGTGGTCTTAAAACACATTCAATTGAGATGATACAGGAAACCAGCTCACAAAGGGTTAGGGTAGGGCTATGCTAATATTAAGATTTATCAAAGGGTGACTGGGACGCAATACCTTGTGCTGGTTGACACTCCATATCCTGATGATAGAGTCTCTTCCAGCCGTGAAGAGCCGGTTCAGTGCAGGGTCCAGCTGAAGAGCATTCACCCCATTGCGATTGTGCTTCTCCACCTCGTCTCTTATCACATAAGATACCTGCAAATAAAGATAGAGGGGGATGGTCAATAATAGCCTGAACACACCCCTTCTATAGCATTGACGTATGCGTGACTAAAGCTTTGGCCAAATGTTTTTGTAATTTTTTTATTTCACCTTTATTTAACCAGGTAGGCTAGTTGAGAACAAGTTTCTCATTTACAACTGCGACCTGGCCAAGATAGAGCAAAGCAGTGCGACACAAACAACAGCACAGAGATACACATGGAATTAACAAACACAGTCTATAACACAATAGAAAAATATATATACAGTATGTGTATAAGTTGGCTGAGGCTCCATGACTACATTACATTCACTTATGCATTACATGAACAAATCTATCTAGTTCACCGCATCATTTTCTAGCTAGCAAGCTACAGGTTAAGGTTTCAAGATCCTAGCTAACGTTAGCTAGCTGACACAGCTTCTTTCTTTTTTTAAAACTTTATTTAACTAGGCAAGTCAGTTAAAGAACACATTTGTATTTACAAGTGGCCTTAGACCACTGCGCCACTTGAGAGTCAGCTAACATGTTAGAATAGCAATTATCAATTAAATGACAATTTACACATACCCTAAGAAATGCAACAATGGTTAAATAAAATTGTCGCACAACTCAGGTTCATTTTAAGTTACTTTGTTCGAGCAAATCAATGCTTCAAATCGTGTGTTTAGCATGCTAGCTAACTAGCATGTACGTTAGCTAGCTTGAGCTGAGTTAACAGTAACGAGATGAACATTCTTGGATTGCAATTTGCATCGTCTTTCCAAGATTAGTGGTGCACATTGTCACACTATTTGGAATAGTGTGCATTTTCATGTATACAGAGTTGTATTACAGAAATATCAATTGACCTGTACTTTCCTTCGCCCAGCGGCATTCTGTCTGTGGTGGGCCGCCATCTTACATGTTGACAGTCAAACCCTCATACGTCACATCCGAGAAGAAACACAGACAGAATAATGACACTGATATTTTACCGGATGTATACATGTGAAGCATCCGCTTGGCGTTTCCAATCACAAGCAAATATGGCTGGCAGTGGGGGAAGATTGAACGAGATGGATTGTGACCGACATTATGCAAACTTTTCTCATCGATTAATAATTTGATCTCAATACAGTTTTATGTATTTAAAACTATAATATTTTATGAACAGAGTGGACTAAGATTTGTAGACTTTGCCAAAGTCTTAAAACATCGCGTTGTTTAGGAGTGCAAATGTGAATTTAGGTAGTGCACACATGCACTTCACAGAGTAGGCGTTGACTAACCGAAACATGCAAATATTTTCTAGAACGCGCCAATAGGATCTTGGTAGCTTGTGCTAGACTCTGCCCACCTCCTTGCTTGTTCTGCCCACTATGACTCATTTGTTTCTATCGGAAACGACAAGCAGTGATCCATCTTGGATGAGTTATAAAAACTTTGCTACACGTTCTTCTTCGTCGATGAGGACTAACGGCATTTGGCATCCAAAATAATGATGCATTCGCCATCTACTAGACTGGAGTATAACACCCTTATACAATTGCTTGAAAAAAATAATAAAAATACCCTACACTCACCAAAAACCCACCACCCTACTCCACAATTTAAATCTATTTAGTCCTACCTCAGGCCTGAAAGGATGGTACACCACCACATAACACACCCTGTAACTCTTCTGACGTCAAGTCTCGCACACCCAAATACCTCTCTGCAGCTGCCACCACAACCTACATTTTCTGTGACTTTACATTCCATCTCTGCAGTACAGTTGATAACCATTGCTATAAATGCTAAAAATCCAATCTTTCTGAAACATATATCACTTGTTGGTTTATCCCTCTATACTGGTAGAGATCTACTACTCACACCACTCCTCTCAGGATCTCTGAAGTCGAGGATCGGTAGGATGGTCAGTTTTACGAGGGTATGTTTGGCAGCATGAGTGAAGGATGCTTGATGCGAAATAGGAAGCCAATTCTAGATTTAATTTTGGATTGGAAATGCTTAATGTGAGTCTGGAAGGAGAGTTTACAGTCTAACCAGACACCTAGGTATTTCTAGTTGTCCACATATTCTAAGTCAGAACCGTCCAGAGTAGTGATGCTGGACGGGCGGGCAGGTGCGGGCAGCGATCGGTTGAAGAGCATGCATTTAGATTTACTTGCACTTAAGAGCAGTTGGAGGCCACGGAAGGACAGATGTATGGCATTGAAGCTCGTCTGGAGGTTAGTTAACACAGTGTCCAAAGAAGGGCCAGAGGTATACAGAATGGTGTCGTCTGCGTAGAGGTGGATCAGAGAATCACCAGCAGCAAGAGCGACATCATTGATGTATACAGAGAAGAGAGTCGGCCCAAGAATTTAACTCTGTGGCACCCCCATAGAGACTGCCAGAGGTCCGGACAACAGTCCCTCCGATTTGACACACTGAACTTTATCAGAGAAGTAGTTGGTGAACCAGGCGAGGCAGTCATTTGAGAAACCAAGGCTGTTGAGTCTGCCGATAAGAATGTGGTGATTGACAGAGTCAAAAGCCTTGGCCAGGTAGATGAATACAGCTACACAGTATTGTCTCTTATCAATGGTGGTTATGATGTCGTTTAGGACCTTGAGCGTTGCTGAGGTGCACCCGTGACCAGCTCTGAAACCAGATTGCATAGTGGAGAAGATACGATGTGATTCGAAATGGTCGGTGATCTGTTTGTTAACCTGGCTCTCGAAGACCTTAGAAAGGCAGGGTAGGATAGATATAGTTCTGTAGCAGTTTAGGTCTAGTGTGTCTCAACCTTTGAAGAGGAGTATGACCACAGCAGCTTTCCAATCTTTGGGAATCTCATACGATATGAAAGAGAGGTTGAACGTGCTAGTGATAGGGGTTGCAACAATTTCGGCAGATCATTTTATAAAGAGAGGGTCCAGATTGTCGAGCCCGGCTGATTTGTAGGGGTCCAGGTTTTGCAGCTCTTTCAGAACATCAGCTATCTGGATTTGGGTGAAGGAGAAATGGGAGAGGCTTGGGCGAGTTGCTGTGGGGAGTGGAGGGCTGTTGATCAGGTAGGGGTAGCCAGGTGGAAAGCATGGCCAGCCGTAGAAAAATGCTTATTGAAATTCTCAATTATAGTTAGGTTAGGTTTGGAGAACTTACCCAGCAGGTTAGGATAATTAGCATTGCAGGTTAGGAGAATTAGGCTAAGGTTAGGAAAATGGTTAGGATTAGCATTAATTTGACAAAAGCTGGATCCATTCTAGTCATGATTGTGGTTTATGGGCATAGAAATTCAATTACTAGAGGGGATATGTCATAAACCCTCAAAGTTCCAAAATGGGGTGCAAATCTTGTTCGGGGAGAAATCCAAAACCTAGTATTCTACTTCCTAATTCTATGTTTATTGGTAACTGAGTTCCCTCATATCCCCTAGTACATTATCAGCTGTTTACTTTGAACTGTCATCTATTGCCATTAATAAAGAAATAAGTTATACAGTCAAATGTATTTATCCACATTCTGTGCAGGCCTTTTCCCCTCGCCACAACACTGCCTGCTACCACTTGATCTTGCAGTGTGTCTTTCCCACGTGATGTTCACGAAGAGGGCGAAGAGGAGTTGGACTCAGTTTGACTCATGAGCCGGATCACCCTCCTCTTCTTCTCTCTCGTCCGTGGCCTCCTGATACTCCGACACCTTTTCTCCAGGCGATCGAGGTGACCTTGAATGCTCTGCAGCAGCGGCAGCATCCCTTCCAGGTCAGACTGGGAGACTGCCAGTTGTTCAGATGGAGGTGGAGTCTCATTGCCCTGATGTTCTGCTTCTGGGTCTGTTTCTGTTCTCCTCCACCTCTGGTAGATCTTATAAGAAGAAACAAGAGAATGGTAATGAATACGCTTTGAAGGACTTTAAAACAAGGGATCTCATCAATTCAAATGAAAAGTTAAAGTAGAAGTTAAAGCAAATTATACCAATTGTATTATGCCCAATTTTTACCATCCAAATGCAGGCTGGAATGATGATGACCAACAAGACGAAGAGTCCACGTGATCCCATAGGAGACAGAAAAAAGCCTCTGGACTGGTTGGTGTTTGTCCAGGAGGTTGTTCTGTATCGGACATCTGGATGGTCTGGGATGGCAGGACTTCTAGACAACAAGGCCACCTTGATACACATCATAATGTAATAGACTATACTTTCTTCTTCTGTCCTCGGTGCTTCAACTTTGTGTATTCTGAGAATGTTCGAGATGGACTCCATCCATTTGTCATGAATCAAGTCTTCCCTTATGTCTGTTTTGAGTTCTATCTTCAGTGAACTGACATTACAGAACATGCTAAGAAACTCCAAGGCAACTTTTTCATTATTCCTGTCCGTGAGGATATTGCTTTGAAATGCCAAGAAGAAGATGAACAAGGAGAGAAGCAGGCACTTGTAAACCACTTCCATATCTCACTTCTATTGATGTTGATTCCCGTCCGGACTCACTCCCTCACCATAATGCACCGCTCTATAGAAAGTTGGAGCATGGACTAAAAGTCAAACGATGGAGCTAGTTTCACATTCAGTATTTCAACGTTGGATATCAGGACATGGCCTGCACTGTACATTTCTCAGAGCAAACCACACCTGAGAGGTTCACCTAATGGCCACAAAAAGGAGGTTTGCAGTGGCCGTAGTGTCTATTCACTCAGAGTTGCAGCGTCATCACAAAGTGATGTCACAAACCCCCCCCAAAAATAAGTTGTGTGTCACAATAGGTTTTTGGAAGGCTGAAAAGTTCTAGCGCTATACTGACAAACATCTGAATGAAACAGGAACTAAATACAGATTTTCAGCATTTATCTATTACATAAAATACGTAAAATAATTGCTTTGCATAAATGTAAACCCA